>NW_024070213.1:71159408-71194954 GCF_014754425.2 Oryx dammah
TTTCTGGAGGTGCTATTGATGTTGGCAATTCTTAGTCCTCCAACACATTTTCCCAGAGGGTATCCATGAGGCCCTAATTGAGGCAAGGAGTGAAGAGGCTTTAAGGAAACATTCTCACTGTACTTCTGAGGAGTGAGGATTTATTTTCTGGGAGTGATACTTCAAGAAGAAATGCTGGAGTCCAAGAATTGGTTCTTGTTTCCCCTGATATCTCTCCTAACTCCATCTAAAGGGAAGACAAATCTAGGTCTTTTAGTACTTTCTGGGAAAACTTTTCCATCATTTTATTTTCTGCTTGGAGCGATGAGAATTATAAGGGGGAACAAGTCTTTAGATATAAGAGAAACAAAAGGAAGCAATAGTTTTATAAATGGTAATAGATTTTCTTACAGCATTGATGTGAAGATACTATCTCTTGCACTCTAAAAGCCAAGGTCACAGACTTTATTTTAGGGGAAATTGTAAGTGATTAATTATTCAAAAGTCACTCATTTTAATGAATTATCTAGGCTTTCAAATTTCCTCTTTTCTCGATTTACTCTTTAAGATCTTTCCTCTTTAAAATCTCCACCAGAGTTGGAGCAATAATTATGCATTTGAAAGAGTGTATTATGTTCTAGTATCTGTAAAACTGCTGACTGTCTTACTTATTAACATTTTTGATAAAATAATTGAGATAAGACAGTTTGAAAAGATGGCCAAAAGTGAAATTCAAGTATTATTCCTGGATTTCATCATTCTAGGTGTATTCTCCATCATCTATAAGCATCTATGATCGTAATGCAAACAATTCCTAGTTTCTGGAAGTTAAATTACTTTTGCAACTTGTAATTCAGTCATTTCTCACCTAAAACATATTCTTTTGTTACAAATTCCTGGGACTTCCCTGATGGTTTAGTGTTTAGGGTTCCATGCTTCCACTGCAGGGGGCGTGGGTTTCACCCTTGGTCCGGGAAATAAAATCCCATGTGTTGCATGGTATGGCCAAAATAAAAACAAACAAACAAAAAATCCTCAAATTCCTACCCTAGGACCAAAAAACCTATTGAAGTTTTTCAAATTTTTCTGTGAGATAAAACTTTGATTTTGGTACTTCTGACTGACTTTTCTTAGTCACAGTGATGATACTGAGTGAGTAAAAAGCATCACCAAGGCGTATCCAGAAGAAATGGTTCCAAAGTATAAGAGTCTTTCCCTACAAAGAAAGCCCCACTGAGTAACTACATAGTTTACTGTGCCAGCAAGGACTCCCTGAGCAGTTTAAACGCCATAATTTGAGGAGTGTGGGTCCCAAGTCTGTCCTGGACTCTAAATGCCTCTCCCACACAAAAGAATTTTTTCTGTTTATTTGTTGCCTAAAATCATGCTGATTTGTTTTTCTTTTGAATTAATGCCCTAGGCTTTTTTTTTGGAGGGGGGAGCTCCTTGCAGCTTGAGGGAATCTCAGTTCCCCAAACAGGGTTTGAATCCAGGCCCCCAGCAGTGGAAGCAGAGTCTTAACCACTGGACCGCCAGAGCTTTAAAAAACCTAGGGTTTTTAAAAAAGAAAAATGTAACTGTCTCTGGACAGGTTAAATGGTGAGTGCTAAAAATAAGAACTGATTTCCAGTGACCAGAAGGCTTCTTGGAGATTATAATGCACGCTAATGAAGGACATTGGAACCTCTATAGAGCTGGAGAAAGGCTGCCAAGATATATTCGAGCAGCATGGGATAGCAACAAAGGCATTGGGCTTATTAGAAATTTCCCCCCAGAACTCAGCCTGTTTTTGATTCAACTTCTACTTCCATAAAGGACATTCTTCATTTGCAGAATCAGTAAAAATTTCTTTGGGAATCCCATTTTCAATAAATTGAATGAATGTTTATTAAACCACCATATGGACTAGATATTGAGTTTGGTGATACTGGCATTTAATGAGCATCTATTATATGACATGAGTTTTTCCTACCTTATTTCACTTGATCTCCTCATCAACCCATTGTGCAGGTGATGAATCTAAACCCAGGGAAGGCTAGCTGCTAGGGAGGGGGTGGCAGAGCTGGAATTCAAATCCATGAGCCTTGAACCTCTAGATACCACATTTCTGAGTTTTTATTTGCTCTGGATACTAAAAGAGAGCTAATATTGTGGCTTAAAAAAAGTTGGTTTAAAGTTCAACATTCAGAAAATTTAGATCAAGGCATCTGGTCCCATCACTTCATGGCAAATAGATGGGGAACAGTGGAAACAATGGCTGACTTTACATTTTGGGGCTCCAAAATCACTGCAGATGGTTACTGTAGCCATGACGTTAAAAGACGCTTGCTCCTTGGAAGAAAAGTTATGACCAACCTAGACAGCATATTAAAAAACAGAGACATTACTTTGCCAACAAAAGTCCATCTAGTCAAGGCTATGGTTTTTCCAGCAGTCATGTATGGATGTGAGAGTTGTAGTATAAAGAAAGCTGAGTGCCAAAGAATTGACGCTTTTGAACTGTGTTGTTGAGAAAGACTCTTGAGAGTCCTTTGGACTGCAACGAGATCCAGTCAGTCCATCCTAAAGGTAATCAGTCCTGAATATTCATTGGAAGGACTCATGCTGAAGCTGAAACTCTAATACATTGGCCACCTGATGTGAAGAACTGACTCATTGGAAAAGACCCTGATGCTGAGAAAGATTGAAGGTGGGAGGAAAAGGGGACGACAGAGGATGAGATGACTGGATGGCATCACTGACTTGATGGACATGAGTTTGAGTAAACTCTGGAAGTTGGTGATGGACAAGGAGGCCTGGCCTGCTGCAGTCCATGGGGTAGCAGGGAGTCAGACATGACTGAGCGACTGAACTGAAATATTGTGGCATAATGGAATCATCTTTTTTTGTTTTTGTGGTTTTTTTGTCATAGCACACATATATGTCTATTTTTATTAAATATTCTATCAAATGTTTTTCAATAGTGCTTATTCCAATTTTCACTCCCACCAGCAGTGTACAGGAATTCCAGTGGCTCCATGTCCTTGCATATATGTGGGATTGTCAGTATTTTCTTTTTAATTGAGATATAATCAACATTTCTCATTTGTTTCAGGTGTACAACATGATGATTCAATATATGTATATATTATGAAATGATCATCACAATAAAACTAGCTAATCCATCATAACACATAATTACAAATTACTTTTTTCAGGGATCATTGGACTATAGAATGTATGGGGTTTTAAAAAAACATTGAATAATTACATGATGGGGAAATATGATGCCAGGGCTCATCTGAGTAAAATTATCTAGCATCTCCCTAGAGTAAAATTATCTTCTGTAATAAGGTCAAGTGAATTGTATAGATGCAAATAACATGGACATGAGGTATTAGAGGTTGCAGAACTCATAGCTGATATATACACATGCTACTATTTAAAAACACTGAGAGACATTTTGTTAAAATATTGAAGAATATGTTTTTACAAGCAAATATACTTAATGAAGCTATAGTTCCATTAAGTGGAGTCTGAAGAACCCATATTTCAGAACAAGCCTAACAAAAAACTAATACTTTTATGTAATTGAAGTCATTTTTTACTTTTTCCATGATAACTTCAGTGTGTCAGTACACAATAGGAATAACTTTATTCCCTGCTAATTGGAATGTATAATTCTGAAAGAGGCATATATCATCTTAATTAGAAATATGGTTTATGATGTTGTGATAATGGCTTTTGGTTTAGTAATTTGGAGCGAGTTAATGTAGAGTGGAGAGCAGAAACCTGACCCTGGCTTGCTCCTGGTTCTGGTCTGTTAGCCCACATGGTTAATTCAGCTTCCAAGAATAAGGCAGCTCTGCCTTCAGGTGGAGAAGAGTGTGGGCTGGCAGAAAGCAAGATCGTGAAGGAGGGAAGTAGCGTCATGTTACCGAGTCTTTCTCCTTTTCCTTGTCTTTCTTTTTTTAAAATTGAAGTATATGCTTCATTGACTACGCTAAAGCCTTTGACCGTGTGGATCACAATAAACTGTGGAAAACTCTTAAAGAGATGGGAATACCAGACCACCTTACCTGCCTCTTGTGAAACCTGTATGCAAGTCAAGAAGCAACAGTCAGAATCAGACATGGAACAATGGACTGGTTCAAAATTGGGAAAGGAGTATGTCAAGGCTGTATATTGTCACTCTGCTTATTTAACTTATTTGCAGAGTACATCATGCGAAATGCTGGGCTGGATGAAACACAAGCTGGAATCAAGATTGCCAGGTGCAACATCAACAACCTCAGATATGCAGATGATACCATCCTAAAGGTAGAAAGCAAAGAGGAACTAAAGAGCCTCTTGATGAAGGTGAAAGAGCAGAGTGAAAAAGCTGGGTTAAAACTCAACATTCAAAAAACTAAGATCATGGCATAGAGTCTCACCAATTTATCGCAAACAGATGGGGAAAAATGGAAACAATGACAGACTTTATTTTCTTGGGCTCCAAAATCACTGAGGACAGTGACTGCAACCATGAAATTAAAAGATGCTTGCTCCTTGGAAAAAAGCTATGACAAACCTAGACAGTGTATTAAAAAGCAGAGACATCACTTTGCTAACAAAGGTCCATATAGTCAAAGCCTTGGTGTACCACAAAGAAGGCTGAGTGCAAAAGAATTGATACTTTCCAATTGCAGTGCTGGAGAAGACTCTTCAAAATCCCGTGGACAGCAAGGAGATCAAACCAGTCAATCCTAAAGGAAATTAATGCTGAATATTCATTGGATGGACCTATGCTGAAGCTCCAATGCTTTGGTCACCTGATGCCAAGAGACAACTCATTGGAAAACACCTTGATGCTGGGAAAGATTGAGAGCAAGAGAAGGGGGAGACAGAGGATGAGATGTTGGATGACAACACTGACTCAATGGACTTGAGTCTGAGCAAACTCTGGGAGCTAGTGAGGGACAGGGAAGCCTAGAATGCTGTAGTCTATGGGGTTGCAAAGAGTCAGATATGAGTTAGTGACTGAACTACGAACAAATAAGAGCTGATTTACAATGTTGTGTTAAAGTCTGCTGTATAGCAATGTGACTCAGTTAAACACATATACCTATTCTTTTTTTTAATATTTGTTTCCATTATAGTTTGTCCCAGGAGACTGCGTAGTTTCCTGTGCTATATATAGTAGGACCTTGTTGTCTATCCATTCTAAATGGAATCGTTTGCATCTACCAACCCCAAACTCCCAGTCCATCCATCTTCCTCCCAGCCACACTTGGTAACTACAAATCTGTCTTTTTGTGTCTGTGAGACTGTTTCTCTTTTGTAGATAGGTTCATTGTGCCATATTGTAGATTCCACATATAAGTGATATCATATGGTATTTGTCTTCCCCTTTCTGACTTACTTTGAAAAATGGGCAGAGGACCTTAATAGATATTTCTCCAAAGAAGACATTCAGATGGTCAGTAGGCAGGTGAAAAGATGCTCAACATCACTAATTATTAGAGAAACACAAATCAAAATTACATCACATTGGTCAGAATGGCCATCATTAAAAATCTGCAAATAACAAATGGGGAAAGAGTGTGGAGAAAAGGGAACCCTCTTACACTGTTGGTGGAGATGTAAGTTGGTGCAGCCACTGTGGAAAACAGTATGGAGGTTCCTCAAAAAACTAAAAATAGAATTACCAACTGATCCAGCAATCTCACTCCTGAGCATATTCCTGGACAAAACTATAATTCAAAAATAATACAGAGTAGCCCTGTGTTCATAGCAGGGCTATTCACAATAGTCAAGACACAGAAACAATTTTTCCTGTTCTGAGCTGTGCTGCTGCCTCTTGGTGTACCCTCATAAGTGGCCAGAGCCCTCGAGGAATCCATGAGTTTACCAGTCACTGTTATTCAAGGTACCCCAGGCCCAGAAGTGCCTGCTGCTGTCTCTCGTCTTTCACTGCACTCAAACTCTCTCTCACTGAGATATTGGCTTCCACCCAGGTAGGAGGAAAAGACTAGACTACATCTAAAACCCAGATGGAAGGGTGAGGGGTGTGTTGACTGGCCTCACTCACTCAGCCTGGGGGAGCTGCATGGGCAGAGATCCAGCTCTGCTTTCTCCAAGGTGCTCAGCCCCTTTCTTTGCTAAGAGACGGCATTGCTCCTACCGTATACCCTGCAGAGACTGTGTCAGCCCAGAGAGGGCCTGTGTAATTCATCCACCAGAGGGAATCTCCCTTTTTGTTCTTTATAAAAGGCACCACGCAGCTGGCTGTGGCTCTGCCTAAAGTAATTATTATTGCAGTGACTAGACCTTCAAAGATTTCATTTCAAAGTACCCCTATATATATTATCTCATTTGAAAATTACAATAATTCAGTGACTTAAAGTGGGTCCAGAAACCATTTATCTCTGTGGTGTAGATGAAGAAGGTGAGATTGAAATTGCATGAATTTTCGAAGGTGTCAGATCTTGATCTTGAATTCTGTGCTTGTAACTTTATATTCATTGTTTTTTCTTTTGTTGGAATTGTGAAAGACTAATTAAATTTTTTAAACTTTCTACTATGAAACTGTGCATACATATATGAAAATACAGAGATGAGAATAATGAACTCTCATATAGCTATTATCCAGATTCAACAATGACTAGATTTGGCTGCATCTATAAGTAAATCTCGAGCATCATGACTTTTTACCTTGTGTATTTCAATTTTCATAGCTTAAAAACATAAAAATATTCTTGTATGGCCATAATGTCATTATCACACCTAACAAAATTAATAGCAATTTCTTGGTACTATTTAATAACCAATTCATATTCAGATTATCCCATTCCCCTAAAACAAATTCTTCTACAGGTGTATGTTCAAATTAGGATCCAAATTATCTTTTATCCCACCTCTAATCACTTCTCTTTCTTCATTTTTAACTTTATTGCTGCCTTCTTTCTCATTGAAAACCTACTCCAATATTAACCACTTTAAAATACACATTCACACACACATATACACACGCACATTCACACACACACATATACACACACACACATATACACAAATGCATGTGTTTAGCTATTGTCCTATGTCTGTTTTTACCTTATCAACCAAGCTCTACAAAACAATGGCCTTCAACTGTTTATTCATTTATTCATGCAACAACACTGGTTAACTGCCATGTGCCAAGTCTGTGGGAGAGTTTGAGAAAACAGAACCCAAAGTCAGTTTCCATAACCCCCAAAAGTTTTCTGTTGTCATTTTGCAATTTCTACCCCCTATCCCTCCAGGTTCCACACCCATCCTTAGGCAACTAGCAGTTTATTTTCTGTCACTACAGACAAGCCTGCATTTCAAAATTGCATATATATAAATGGAATCATATAGTATATGTTCATTTGTGTCTGGCTTCTCTTACTCATATCATCATCCTGAGACTGACCCACGTTGTGCTGAATATATTCCAATATATACACCACAACGTGTTTATCTATTCTTCCTCTAGTAGACATTTGAGTTGTTTCTAGTTTTCAGCAATTACAAATAAAACCACTATGAACCCTTGTGGACAAGTCTTTGTACAGACATATGCTTTCCTTTCTCTTGGACAAATACTTAGGAGTGGAATGCCGAGATGTGTGCTGTGCTGAGTCACAGCACGGGCTCTGCCAGGCTCCTCTGACCATGGGGATTCTCCAGGCAAGAACACTGGAGTGGGTTGCCATGCCCTCTTCCAGGGAATCTCCCCAACCCAGCGATCAAACCCAGGTCTCCTGCATTGCAGGTGGATTCTTTACCATCTGAGCCCCCAGGGAAGCCCAATGGTATATGTTTATTTAAAAATTGTTAGACTGTTTCCCCAGGTGGTGCTAGTGGTAAAGAACCCATTTGCCAATGCAGGGGATGTAAAAGACCCTGGTTTGAACCCTGGGTGGGGAAGATCCCCTGGAGGACGAAATGGAAACCCACTCTAGTATTCTTGCCTGGAAAATCCCATGGATGGAGGAGTCTGGTGGGCTACTGTCTGTGGGGTCGCAAAGAGTTGGACATGACTGAAGTGACTTAGCACACAAACACAGCACCTAGTAGAATGCCTGCATCATGACTGTTATTATTAGATATGTTCTTTGAGGAAAAGAAAATTTTGTTTGAAAATGATATTCACTTTTCCTTAGCATTGCCAAGGACACTGGGAACTGAAAATAGTACAAAGTCCAAATTCTTGAGATTTTCAAATTATTATACTGCTCATTTTTTGTATGTTGTATTTGCCATTGGAGAATTAGAGATAGCATGAAGCATGGCCTTTGTCTTTGAAAAAAACTGATAAGCACATATTTGGGAAACAGCAGAGATAGTCTTGAGGTAGCACTGCAAGGTGAGGCAAGTTTTATTCATTCAGAAAATATTTTTTCAAGAAGCAGGTATATACCAGATGCTGTGCTGTGTGCTGGAGATAAGTAGGGATTAAGGTTGAAAGGGGGGGATGGGGTTGGTGGTTGAGAACAGACATTAAAACAAATAGGTGTAAAGGCATGTTGTCTTCCAACCACTTTTATATGTTCCACCACTCAATGCTGACTTTTTGCGGTAAATTATCTCTAAATGAAATGTTATTTCTTACTGTATTCTAAAAAGTATGTATTTTAGATAATTCTAACTTTACTGAAAAAGTACTGTTACATATAATCTCTTTGATTCACTAAAATTTTTCTTCATTTTTTTTTTTTTCTTGTGAAGGATACCATTTAGGTTTAGGCTTGTGATATTGAACAAGAGGGAAAGCAGTTGGAGACAGAATATAGGATGCCACTTGCTTCCCTGACTGGCTTGATAGCAGCAGTGGCAGAATATTAATTTTGGTCACTGTATTAGGCAATGCTAGCCATTAAAACAAACGTGCCCTCAAATGCACAGGTGCTTTATTTAGAGCTTCCATTTCCTTCTCACATATAAGCATAAGTATGATAATAACAATGAAATTTTGTATAGTTGTCTTAGGGTTTCTATACAGAAACTATGTGTATTGACATACCTTACAAGCCAGAGTGCTAAAGAAGTGTTAGTATCAGTAGCAGACTCAGAGGTAGCAGCAGCAGTAATAGTTACTATGACTCTTGTCAAAATGGCAATAAATCACCTTTTAGTTTCTGAACTTAGGGAAGTTATCAGAATGCAAAGTTGAAAAAGAAATCTGATGATCTTATTCCTCTTCCCAATACAGAAGTGGTTTACTTCTTTAAGGAGCCTGCAATTGGTGAGAATTAATGGCTTGGTCCAGAGAAAGCCTGGGGTAATGAGAAAACTCTTCTCCATTCATTGACCTCACTTTGTTTATAGTAGAAGATGCCCTTGGGAACACTATACTGGATGCTGGACATTTATCTTCCCTTTTGTTTATTACGAGGTATTACTTATGCTATATCTGTTTATTTTTCTTTAGTGGCCTCTGAATAAATTTGTATTTTTATAATGTGTGGCACTTAATAGTTTTAACTATAACCATTTTGTAAAAGTTTGTTGAACAATTAAGTTCTTTTGCAGTGGCTATCAAATGGGAGCATCAGGGGGTGGGTCTATTTAATATGCAATCTAATTAAAATTTCAGATTGGAGGGCCAACCATTATAGACTCTGATTCAGTAGGTCTGGGGTAGGGTTATTAATCAGGTATATTTATTAAATTTTTCTGCTTGGTTAGCCTTTTAATTATATATTCTTGGATTCATTTTTAGGGCTAGAGACTTTAGTGTGCATTTCTGAACAATTATAAAATGACTTTCATAAATTTTACCCAAACAGTGAAAGTATTTTCAATAGTTTAACTTCACATACTACCTGTTGCACTTTGTAAGTTCCACAAGATGTTATGAATGTTTTAAAGCAATAACTATGACTTTATATTTACTTTTTATTGTTTTCCACTTCTTTAGCTCCCATCTGGGGTTGTTTCTCTATACTCTGAACAACTTCCTTTAGAAGATCTTATAATGCCAGGCTACCGGTGACAGATTCTCTCAGCTTTTGTCTAAAATCATCTTATTTCACTTTCAATTTTTAAAGGGTATTCACTGGGTATAGTATTTTAAGTTAGCAGTTTTTCTTGTATCTCCTTCCCAGCCCCACCTCCCCCAAAAGTGAAAGTTAAAGTGTTAGCTGCTCAGTCGTGTCTGACTCTTTGAAACCCCATAGACTGTAACCCACCAGGCTCCTCTGTCCATGGAATTCCTCAGGCAGAAATACTGGAATGAGTAGCCATTCCCTTCTATTGAAGCCAGGTCTCCTGAACTGCAGGCAGATTCTTTACCACCTGAGCCACTAGGGAAGCCCTCCATCCTGACCCCAACTTATTTATATTAAAAAGATGTAATTTCATTGTCTTATTCTAAATTCTTATGAGGGCAGATGAAACTGTTTGAACTTAGGTATGCTGCTGCTACTGCTGCTAAGTCACTTCAGTCGTGTCCGACTCTGTGCGACCCCATAGACGGTAGCCCACGGGGCTCCCCCATCCCTGGGATTCTCCAGGCAAGAACACTGGCATGGGTTGCCATTTCCTTCTCCAATGCATGAAAGTGAAAAGTGAAAGGGAAGTCGTTCAGTCGTGTCTGACTCTTAGTGACCTCATGGACTGCAGCCTACCAGGCTCCTCCGTCCATGGGATTTTCCAGGCAAGAGTACTGTAGTGGGGTGGGTGGGGTCTACATACTTCTTAAAACATCTGAAACTTGAGACACTCCTTAAATGTCATAATCCTGTGTATTTCCATGTAAAGCCATTCTTCACTGGATTTGTGTTTCTGTGCCTTGTCTGCCCTTCTTGGAGCCAGGGGGTCCTCTATTTCTTTTGAGATGCCCCAAAGTGTCCTTTACTATATTTTATTCATAAATGCTATTCATAGCCACAATTTGCAGAATGTAAATGAACTGCATTTTTAACAGTCCTAGATTTTGCTCGTCCTAAGCAATCTCTGTGGCCCTTACTCTGCTCTAGGAGTTCTGAGCACACACCGACAGCACACAGTGCCGTTAGCTCATTCAGCCTTTCCACATAATTTCATACCTGACTAGAACGAGATTGTCTTTTATAGAAGTATTGACCCATAGCAGCAGCAGCATCTGTCTGTGAGTGTGTTGAACTCTAAATTGGAATTTTAATGCTAATAATTAACTAGAATAATATCTCACTTGGACAGAAGCCATTTAATTCTCTCCTGTGAGCTAAAGTATTATTTGGATAACTATCAAGGGCAAGGCACTAAAAGGAAAATGTTACAATATTTTCACAGGAAGGTGAAAGAAGAAATTCAGACTTTATAAAAGTCTTTCTTAAAAATAATGGTGATTCTGAAATGGTATTAATGTAAAATGATCTTGCTACTAAAATACTATCCCAACTTTCTGACATATTTAAGCCAAATGAGTGCTAAAGAAATAATATTGGTTCTTACATCTGTATAGCTAATACAGACTTGGTGGATTTTTAATAGATTTCAAGGGAAATCTATAGAAATGAAATATACAAGTTTTATTTAAGCCCAGTATCAATAACTTCCTAATATTTTATAAGAATGCTTGATAAATTCCCATATTGATTTTCCCTTCTGGTAGGGGTAACTTTAAATAAAGAGCCTAACAACTATGGAAATGCTCAAAATGAAAGAGAAAAGAGTAAGAAAAGATCTGTGCAACCCTTAACTAATATAATCAACTGGGCGGTAGAGGTCACACTGAGACTTGAAGCTGGGCATGAAGATTTATTAAGAATATACCAAAGCCAGAGGCTTTCCCTTGATATCTTATTTAATTATTTACCAACTGTCTCTGTGTATATATGACCTATTATCAATGTATATAAAATAGGATCAATATCCATATATAACAGGATTTGTACATCTATCTCATATCTGTGTCTGTATCTGTCTCTGTTATCTTGGAGACAGCCCATACTCTTGTCTAGTTTTTTATGATCACAGAATGTGGGCAAAGAAGCAAATTTTGCTTCTCATGAGTAATGCTTTTTGCCAACATGTGTGTCAGATTATATTAGTTTTTTGATATTTCCATTTGTTTGACAAGTTATTTGAAACGCTTCTTGACTGGTTTGGACAGGATGCTATGAGATCCTATCTCATAGACAGGGTCCTATGAGGACACGTGCCGCCCTCCTTTCCCTGGGCACTGGCAGGGGCTGCCACCTTGCAGTAACACCTCGCAGCCTTCCTAGCTGTGGCTACTGAGGGTGTTTAGGAAGCTTCCTCCTAGGGTTAGCATTGAGATTACAGAACCAGACTGACAGTGGTGGACTTGGGCGGTGACAGGAACCCAATTAATGAACTGAACGTAAAAAAACGGTCTCTAAGCTCTGGAAGCAGGGCCAGGTGGTGATGACAGAGACAAACGTGCTTTGTTTGTCCTCTGCATGCGGGCTTTGCCCTATGCTAACATCTCCCTCCTTGCATTCTTTCCTCCTCTCTCTCCCATTTTTCTTTTTCAAGCAGTGTTATTTGAATTCATACAGTGAGAGGTGGTTTTACAGCTTAGAGCATCTCAGGAATACATAGTTGCAGAGGTGGGATGTGTGTGGCCAATGAGATTTATGTTTTGAGATAGATTATACAAAGCAATTTATTTGGTGATCATTTGATTCTGATGATGCAAACTTGTAGATAAATATGAAAATTAGGAATGCCTGATTTTGCCTATGTTGCATGAAGGCTTCTGCCAGTTCTAATTAATATAATAATAACAGGTACAATTTGTGAGTGTTCCCCATAGGCAAGGCACTGTGCTAAACTTATTACACTATTTTATTATAACACCATTTTTATGATGTTATTGAAAATGTTATTATGCTCAGTTAAAGATAAAGAAATTGACATTTGGAGAGCTTAAGTGATACAAAAGCACACAGCCACTAAATAGCAGAGCTGGGACTAGAGGTTGGGTCCACCTGACTTGGAGGTCCATGCCCTTGGGCACAGTGTCATTTGTCTGCGATTTTATGGTAGACAGAGAATGTGAACCAAGGTGTGCCTAACCTGCAAGTTGTTCATGTTCATGTTCCAGGTCACTGGCAGAACCAGAAATGGAGTCCAGATTTTAGTGTCTTGGCCCATTGACAGCTATTGGCTGATTTTGCTTCTTTGAAAAGTTTATTTTTCACCATTTCAAAAAATAACATCTGAAGTAAATCATGTGCCAACAGAAGTTTTTAAAAAACTGCACACAGAATGCCAAACACGCAATTGATTTCTATATAGTTCACTCTAGTGAACAGAAATGCAGGAACTTAGGGCCATGCCCACCCGCAAACCATCTTAGCCCAGTACCAACATCATGTCAGCACACAGAGGGCAGTTCAGAGCCTATGCAGTCTCCATATCACTGGTTACTGGCTTTATCACAAAGGGAAACCTCAGTGGGAAGGCAGGCCACGTTCAGTTCCAGAGTACACCCATTTGTCTTCCTAACCTTTCCGTCGTCGGGGAGGTGAGGCTGCTTCACTCATGGCTGCTGCTTGCAAGGGCAGCTGATATTAATATGAGTACCAATAAGCCAAATCCTATTCAATTGTGCTACTATACGGTCAGCTCTTTCAAACTGCACTTAGAACCTATGGTTGAGAGACATTAAACATTATGTGTTTTTGTCATTTCACTAGTTATAAATGGTTCCCAGGTTCTGAAGGAAATGGTTGATGAAAATAAACTCTGGCTTCCTTAAGGTCTATCATAGCTGTTCATTGGCATTTCTGACTGAGTGTCCTTGATTTCCACTGCAAGGTTTTATAAAAATGATATTGTACCCGTTCCTGGAACTTTTACAAGGCATTTAAAACTTTCCAATATTCAACGTAGGTACTTAAAAGTCACTTCTAAAATTAGGTTTCTCTCTTGTAAAAGTTAGGCTTAATGGAGTCAAATCCTTCTGACAGAATTTTAAAGCTTTCCTTTCACTTCCTCAAACCTACTGGCTTTATGTTAAATGAGCATGCATTTCTGGGACACAATAACTTTCCTGTATGTTAATGTGTAAATGGCAGAAAAATTTCACACCATTAGATGCTCAAAATGACCTTTATCCTATAATAAATATGGATCTCAGTTTTTGAGTAAATATGGACTTTATGGATCCATCTCTGCATCCTAGTGAATAGGAGTGAAAAGGTGAGAAATCAAATCAAAGATAATGATGATTAGGAAACCAAATAGGGCACAGGATTTAGAAAACATGAATTTCTCATTGGAGATTAGTGCATTAATTTCCTATTGCCACTGTAGCAGATTTCCACTATCATGGTAACTTAGAATAATACCTATTTATTTTCTCTCAGTTTTGTAGGTTGGAAGCCAGGCAAGTTTGCCTTAGGGTTGCAAATGCTGAAATCAAATTGTCAGCAGGGCTCCATTCCTTACTGGAGGCTCTTGGAGGAGAATTCCTCTGCCTACCCCAGCTTTGTTTTGGTTGTTGAGTAAGTTCAGTTCTTTGTTGTTGAAGAACTGAGGTCCTCATTTTATTGCCAGCTGCCCACTGGAGGTTGTTGTCAACTAGGAGAAGCCAGTCATGTTTCCTGACTCTTGGCTCTCTTTGTACATAAAAATGAACCAAAGTGGGTCAAATCTCATCACACTTCTTCTTTTAAAAAAAAAAAACAAAAAACTTATATTTATTTATTTGGCTGTGCAAGGTCTTAGTTGAGGCATGTGGGATCGAACCTAACCTAACCAGGGATTGAACTTGAGTCCTCAGTATTGGAAGCATGGTGTCTTAGCCACTGGACCACCAGGGACATCCCCTCATCACTTTTCCTATCTCTCAGACCTCTTCTTCCCACCTCATCTTTCATCTTCTTCTTCCTCTACATCCCTCTGACTACTGCCTGAGAAATATTTCTGCTTTAAGGGCTCAAGTGATTAGATTGGATTTATCCAGATAATCTGGGATAATCTCCCTAATTTAAGATCTGTAACCTTAATTACAGACAGAATGAAATCAACAATCACAGAAAACTAACCAAACTGATCACATGGACCACAGCCTTGTCTAACTCAATGAAACAATGAGCCACGCCGTGCAGGGCCACCCAAAATAGACGGGTCATGGTGGAGGGTTCTGACAAAACCAAAACATGGTCCACTGGAGAAGGAATGGTAAACCACTTCAGTATTCTTGCCTTGAGAACCCTAAGAATAATATGAAAAGGCAAAAAGATATGACATTGAAAGATAACTCCTCAGGTCAGTAGGTGCCCAATATGCTACTGGAGAAGAGTAGAGAAATAACTCCAGAAAGAATGAAGAGGCTAAGCCAAAGCAAAAACAACACCCAGTTGTGGATGTGACTGGCAATGGAGGTAAAGACTGATGCTGTAAAGAACAATATTGCATAGTAACCTGGAATGTTAGGTCCAAGGTAAATTGGAAGTGGTCAAATAGGAGATCACAAGAGTAAACATCGACATTTTAGGAATCAGTGAACTAAAATGAACTGGAATGGATAAATTTAATTCAGATGACCACTATATCTATTACTGTGGGTAAGAATCCCTTAGAAGAAATGGAGTAGCCCTCATAGACACCAAAAGAGCCTGAAATGCAGTACTTGGTTGCAGTGCCAAAAACGACAGAATGATCTCTGTTCATTTTCAAGGCAAACCATTCAATAACACAGTAATCCAAGTCTATGCCACAATCACTAATGCCGAAGAAGCTGAAGTTGAATGGTTCTATGAGGACCTACATGACCTTCTAGAACTAACACCCCAAAAAGGTGTCCATTTCATTATAGGGGACTGGAATGCAAAAGTAGGAAGTCAAGAAATACCTAGAGTAATAGGCAAGTTTGGTCTTGGAGTACAAAATGAAGCAGGACAAAGGGTAACAGAGTTTTTCCATGAGAACAAACTGATCATAGCAAACACCCTCTTCTAACAACACAAGAGATGACTCTACACAGGGATACCATCAGATGGTCAATACCAACATCGAGTTGATTACATTCTTTGTAGCCAAAAATGGAGAAGCTTGATACAGTCAGCAAAAATGAGACCAGGAGCTGACTGGTGGCTCAGATCATGAAGTCCTTATTACAAAATTCAGACTTAAATTGAAGAAAGTAGGGAAAACCACTAAACAATTCAGGTATGACCTAAATCAAATCCCTTACAATTATAGAGTAGAAGTGATAAATAGATTCAAGGGATTAGATCTGATAGAGTGCCTGAAGAACTATGGATGGAGGTTTGGAACATTGTACAGAAGGCAGTGATCAAAATCAACCCTAAGAAAAAGAAATGCAAAAAGCAAAATTGTTGTCTGAGGAGGCCTTACAAATAGCTGAGAAAATAAAGAAATGGAAGGCAAAGGAGAAAAGAAAGATACCTCTGTCTGAATGAAGAGTTCCAAGGACTAGCAAGGAGAGGTAAGAAGGCCTTCCTAAATGATAAATGCAAAGAAATAGAGGAAGACAATAGAATGGAAAAGACTAGAGATCTCTTCAAAAAAATCAGAGATACCAAGGGAACATTTCATGCAAAGATGGGCACAATAAAGGACAGAAATGGTAGGGACCTAACAGAAGCAGAAGATACTAAGAAGAGGTGGCAAGAATACACAGAAGAACTATACAAAAAAATCTTAATGACCCAGATAACCACGATGGTGTGGTCATTCACCTAGAGCTAGAATCCTGAAGTGTGAAGTCAAGTTGGTCTTAGGAAGCATCACTACGGGAAAAGCTAGTGAGGTGATGGAATTCCAGCTGAACTATTTCAAATCCTAAAAGATGATGCTATTAAAGTGCTGTACCCAGTATGCCAGCAAATTTGGAAAACAGCAGAGGCCACAGGACTGGAAAAGGTCAGTTTTCTTTCCAATCCCAAAGAAAGGCAATGCCAAAGAATGTTCAAACTACCACACAGTTGCACTCATCTCACATTCTAGCAAAGGAATGCTCAAAATTCCCCAAGCTAGGCTTCAACAGTATGTGAACCGAGAACTTCCAAATGTTCAAGATGGATTTAGAAAAGGTAGAGGAACCAGAGATCAAATTGCCAACATCTGTTGGATCATAGAAAAAGCAAGAGAATTCCAGAAAGACATCTACTTCTGCTTCATTGACTATGCCAAAGCCTTTGACTGTGTGGATCACAACAAACTGTAGAAAATTCTCAAAGAGATGGGAATACCAGACCACCTGACTTGCCTCCTGAGAAATCTGTATGCAGGTGAAGAAGCAAACAGACATGGAATAACAGACTGGTTTCAAATTGGGAAAGGAGTACATCAACGCTATATATTGTCACCCTGCTTATTTAACTTATATGCCAAGTACATCATGCAAAATGCTGGGCTGGATGAAGCACAAGCTGGAATCAAGATTGCTGGGAGAAATATCAATAACTCAGATATGTAGATGATACCACTCTAATGACAGAAAGTGAAGAGGAACTAAAGTGCCTCTTGATGAAAGTGAAAGAGGAGAGTGAAAAAGCTGGTTTAAAACTCAACATTCAAAAGAATGAAGATCATGGCATCTGGTCCCATCACTTCATGGCAAATAGACGGGGAAACAATGGAAACAGTGACAGACTATTTTCTTGGGCTCCAAAAATCACTGCTGATGGTGACTGCAGCCATGAAATTACAAGACACTTGCTCCTTGGAAGAAAACCTATGACAACCTAGACAGAGACATTACTTCATCAACAAAGGTCTGTATAGTCAAAGCTATGGTTTATCTAGTAGTTATGTATAGATGTGAGAGTTAGACCATAAAGAAGAATTGATGCTTTTGAACTGTGGTGTTGGAGAAGACTCTTGAGAGTCCATTGGATTGCAAGGAGATAAAACCAGTCATTCCTAAAGGAAGTCAGCCTTGTGTATTCATTGGAAAGTTTGATGCTGAAGTTCCAATACTTCGGCCACCTAATGTGAAGAACTGACTCACTGGAAAAGACCCTGATACTGGGAAAGATTGAAGGCAAGAGAAGAGGTGACAGAGGATAAGATGGTTGGATGACATCACCAACTTGATGGACATGAGTTTGAGCAAGCTCTGGGAGTTGGTGATGGATAGGAAACCAGGCGTGCTGCAGTCCATGAGGTTGCAATGACTGAGCAACTGAACTGAACCTTAATTACATCTTTGTGATTTCTATATAGCAGTACCTGGATTTGTATTTGATTGTGTAATCTTGGGGAGACCTGTTTAGAGCTCTACTCCAGAAATGAATGTAGCAGAGGCCACTCATTGGGAACTGGCCAGATGTGGGTGGATGGTGAGTTTTGATTTAGAATTCCACATTACTGCTGACTTATATTTTTTGTTCCTGAAAACAAGACTATCATGAACCCCGTGGCCAGCACATAATAGATTTTTAATATGGTAACCAAATGAAATGTACATAATTACTGACATAAGGAATCACTTTGCGTGATTCCTTTCCAAATCAGAAAGTTTCTCTGGGGATGATATTTTCATAGTCACTAGATAAATGTTGGAGGAGGTCATTGAGAGGACATGACTGCCAGTTGACCCCTGAGCTGGTCCTGGGCAATGGAAGGCTCCTAACCTCCTCTTCTGTCCTTGGAATGTATGTTCTACCCACTTTTCCCACAGTGGAGACTGTTTTCTAGGACTCAGCCTTGAGTGAGCAATGTAGTGTTGAGATCATCTGGGTGTTATTCATGACTATACCTGGTTAAGACTTCCTCTTGTCAAGTTTTTTTAAATAGAGCTTTTTTTAAGGTAATTGTATTTATTTATTTATTTTATTTTTATTTTTTTTTTGTCTGAGGCATTTTTAAATTTTTACTTTACAATACTGTATTGGTTTTGCCATACATTGACATGAATCCGCCACGGGTGTACATGAGTTCCCCATCCTGAACCCCCCTCTCACCTCTCTCCCCATATCATCTCTCTGGGTCATCCCAGTGTACCAACCCCAAGCCTCCTGTATTGAACCTAGACTGGCGATTCGTTTCTTACATGATAGTATACATGTTTCAATGGCATTCTCCCAAATCATCCCACCATCTCCCTCTCCCACTGAGTCCAAAAGTCTGTTCTATACATCTATGTCTCTTTTACTGTCTCACATATAGGGTTATCATTACCATCTTTCTAAATCCCATATATATGTGTTAGTATACTGTATTGGCGTTTTTCTTTCTGGCTTACTTCACCCTGTATAATCGGCTCCAGTTTCATCCACCTCATTAGAACGGATTCAAATGTATTCTTTTTAATGGCTGAATAATACTCCATTGTGTATATGTACCACAGCTTTCTTATCCATTCCTCTGCTGATGGACATCTAGGATGCTAAAAAGTCTTTATCGATTTTGTTACTATATTGTTGCTACTTTATGTTTTTTTGGCTGCAAGGTACATGGGATCTTAGCTCTCCAACCAGGGATTGAACCTGCACCACTTGCATTGGAAGGTGAAGTCTTAACCGCTGGATTGCCAGTGAAATCCCTTCTCTTGTAAACTTTTAAGATTCTGGTGGGCAGGTGGAAATCTACTCATCCTGTAGTTGCCAAAGCCAAGCCTTGTATGTAAGTTTCCTTTCTTCCTTCCTTCCTTAAATCTGCCACCTACCAGACTGGAGTGGTCTGCCTCTCTCTTTCATGTCTCCTTGCCCTCTGTGCATGGGGACCAGTTTCAAAGCCCTCAAGTTTTGTCACCAACATTATATGAGACAACCCAAAGATAATCTTTCTTCATCTAACAATGCTGCTAGACACACCAAGATCCTAGAGCATAAGTAGAGAATCAGCACTGCCTTTGCTCTCAGAATCCTGGCTCCTAGTCTGGCAAAGTCCCCAGGGATAGAGTCAGAGCCGGAGATGTCTGGTTAGGAACTCACCTGGGCAGTGGGACTGAGAACGTGGAGACTCAGACCTAAGGATTTCTGGCAAGTTGAGTTTGAACCTCAAGGAAGGTGAAAGACGATAGTGAAGAAAGACTCCAAGGGCTGGTAATGAAAGTTTCTCTGGGGATGGTAGAGCATAAAGGAAAGGGGGACCTTGAGAGGTAAGAAGTTTCTTTGATGCTCCCCTGAAGATACCTGAGTGAATTTTGGGGTCAGATCTGGTGACTTTCCATTAGCCGTTTTCTATGTTCATTAGTTTTCATCCTTGAAACCACATTATAAATCCACCTTATTCAACATACCAAACTGTAGGAAGGTTACCAGGGCTAACTTTGGCAACCTAGAAAATAACACGTTTGTAACCAAGCAGGACCCTTTGACGCCTTCTCAGAGCCAACCTCCTCCCTCCACCCATGACCTCCACCTGCCTCTTGTTTGCAGAAAAACTAGCCTCCTAGGCCTTCGCCAATTTTCAAAGTGTAAATTTAATCAGAGAAGTGGGAAAACACAAAAGCAAAGAAAAACCATGGAGCAAGAAATTAATTAAAAAAAATTCCTAACCCTAATAAATACCTAATGTCCCTGAAAAACAACAAAAGACAAAATAATGATAGTTTAGCCATTAAACAAAGTCAAAGACTTTAGTTTCTCCTCCAGGGCTGTAGACAATATTTTTTTCTTTTTTTTCAAGTTTGATTTAATATATTTTAATATATTTTTGGTGTTCCCTGGTGGCTCAGACGGTGAAGTGTCTGCCTACAATGTGGGAGACCCAGGTTCAATCCCTGGGTCAGGAAGATCTCCTGGAGAAGGAAATGGTAACCCACTCCAGTATTCTTGCCTGAAAAATTCCATGGACCAAGAAGCCTGGTAGGCTACAGGCCATGGGATTGCAAAGACTCAGACATGACTGAGCGGCTTCACTTCACTTAATATATTTATGAAAAAATACTCTTAACAGCTCTGGGTTTTATTTACAGTTTACACATAATGATAAAGGTAAGCCCACTTAAGCAAACAGGATATTCTGAATAATCGATGTACATTAGAATCAACATAACACATTTTGCAAAACATGAGTGACAACCAGCAAAGATACACATTTAGCAGACAACCTCAGGTGACTCTGATATGTAAGCCTGGATGAGAAAGCCAGGAAAAGACCACAGGCTGCACAGATGTGGGTTCAAGAAATGGCTCGGTAGCTAAGGAGCCTTGTGGTGAAGTTATTGATCCTCAGAGGCCCTTGGTAATCTCATCTTGAAAGAGGATAACAATACTTACCCTGTTGATATGAAAATACTCATTTCATAATTACTTGGAAAACTTAACTTGACACCATGAGAATTATAATTCTGTTTTACATCTGTCACACAAAGCATATACATAGATTCATTTTTTTTCTCTACATTTGTGTGTTTTGCAGTTTTTTTTTCTTGTAGCTGATTTCTAATCTAAGAGCCTTGAGGCTGGGAAAGATACTTGATTACAATTTCAATTTTCTTAAATTTACCAAGGCTTGATTTGTGATCCAAGATGCGATCTATTGTGGAGAATGTTCTGTGTGTACTTGAGAAGAAAGCATATTCTGCTGCTTTTAAATGGAATGTCCTAGAAATATCAATTAAGCCTATCTAGGCTAGTATGTCATTTAAGGCCTGTTTCCTTACTAATTTTCGGTCTGGGTGATCTGCCCATTTAGGTAAGTGGGGTGTTCAAGTCCCCCCAGTATTATTGTGTTACTGTCCATTTCTCCTTTTATGTCTGTCAATATTTGCTCTGTAGTTTGAAGTTTGCCTTTACCAGTGGGCTTTTCCATTTGTAATTTTATTTCTGGTTTTGGGCTTTTCCACTTAGAGAAGTTCCTTTGGAGTTTACTGTAAAGCTGATGGTACTGAATTCTTAGCTTTTGCTTGTGTGTAAAGCTTTCTATTTCTCTGCCACATCTGAACATGAGCCTTGCTAGGTAGAGTATTCTTGGTTGTGGGTTTCTCCCTTTCATCCCTTTAAATATATCATGCCTTCTGGCTTGCAGAGTTTCTACTAAAAAATCAGCTGACAGTCTTAGGGGATTCCCATGTATGTTATTTGTTGCTCTTCACCTTGTTGCTTTCAGTATTTTCTGTCTTTAATTTTTTTGCACATCTGACTACTGTGTCTCCGCATGTTCCTCCTTGGGCTTATCCTGTATGGGACTCTGTGCTGGGTGACTATTTCCTTTCCCATATTTCAGCTATTACCACTTCAAATATTTTCTCAGGCCCTTTCCTTCCCTCTTCTCCTTCTGTGACCCCACTGTAATGCAAATATTGGTGCATTTAATGTTTATCCCAGGAGTCTCCTCCATTCGTTGTCTCATTTATTCTGCTATTGATTCCTTCTAGTGTATTTTTCGCTTCAATTATTATATTGTTCATCTATTTGCTCTTTAGATCTTCTAGCTATTCGTTAAATTTGGGGCATGGGGCTCAGCTTCCACTCCTATGGGAGAAATTCTGTGATTTAATTTTTCTCCAGTCTGTGGGTTGTCCATCTGGGTGGTATGGGATCTGATTACACCGTGAGTGCACCCCTCCTATCGCCTCTTGAGTTCGTCTTCTTGTCTCTGGATGTAGACTTTTTTTGGTGTGCTCATGAGAGGACAGTGAGCTCAAGTCCTACTCCACCACCTTGGCTGAAAATCTCTGTTCATGGTTCTGGAGGCTATAAGCCTGGCATCAAGGTGCTGGTGGGGTTCTGAGCCATATCCTTAAGTTGTTTTGCAGTTACACAAACCCCCACTAAGTGGAGGAATTTAACTGTATCCTGACCACAAGCACGTGAACCACAGACCAATTGGAACCCGAAGGTTGATAATGTTGCTTCCTGATGACCTCACCACCAACCAATCAGAAGAATGTCCATGAGCTGGTCAGGCACCCCACAGCCTTCTCCCACACCCTGTCTGTAAAGATCTTTCACTGATAACCACTGGGGAGTTCAGGGCTTGTCAGCAGTAGCTGCTCTACATGCCTTGTCTGACACCTGCAATAAACACTGCATTTGCCTTTCTGACGGCCTTGTGTCAGTAGACTGGCTCTACTGCCTGTGGGCAAGCAGACATAAGTTTGGTTCAGTAACACATTTCCAAATGAACTTGACCCAAACTATTCTAGAGAAATAAATATTCACATGGTTTTGAATTACCTGACCAAGGGCTCTCATGGATTCTGGCTTAAGTAAGCTGAAATATAAAAATATAAAATTTTTTATATTCTAAAATATAAAAAAATTAGGGTACTCTTTCATCCAATATATAATGTACTCTCTCTAGTCTAGTTAAATCCCTTTTAAATTGCACTTCTCTGGACTTTGCTGGTGTCCAGTGGTTAGGACGTCACCTTCCAGTGCAGGGGGTACAGGTTTGATCTCTGATCAGGGAGCTAAGATCCCACATACCTCAGGGCCAAAAACCCAAAATATAAAACAGAAGCAATACTGTAATGAACTCAATAAAGACTTTAAAATGGTTCACATAAAAAAATCTTAAAAAAAAGTACTAAAAAAAATTTGCAATTTTCTTCCTCACTGGTAGTTTACAATGAGGTGATTGATATGCCTTATAATGGCCTTGAGACACACTCATGACTTCTGAACTGTCAAAGACGAAAATATGCTCTGTTTGGACACTAGGAATTATACGTATAGTCTTTGAACATGGGTACTTAATGTTCTGTACAGACACTGACGTCTCTGATTTAACCAGAATGTGTGATTGACAGAACACCCCTTTCCCTTAATTGCATGTAAGCTCTAGATTACCACTGGGTTTTTGCATTCCCTCTTTGTTTTCCTTGCATGATCCCATGGAAAGATTTTCATGAAACGTGGCAAGGGATTGGCCCAGGCTCAAAGACTCAGAGCAACCTGATGGTGAAGTGGAGGGCTTGGTCTGCCCGACTCGGTCTCCCCAGAGGGCTGTGTCAATGACTGCCAAGCCAAGTGCCAGCAGGCAACTAGCAGCAGCACCAGCTGGAGGTCTGTCATCACAGGGATTGAAATTACATCTATAAAATAGTTAACACATTTTGAAGAAAGTACATCATACTATACATTTTGGACTTAAACTCTTTCCATTCAAATGCAGGCATTGCTACTTCCTAGCTTTGTAAATCTGGGTAAGTTTATCTCTCTGAGCTTCAGTTTTCTTATCTGTAGGTGGGGATAGTACTTCAAAGGGTTCATGTCAACATTAAATGAGAGAACTCATGATAAGTAATTGATATAGGAATCCCTTGGTAAGTCTTGGCTTTGATTATGCACAAATCCATCCATTCAGTGCTTATATTATATAGATTTGTCAGTAAACACCAGTAAGAATGATTGTCTGGTGGATAACTAGGTAAGGGAGAATTATAATTTAAGCAGACTTAATATAAGAACATTTTAATGTTCAAAATAGAAAAAAACTATGGTGAGGTTGTTTTGACCCCTAGGGCTTGGGTGCAATTGGAGAGCTGATCCATGTACCTTTTAATTCAAATGACCATCACCTGGACTGGGGGGCAAATGAGCTAGGTATAAAGAATTTACTGAATTCCACCATGTGCTTGACTATACTGTCTTGTTTAATCTTTGCAATAATTCTTGGAAGTGGAGAATATTACAATCCATCTCCAGTTTACAGATGAGTTATGTATCAACTGAAAAAAAAATTCACAACCTAAAAGCTGAGCATTATGCCTTTAATGAGACTTTAAGCCCTGGAGGCAGCATCTCAACCCTGAGAAAACTGCTCTGAGGTGGTGAGGAGAGGAGTCAGAATATATAGGAGTTTTACAACAAAGGCAAGAAGTTGGAACAAAGGACTTCAGTTAGTAAAAGAAAACTAGATATCTCAAGTTAAGAAATCTAGTGCTTTTCTATGTATGGGAAGATGCAAGGAGTCTGGGCTCACTGAAATCATTCCTTTGATACGTACCTCAGTTATCTGGGGCCAATACCCCATGGTCTTTCATCCAGCGTTTCCTCAGTGGCTGCAGTCTGATGGATGCTAGACAGCAAGCAGGTATTCTTTATTCCTTTCTGATTTCTGTCAGGATTTACTGTCTAACCGGTCGGTGGTGGCTGCAATCACTGGTGACTGCAACATCTTTGTTTACTGATACGGCAGGCAATATTTCATTTCTCAAAACTGAAGTTGAGTACTTTTCGTTGTCACAGTCACATGCTACCAAATGGTGGAATTGATATTCAAATTCCAGTTTAACCCACACTGTGAACAAGGGATCACCAAGGCAGATTACCTTTGCCAGTGCTTGGACCCACCAGGAGTGCCTACAAGTCAATCCTGCAGGAACTACAGAAGCTAAAAAGAGTCTTCCCGCAGAAAAAGCCTGGCCATCCTGACCCAAAGATTAAGTTCACCTGGACACCCTCAGAGCCGGGCCATTCAGGCCTCTAAACCCTTTATTGTAATAGTACCTCCTTCATATGCTTAAGTAGAATAGTCAGAGAAGTATCAGGCAAGTAATTATAATAATAGGCATCATATATTGGCTTACTCTGTGCTGGGTAGTACGGTCAGAACTTTTACTTACATTTTATCTTCACAAAGTAGGTATTATTATTTCCTTATTATAGATGGACCAAGAGACTCAGAGAGGTTAAGGAATTTGCTCAAGGCACAGAGTACCTAAGCTGTAGGAATGAGAAAAGCTGTGTCTCTGGGATGCTAATATTGCACAATGGGAATCAGCAGTTGCTGTCAAATGAGAACTGCCTCTCTATCTCCAAACCTTGCAGATTCAGTCACAGAGACTTTGAGAGACTAAAGGTTTTCCCTGTGGGGAGGTGTGGGGAGAGAGGACTTGTGAAACCCAAATCACGAAGCACCTGGGTAATAGCATGGGGGTAGTTTAGTAGCTAAATCATGTCCAACACTTGTGACTCCACAGATTGTAGCCCACCAGCCTCCTCTGTCCATGGGATTTCCCAGGCAAAAATGCCAGAGTGGTTGCCATTTCCTTCTCCAGGGAATCTTCCTGACCCAGGGATCAAACCCAGGTCTCCTGCATTGGCAGGCTACCACTGAGTCACCAGGGAAGCCAGGTGAATCCATTAAAAAGAATTCATAACTTACATAACAAGATGTTTACTATAAAAATATGCTCATATTTATGGAATTCTCTTTCATGTTTGATGAAATATTTTACATTTTCTCAGAAAGGCATGAGAAAGAAATATCTAGAGAGAAAGGAAAAAAACATGACTTTTTTTAGCTTCCTTTGCAACTTGTCACCAGAGATATTTTTAAAATTTTCTTTTAAAGCTTGCCAATTGACAGAGGAAATTGTGATGAAAAATAAGAGTGAGGTTGAAAAAGACAGAATGTCAAAGCTGCTAACCAACACCATGCATCCAGTTCCCCCACACTCTCTCTGTGTAGTTCAATTAACAGGGCAATGGCATTTAAACTGTTTTTTTTCTTTGATGACTTTTTAAAAATCCTCACAAAACAGACCATGTTAATTCTTAAATCTTCATTACAGAAAGTATATTAATAGTAATGATAAGGGTGAAATTGACTTAAGGAAAAAAAAAAACCCTCCAAAAATGATGATTGATAAGAAGGGGGAATTGGCCAGCCTTTGGCATATGGCTAAGGTCTTGAAGCAGCACCAGGAGAAAACTGCAGACATGTATGAAAGCAGATATTTTCGAGACTGGCAATTTTTAGCTCTTCTCTTTGATTGTAAGAACCTGGGTGGATTGTAATCCACCTGGGATGGGTGGAGAAGTCTCCTGCATTTTCAGTGTTTGCCTTTCTTGTCTCTCTGCTTTAACTCTTTTGTTTCTCTTGAACCAGAAACTTGTCTTCAAATCAGGAAAGGAAGTCTGGATGGTCATTACAATGATATCATTACATAATAATCATAGAAGCTACAGGGAATTCTCTGGAGGTCTAGTGGTTAAGAATTTGCCTGCCAATGCAGAGGTCATGGTTTGATCAGTGGTCTAGGAAGATCCCACGTTCAGAGGAGCAACAAAGCCTGGGCCACAGCTACTGAGCCCGTGCTTTAGAGCCCATGCTCTGCAACAAGAGAAGCCGCCACAACGAAAAGCCCCGTGCACCACAACTAGAGAATAGCCCCCGCTCTCCACAGCTAGAGAAAGACTGCACGCAGCAACGAAGACCCAGGGCCGTCAAAAATAAATAAATAAATAGTACTATGAACTGCAGAGCACAATAAGTGTCAGATAGTATGCCAGGCCCCTTAATATATTATCTTTTTGGTCTCATCTGATAGGTGAGAAACCTTAAGTTTAGAGAGCTTAAAGGTTATGTTCAGGGTTGTGTTGCTGGTGGAGACTGTGATCTGAGGCTGGACTTGACAATATGCTATCAGATCCAAGAACCCAGCCTCAGGAGTCAAATGACTTGGGTTTACCACTTACGTCTGTGTAATTTGGGGCAAATTATATGACCCCTCCTTGCAACTGTTTCCTTATCTATAAAAAGATTGGTGGTAATAATACCTCTTGAGTTTACTCAATAAATGGCAACTATGACTGATATTCCAAAGCCCATGTTCTTGGCCAGTTCATCATGCACTAAATTCTGAGGTTACCTAGCCCTGACCATGACCCGTGTGTCTTGTTTTCTAACAGTTCACTGCCTGCTAGAGCTTCTCATGCACACACCTTGTCTCAGTAGAACCCCGTTTCTTTAATTTGGGACTATTCTGTTCTTTCTATGATGTTTAGCACACATAACAGGCATCAAGCCATGCTTAAAAACTTGAACTAATTTGTTGTAATTCAAAGAGGGACTTTGAATATTATGCCTGTGATTTAAGTTAATAACTTTTCCATAAGCAGCTTTGAGGATACTCGTTTTAGGAAAGGTGGAGAAAGGAGTGCTTTCTTTAGTAGATCTTCCTAGATTCTTCCGTTTCCTGGGAGTGGGTGGTCTTGCCACAGAAAAGGATGTTGGGGATTGTACTAACACATACTTTTAATCGGAGAAGGCAATGGCACCCCACTCCAGTACTCTTGCCTGGAAAATCCCATGGACAGAGGAGCCTGGTAGGCTGCAGTCCATGGGGTCGCTAGGAGTCGGACACGACTGAGCGACTTCACTTTCACGCATTGGAGAAGGAAATGGCAACCCACTCCAGTGTTCTTGCCTGGAGAATCCCAGGGACGGGGGAGCCTGGTGGGCTGCCGTCTATGGGGTCGCACAGAGTCGGACATGACTGAAACGACTTAGCAGCAGCAGCAGCAGCAGCATACTTTTAATATTCCTCAATACATGTCAAGTAGTTTTTACTTCTACCTTTTTTTCTTTGGTTGAGATGCATTATCATAAACCCTGAAATAAAACTGAGTTACATGGTTACAGCAAAATAATTATATGGTCAGTTATTGCCGTTCATGATTGAGAAAAACAAATGTTCATCAATTTCAGCCATCTTATCAATATAAATCAGGTCATATAATGTTAAGATCCAGTGAAGTTTATTTGGGACAAAGCTGAAGCAATGTAACCATGGAAAATAGGTTAATTAGCTAAAATTGTTTACAGTTTTTATTTCTATTAAAGTATTTTTAGTAGTCAAATGCCAGGTAAATGTATCAGTTTTGCAGATTGCTGGTGATACCAAAAATTCAGATATATTGGGAGTAGAAATGTTAGACTAAGTGGCTATGTTTGACTTACTAGGTTTACTAAGGTAAATAAATCTTTAAGCAAGTGAGCTGTAGAGTCAGTTATTTTTACCTAGTAGCCATATTTTAGTAATCCTTTAAATCCTATTACAATAATCTTGCTGGAGGTGGTGCAAAATTCTTTGGACTGGAATTTAGGTTTTAAATAGTGGGTGGTAAACAGCTTTGAAACTCTTTTATGGTAAAAATGTGAATCTATGTGATTTTTAAAATCTTGTTTTTCTTAAAATACCTAAAACTTTTTTTCTCCTTATATTGCTTTTTGAAGATTCAGCACATAAAATTTTTTTCAGTAACTGCTTATATTTTTGCTTACATTATTCAATAATTAGAGACTCCGACATTAATTCCTAACATTTATTATGTGAGGCATTCTTTGTAAACTGATAATCCATTATGGAAATAAACTAGTTCTTGATGCATAGAACCTTAAGACCAGAGTGCTGTAGAAACACATCATAAATTTTTTCTCCTTAGCACATTTAGAAAGCATTAAAATAAATGACAAAGAACTTAGTAAATGTTTATGACTTTGGTTTATGCATGTGTGCTAATGGGATGAAAAACGAATCTGTCACTTGGCTCTTAACTGTGTTTAATTAGCCTGGATCATTTTATACTACACTGGAAATACCTTCTCTCCTTTTCACTTTCTGCCCAGGACAAACAAAGTAAAATAAACAGTAACAGGATATAATGACCTTATATTCAGGGTTGATGTAAATGCTGAGAAAAGCTGACTGTAGAAAACAAACCGGCAGCATCCGGCACCGGCGGCACTCGGAATGTCTCAGGGTCTGAACAGGCCATTTTAGCCTTGGGCCGCGTTTGCTTCTCTGTGTCACTACCACCCTGCTTTATCTGGGATGTTGCATCAGTGATGTCCTGAGAGAGGTGATGTCCTGAGGGAGGTGTCCAATATTTAGGCAGCGAGACTCACAGATTCACACGCCTATTTACAGGAAACGACTTTATATTTTTATGTTTAAATTATGCAGCATTTTACAGTTTTCAAATGCTTTGCAATCATTATGTGCTGTTCATGTTACAAATTTGACAACCAAATTGTACTTGGTGGAGATAACTGGCTATAGATTACGTGAAAGAGCAGTTCTGGTTTTTCTTTGATTTCAACTTTATTGAGCTGTAATTACCACAAAAGTTGTAAGATAAAGTATGCATTCTAGAGATTTGGTATATGTATACACTGTGAAAGGATTTCCCTCATGTAGTTAATTAACACACCCATCACCTCACAAATTTATTTATTTTGGTGAGAGAATTTAGGTTCCACTCTCAGAAAACGAAGATCATGGCATCTGGTCCCATCACTTCATGGGAAGGGATGGGGAAACAGTGGAAACAGTGTCAGACTTTATTTTTCTGGGCTCCAAAATGACTGCAGATGGTGATTGCAGCCATGAAATTAAAAGACGCTTACTCCTTGGAAGAAAAGTTATGACCAACCTAGATAGTATACTCAAAAGCAGAGACATTACTTTGCCAACTAAGGTCTGTCTAGTCAAGGCTATGATTTTTCCTGTGGTCATGTATGGATGTGAGAGTTGGACTGTGAAGAAGGCTGAGCTCCAAAGAATTGATGCTTTTGAACTGTGGTGTTGGAGAAGACTCTTGAGAGTCCCTTGGATTGCAAGGAGATCCAACCAGTCCATCCTAAAGGAGATCAGCCCTGGGATTTCTTTGGAAGGAATAATGCTAAAGCTGAAACTCCAGTACTTTGGCCACCTCATGTGAAGAGTTGACTCATTGGAAAAGACTCTGATGCTGGGAGGGATTGGGGGCAGGAGGAGAAGGGGACGACAGAGGATGAGACGGCTGGATGGTATCACGGACTCGATGGACATGAGTCTGAGTGAACTCCAGGAGTTGGTGATGGACAGGGAGGCCTGGCGTGCTGCGATTCATGGGGTTGGAAAGAGTCGGACATGACTGAGCGACTGAACTGAACTCTTAGAAAATTTCAAGACAATAGGGTATTATCAACTATAGTCACCATGTGTTGCATTAGATTTGAAACCTTATTTATCTTACACCTGAAAGTTTGTACCCTTTTACCAACCTCACCCTAACTGCTCTCACCAGCTCCTGACCACTTTTCTTTGTTTCTGTGAGCTTGGCTTTTTTCTTTGTAGATTCCACATATAAGTGATACCATGCAGTATTTATCTTTCTCTTTCAGGCTTATTCATTATGTCCATGCATCATCTTACAAATGGCAGGATTTCCCTCTTTCTCATGTTCCATTGTGTATGTGTGTGTGTGTGCGTGTGTGTGTGTGTGTATGTCTATGCCACGTCTTCTTTACCCATTCATTCACCGATGGGCGCTTAGGTTGTTTCCATATTTTGGCTATTGTTAATAATGCAGCAGTTCTCTTTTTAACAGGAGAAACCCAGAATTTCAGTGTTTGATAGGAAACAGATGTTCATTAACTGCTATATCGAATTACGTATTAAAAATTGACTTCTATCTTGGGCAATGAAGAAGGCAGTGGATCCTATCTTTTTAACTCAGATGTAAAAGGCTTGCTTTCCAGCATTCTGCTCCAGAAGAGACTTGGATCCAGACTAGAATTATTTTGGCCTCCTAACACCTGGGTTCTAGTTCTGGGTTAGGAAGCAGCTGATTGTGTCAGTTTAAGAAAGGAATTTAACCTCTTCTGGATTCCTTTTTCTTCATAAAAAAGGAGAGGTTCCTTCCAGATCAGCAGCTTTCAGACTTTCCTGAGAAAAGATTCAGCACTTCCAAACCCTACATGACGCCCCACGAGCTCTTGCGCTAAGGGCAGCAAGGAGGAGAGGTCTCTAAGACCTCCTGGTGAAAAACTCAGCTTCTGTTTTTTTTATTTGGGGGGCTTCTTTTTGGAGGAAGTGTTTTTCTTTGCTTAAAACTGTTGGAAAAACTGTCCAAGATGATAACTAGATCTTCTTCCAGTCTTTTAAATCTATACTTTAAACCATAGAAATAATTTGGAACATGAATAAAAAATGTGTATAATTTAAAAAAGAGATGTCTTTAGTTAAACATTGTAGTTCTTGTCCATTTGTGTCTTGGAGTTTTATATATGATTGTGATTAATGGTCCACACTGCAGATGGGGAGGAGGGGGCAAGCTGATTATTAAGTCGCTATTCTCTGGGCTAATAGTGGCAGATTATATTTATGTCTCTCAATCTAATGATGCCAAACAGGCTACACTTGAGGTGATTCATTTTGAATTTAGTACATCTAAATCGTTCTTGTGGTTAAGAAGTCCCTGTCATGAGTCAACTTTACTCTCTAATTTACTTGGGAACATTTGGTTTTCTTAATCACAATAACCAATACATGGTGTTTTCTTAGTCTGATATTTTTTTTATTCTAAATTTTCTTGGAGATATATATATATATATTTCAAAAAAAACTCACAAAGTTGGAGTTCCCTGGTAGTCCAGTGATTAAGAACCTGCCTGCCATCCCAGGGAACACAGGTTTGATCCCCGGTCCAGGAATATTCCACACGGGGCAGGCAACTAGGCCTGTGTGCCGCGACTACCGAGCCATTGGCTCTGGAGCCCTTGAGCCCCAACTACTGAAGCTCGAGCACCCTAAAGCCTGTGCTCTGTGATGAGAGAAGCCACTGGAACAAGAACTGGATGTGCACCACATCTAGTGAGTAGCCCCTGCTCTGCTCACTGCCGCCAGAGAAAGCCTGAATGCAGAAACAAAGACCCAGCAAAGCCAAAAATAATCAATAAAATATTTTTAAAAAACCCCAAGTTTTATTGCAATGAGGAGGGTGGAGAAAAGAAATGCAGATTTAGCAAAAGGAAATTTATGATGCTGATATCCTAGTTTGGGAGTTGGTGCATCTACAAAGATGACCTGGAATGGGAGTCGTTTGGCAGAGGCCCTTCTGAGAATCCCTTCTCTGGTTTGGAATGATGCGGTGCTCTGACCTAGATATGGTGCAGAGAGAGGCCAAAAAGACGGGGAGAGGGAAAGGGGCTTCTGTTTCATTTTCCTGCAGTCCTACGTGCTCATGTCTGCCAGGTGACTTTTCACACTGCAGGACTCTAGAGTCCCCTGGTGACTTGAACGTATTTGTCTTGGTGTCTGTGGGAGGCGGTGGGGCAGCCTGCTTGTTTGTGCCATCACACTGCCCCCTGTGCTCTCGCTGTCTTCCAGTAAACCTTGTCCTTTAAACCTATTAATACTCTGCCCCATGAAACCTGCCCCTCAGTACAGGAGGGGCCTCAGGGCCAGGATTTTCTCTGCTTGAGCTTAGAAGGGCCTCTGCAGCCAATCGTCAGGGAAATGTCATTGCTGCTAAACAGGGACAATAAATCCCCAAGCTACCCAGCAATGCAATCTCCCTCAACACGGAAAAAGGTCAGGCTTGAACTGTAAATAAATTCCTGTCACACAGCAGCGTGTCTTTTCAGGTGGGGTAGTAAATCTTCCTGGAGATGAGCCACCACACATACCATAATTCTCTTCCTGTGGCCCTGGTCTTCATTAGTTAATTTTTCTACAACTGCTTTTTCATAAAGTTTGGGCATTAACATTCCCTTGAAGACCTCCCAGAATGCACAGCCTGGATGAAGTAGGGTAGGGGTGGTGGGCTCCAGAGGGATCTATACTCTAAACTGTAAACAGAATTCACAGAGTATAGGCTCTAAAACCCCTTGATGGAAAGAAAATTTGAATTTACAGCCTGGCTGTATTTAAAGGAAGAGAGAAAATACTTGATGCTTCCTTTGATCTACAAAATTCCTTAGAAATTTTTGTATCAAATCTTTTAGAATGCTGTAAATAAATAAATAAACCCAACATGTACACCCTATTACTCATCAGCTTTCTTTAACAGACCAGAGGTTAATACTTGGAATCATATACCTACAGTTTCAATTTTGATTCTTTTGCCAGTTGATCAGTATTTATGAAGCCACCAAAGTATAAAGATACAAAGATGGATGAATTCGGCTGCTATAAAGAATTCATAGCCTGGCTGGGGGGAGAAAGACACACAAACAAATAATTAAAATATAATATCCTTGTGATGCTATGGCAAAGGTTTCCCCCAATGGCAATAAGAGCACAGTGCAGGGAGCTACTGTCTGTGGAATTCGGAAAGGCTTTGCCAAGGAAGTGGTATCTGATCAGATTTTTGGAGAATAAGTAGTTTTCCTCTAGGTAGAAAAATAAAGTTTTTGCAAAATAAAGTCTTATCCTAGATAGCCAGATGAGCTATAGTACTTCATAGAAATCTTCTGGCTTTGATCTCTGATTATAAAGGATTCCTTAAAGGCCAGTGCATTTTAGAACAAGCCCTTGTTTTTGATCTCTGTTTTTTTCATTTGACAGAGTTAAGAATGACGTTTCTGAGTACAGGTCTTTCGGATGATCCAAGAGCTACTGGAAGAAAGGAAGTCATTAAGGAGGCTGGTCATACTTCTCTTTGTTTCATACTTTGGCAACATTATTTTGTGGTTTTGTAGAGCAATTGATTCTTAAAATCTAAACTGAAATTTTAAAAAGTGCTCAGCATCAGTATAAAGTTATGAATCTCGTGAAAGTGAAAGTCACTCAGCTGTGTCTGACTCTTTGCGACCCCATGGACTATACAATCCATGGAGTTCTCTAGGCCAGAATACTGGAGTGGGTAGCCTTTCCCTTCTCCAGAGGATCTTCCCAACCCAGGGATTAAACCCAGGTTTCCTGCATTGCAGGCGGACTCTTTACCCACTGAGCCACGAGGGAAGCAATACATTTTGTAACAATATACAAAAAGGAGAAGGTCACTAGGGAGTAGCATTCTGAGGTACAGGGACAGAGTGTTGCCTTATCAGAATCTGAGTTCTTACCATTAGCAAGTAGGACCATTACTAATTCTTGGGTCTCAAGTGAAATATGAGTTCAGGTCAATTACAGCCAGTTGTTTGAGCAGGGACTAAAATGTTTGTAGGATCTCAAGAGAACTGCTAAAATTAGCACTGAGAGGACACATGCATAGCAAGAACAACTGTGTCTTCTTTTTAAATAAGAAATTCTGTTGTGTACAAAATGGACTTCCAGTAGGATGGAAGAAGCTAGGGTGGATTTCTAAAGGTCTCCTTTTCCCTCCTTTGATATTTTGATCTCAATGCAGGGGTGTATTCATGTACTCTATCAACAGATATAGATTGAATTATTTCTGTGTCATAAATGTTAGATTTTTGTGTGAACAAATAGGTCCCACACCTTTTGAAACTGTAGTCTAATTATATTCAAGTAAATAAAGACAATTTAGGTTGAAGGTTGGTGGACAGTAAATAAACAGGTGATGTTGAGAGGTGATAACTCAGTTGGTGGTGGTTAGAGAAGGTATCTGAAGAGGTTACATATAAGTTGAAGCGTGCAGGATGAGCCATAAGAAGAGACAGGGAAGAGCATTCCAGGCAGATGAGGTAGTATGTGCAAAGGCCCTGAGGCAGGAAAGAATTTAAATTGTTCAAGGAACAGAAAGAAACAGAGTGAGAAAGGGCAGGAGTGTAAGATGAGCCCACTTATGTAGGGAGGGTCATGTGTCAGGAGTTCCAAGACCATGCCTGAGTTTCAGCAATTTGCTAGTAGAACTCTCAGGACTTAAATAGTCCTCAAGGCAAAAGTGTTCAAAGCAAAATTGGCACAGAGACATGTTAAACAGGGTGAAGTCTGGGGGAAATGAGGCACAAAGTCCCAAGGGCCCTTTCCCGGTGAAACTGCACAGGCTGGCCTTGATCTCTCCAGCACCAAGTTGTGACCAGGACAGCTTCTTAGAGACTCAGTACCCAGGGTTTTTCCTGGGGACTGGTGGCATAGGCATATACTTTCCCTAGCATACACTAAAATTCTAGACTCTTCAGAGGAAGGCAGGTGTTCAGTCTGAACCACGTGGGTTTCACAGATTAGCACACGGAACCACTCTTATCAGTTCTGGGAACAGTGGAAAGTCTCCTGGAAACCAAGTTCCCATATGTAGTGAGAG
>NW_024070213.1:71194964-71198215 GCF_014754425.2 Oryx dammah
AACAGTGGAAAGTCTCCTGGAAACCAAGTTCCCATATGTAGTGAGAGGACCATCTTGCAAGCTAGCCCTAAGAACAGTAGTCTCAGGCCCACCATACTAACTATGCAGGTGGGTTTGCTTCACGGCAAAGGCACTGGCAGAAACTCTTCTGTGCTTTGTACAATGCCATTGTGCTGGCCCATGATAGCTCTGACTCAGTCCCTCAGCAAATTGCCCAGGACATCTGGAGAGAAGCGCGGGTAGAAACAGTTTTGCCTGGGCCGCAGTACATCAGGAAGTGAGGCCTGATGGGGAAAGTCCTTGGTTCACATGGGAATCAGGCTTCATGTGCTCTAGATGACTGATGTGTGAACTTTGAGTCAGTTTCCATCTGCTGACTTGTGAAACTTGGCTAATCCTCACAAATAGAAATGGTCTCCCACTCTTTTAGACGCCCTTGATACTTCAAACTTGTCTATGGCCTTTATTTCACATTGTATGATCTTAGCTTTACTGGAGACAGAATAATTGTTCAGTAACTAAGTTGTGTCTGATTCTTTGTGACCCCATGGACTGCAGCACGTCAGGCTTCCCCGTCCTTCACCACCTCCCTGAGTGTGCACAAACTCATGTCCATTGAATTGATGATGCCATCCAACCATCTCATCCCTTTTTCCTCCTGCCCTCAATCTTTCTCAGCATCAGGATCTTTTCCAGTGAGTTGGTTCTTCACATCAGGTGGCCAAAGTATTGGAGCTTCAGCTTCAGCATCAGTCCTTCCAATGAATATTCAGGGTTGATCTCCTTTAGGATTGACTGATTTAATCTCCTTGCTGTCCAACGGACTCTCAAGAGTCTTCTCCAGCACCACAGTTTGAAATCATCAGTCCTTTGGCATTCAGCCTTCTTCGTGGTCCAACTCTCACATCCATACATGACTACCAGAAAAACCATAGCTTTGACTATACAGACCTTTGTTGGCAAAGTGATGTCTCTGCTTTTTAAATTCCCTATGAAGGTTTATCGTCGCTTTTCCTCCAAGGAGCAAGCATCTTTAAATTTTCTGGCTGCAGTCACTGTCTGCAGTGATTTGGGGGCTCAAGAAAATAAAGTCTGTCACTGTTTCCACTTTTTCCTCTCCTATTTGCCATAAAGTGATGGGACCCGATGCCACGATCTTAGTTTTCTGAATGTTGAGTTTCAAACCAGCTATTTCACTCTCCTCTTTCACCCTCATCAAGAGGCTCTTCAATTCCTCTCTACTTTCTGCCATTGGAGTGGTGTCATCTGTGTATCTGAGACTGTTAATGTTTCTCCCAGCAGACTTCCTATTATTATATGAGTATTAACAGCCCTGTTACTCCTCTGAGCCCCAAGTAAAGGGGAAGGGCATCTGGCTGACAGGCCAGTGTCCAGACCTGGACTAAAACCCACGGACAGAATACAGTTGCAAAGGCTCGGGAAGTGTTGAATGGCTAGAAAGGGCCAAAAGCTCCTGAAAGAACAGCGTTAGTTTGGGATATTAGACTAATGTAAGGGGAGTTGAGAGAGAGAAAGAAAAGTCAGTCAGTTGCTAGAACTGGGACAGGCGGAAAGAGATTTGAAGGAAGCAGAGGAGGAACCTTAGGACAACTGCTTTGGGTCACACAATAAGATGAATTAAGTGCACCTTTGAAACATCTCAGTACAGTTATACATTTTCCAACATTAAAATATTCTCAATGTCAGCTGGTACGTTCAGTTCAGTTACCCAGTTGTGTCTGACTATTTGCGACCCTATGAACTGCAGCACACCAGGCCTCCCTGTCCATCACCAATTCCTGGAGTCTACCCAAACTCATGTCCATTGAGTCGGTGATGCCATCCAACCATCTCATCCTCTGTCGTCCCCTTCTCCACCTGCCTTCAGTCTTTCTCAACATAAGGGTCTTTTCAAATCAGTCAGCTCTTCACATCAGGTGGACAAAATATTGGAGTTTCAGCTTCAACATCAGTCCTTCCAATGAACACCCAGGACTGATTTCCTTTAGGGTGGACTGCTTGGATCTCCTTGTAGTTCAAGGGACTCTCAAGAGTCTTCTCCGACACCACAATTCAAAAGCATCAATTCTTTGGTGCTCAGCTTTCTTCACAGTCCAACTCTCACATCCATACATGACTACTGGAAAAACCATAGCCTTGACTAGATGGACCTTTGTTGACAAAATAATGTCTCTGCTTTTGAATACGCTGTCTAGGTTGGTCATAACTTTCCTTCCAAGGAATAAGCTTCTTTTAATTTCATGGCTGCAATCACCATCTGCAGTGATTTTGGAGCCCCCCAAAATAAAGTCAGCCACTGTTTCCCCATCTATTTGCTATGAAGTGATGGGACCAGATGCCATGATCTTAGTTTTCTGAATGTTGAGTTTGAAGCCAACTTTTTCACTCTCCTCTTTCACTTTCATCAAGAGGCTCTTTAGTTCTTCTTCACTTTCTGCCATAAGGGTGGTGTCATCTGCATATCTGAGGTTATTGATATTTCTCCTGGCAATCTTGATTCAAACTTGTGCTTCATCCAGACCAGCGTTTCTCATGATGTACTCTGCTGCCGCTGCTGCAGCTAAGTCACTTCAGTTGTGTCCGACTCTGTGCGACCCCATAGACGGCAGCCCGCCAGGCTCCCCTGTCCCTGGGATTCTCCAGGCAAGAATACTGGAGTGGGTTGCCATTTCCTTCTCCAATGCATGAAAGTGAAAAGTGAAAGTGAAGTCACTCAGTCATGTCCGACTCTTAGCGACCCCATGGACTGCAGCCTACCAGGCTCCTCAATCCATGGGATTTTCCAGGCAAGAGTACTGGAGTGGGGTGCCATTGCCTTCTCTGGATGGACTCTGCATATAAGTTAAATAAGCAGGGTGACAATATATAGCCTTGATGTACTCCTTTGCCTATTTGGAACCAGTCTGTTATTCCATGTCCAGTTCTAATTGTTGCTTCTTGACTTGCATACAGGTTTCTCAAGAGGCAGGTCAGGTGGTCTGGTATTCCCATCTCTTTCAGAATTTTCCACAGTTTATTGTGATCCACACAGTCAAAGGCTTTGGCATAGTCAATAAAGCAGAAATAGATATTTTTCTGAAACTCTCTTGCTTTTTCCATGATCCAGCGGATTTTGGCAATTTGATCTCTGGTTCCTCTGCCTTTTCTAAAACCAGCTTGAACATCTGGAAGTTCATGGTTCACATATTGCTGAAGCCTGGCTTGGAGAATTTTGAGCATTCGTTTACTAG
>NW_024070213.1:71203215-71464256 GCF_014754425.2 Oryx dammah
GGCAAAGTAATGTCTCTGCTTTTGAATATGCTATCTAGGTTGGTCATAACTTTTCTTCCAAGGAGTAAGCGTCTTTTAATGTCATGGCTGCAGTCACCATCTGCAGTGATTTTGGAGCCCCCCAAAAAATAAAGTTTGACACTGTTTCCACTGTTTCCCCATCTATTTCCCATGAAGTGATGGGACCGGATGCCATGATCTTCGTTTTTGAATGTTGAGCTTTAAGCCAACTTTTTCACTCTCCTCTTTCACTTTCATCAAGAGGCTTTTTAGCTCCTCTTCACTTTCTGCCATAAGGGTGGTATCATCTGCCTATCTGAGGTTATTGATATTTCTCCCGCCAATCTTGATTCCAGCTTGTGTTTCTTCCAGTCCAGCATTTCTCATGATGTACTCTGCATAGAAGTTAAATAAGCAGGGTGACAATATACAGCCTTGATATACTTCTTTTCCTATTTGGAACCAGTCTGTTGTTCCATGTCCACCCTCCCTAGAGACTGGAAAAATCTTGAAGAAAGGATTATTATAAGTTGGGCTGGTATCCACCAAAATGACCTCGGGCTTGAGGAGAAACAGGTTATTATTTAACAATTCAAAATAGCAAGAGAGAAACCCATCACTACTACCAGCCTCAGGAAACAAAAGGTTTAATCTTTACTCTGGAAGGTACCATAGGATGTAGATTTCTACAATGAATCCCATATCTAAACAATCACCAGAAACAGATTTAATGCTTTAAAAATAGACTTCCTGACTCTTTCTCATGAGATCCTAATCCACCTGGCCTGGAATCTACCTTTATTTTTTTTTCTTTTAAATTCTGGTAGTCAAGCATATTTGACAGCAGCAGCAACAATGACTGAGCAGCTTCACTTTCACTTTTCATTTTCATGCATTGGAGAAGGAAATGGCAACCCACTCCAGTGTTCTTGCCTGGAGAATCCCAGGGACAGGGGAGCCTGGGGGGCTGCCGTCTATGGGGTCACAGAGTCGGACACGACTGAAGCGACTTAGCAGCAGCAGCAGCAGATCATATCACTGTATATTCTGGCCTCTGGATAGCAAAGAAATCTTATTTAAAGATTTTTTAGGGAAAGATACTCAGAATTACAATAATTCCTTCTTATTTTTGGCCTGAGAATCACTTATTTTATTTTATTTTTTAAATTAATTTATTTTAATTGGAGGTGAATTACTTTACAATATTGTAGTGGTTTTGCCATACATTGACATGAATCAGCCATGGGTGTACATGTGTACCCCATCCTGAACCCCCCTCCCACCTCCCTCCCCATCCCATCCCTCAGGGTCATCCCAGTGCACCAGCCCTGAGCACCCTGTCTCATGCATCGAACCTGGACTGGTGATCTATTTCACGTATGATAATATGCATGTTTCAATGCTGTTCTCTCAGATCATCCCACCCTCACCTTTTCCCACAGAGGCCAAGACTGTTCTTTACATCTGTGTCTCTTTTGCTGTTGTGCATATAAGGTCATCGTTACCATCTTTTTAAATTCCATATATATGCATTAATATACTGCATTGGTGCTTTTCTTTCTGACTTATTTCACTCTGTATAATAGGCCCCAGTTTCATCCACTTTATTAGAACTGATTCATATGCATTCTTTTTAATAGCTGAGTAATATTCCATTGTGTATATGTACCACAGCTTTCTTATCCATTCATTTGCTGATGGACGTCTAGGTTGTTTCCATGTCCTGGCTATTGTAAATAGGAATCACTTTTTTTTTTTTATAACCTTATAAAGATTTCCATCTACGATGGAAACATACAAGGCATGTTTTGCCTTGAATTTATTCTATGCTTATTCTTTGCTAGTTTCTATCCAAACCCTTCTAGAACTTTATACATTTCCAATTCTGGAACTACAATCAGTGGAGTCCTATCATATATATTATTCAAATTGAACTATATGTACCTGGACAAAAACATTTCTTTTGCAAACATACTGGAGATTCTGCCAGATTACTGTCCAGTTCTCTTCTTCAGAGACTCAGACCATCCCAGCAGTCATTTTAATCTTCCTGATTAGTTCCAGCCTGGGTTTTATCTGGAGGATGTGCTGAGACTATGCTGGCACTTTGTGGTGCTATGAAAAGAAAATGTAGTTTGAGGGATGAACGCAATTTTGGGCAGCCAAGTTTAGTATAAGAGAAACAATATTGGACACTGACAGTTTGGCGAGGTCAAAGGCAGCAGCTGGGAAGAAAGGACAAGAGCTCAATTCATCAGAACAGGCTGGGCATGGCAGGCAGGATGGTCCAGTACTGGGCAGGGAACACAGCAGATTTCCTGGGGTGTCCTCCCACTGAAGCTGAGTGAAGTAGCGGGCAGGTTGGCTTTCTTAAAGGTAAGCGTGTGGGCCTGGGACAGAGGCCGGGTGTCCCAGAAACTCACCATGTGGCTGTTCACTTTATGTACACACTTGCCTGATTTCCTGTATATTACTGATTTCAGAACAGATTTTCTATTCTGTGGGCTTCCCTGGTGGCTCATACGGTAAAGAGTCTGCCTGCAATGTCGGAGACCTGGGTTTGATCCCTGGGTTGGGAAGATTCCCCTGGAGAGGGAAATGGCAACCCACTTCAGTATTCTTGACTGGAAAATCCCATGGACTATTCTATAACTATCCCATGGACTGTTCTATAACTATTTCTATTCTATAACTTGCACACTCTATTATAACTTTCCTTGGACTTTTCTAGTTTATCTTTTCTTATCTTCACTATGGCATGTTAATCAGTCCTGTTGTACACTGTTTAATGATGCACCAGTCTTTAGTGGAGGAGCTCAGTAATACTGACTCGACCATTAAATGCATTCTTCCTTTTCCAGAAAGTAGAGGCACAAATAAGTAGTGAGTGTAAAAACAAGAGGGGAGAGAAAATGAGGCTACAAATATGGACCTTTGTCAAGAGTATCTCATTGGAGTATAAGCAGTGAATTTGTGAGCACCATGCTTTGAGGGTAGTTCCACGTTGGAATAGGCTTTGGAGGAAAATGATGGAAAATGTAAAGAACTGAAGAATGGGGGCCCATGTCTACAGATTGACTTAGAAGTTGAGAAGCCTGAGGGGTGAGGTCATGTGGCTGCATAACTTGAGGAAACATAGTGTTGAGGGGAGTCTTCGCAAAGATACAACACGTCTCCTTGGAGCATTGTATTCAAGTACCGGGAGCATTGTATTCAAGTACCGGTGGTGAAGGTAAGAAGATTATTTTCATGTGAATCAGTTGTAGTTGTATCATGGAGCAGAGGGCAACATTCTTGCAAATTATAAAATTCAAGATTTAAAAGAAACTTTACACTTTTTGTTTGAACTGCTACAGGTTAGTTTTCTAAGCTCAGGATATACAAGTTTAATGTCTTCAGTTATCAGGAGATGTTCCAGTTTTTAACTACAACATGGAAGATAGTGACCAACTTTCTACTGGCCTGATAGAACTGGAATTTATAGGCCGCAGAGGGGGTTTTAACTTAAATACGAAGAAGAACTCTTATTGCAGGTGATTAAAAATAAATCAGACTATCAAAATGATTTTAGAAACAAGATGGAAATTCCCTGGCGGTCCAGTGGTAAGAACTCAGTGCTTTCACTGCTGGGGCCCAGAGTTGATGTCTGGTTGGCCGCCTCATACGAAGAGTTGACTCACTGGAAAAGACTCTGATGCTGGGAGGGATTGGGGACAGGAGGAGAAGGGGACGACAGAGGATGAGATGGCTGGATGGCATCACTGACTCGATGGACATGAGTCTGGGTGAACTCCGGGAGTTGGTGATGGACAGGGAGGCCTGGCGTGCTGCGATTCATGGGGTCACAAGCAACTGAGCAACGGACACGACTGAGCAACTGAACTGGACTGAACTGGGGAACTAAAATCCTGCAAGCCACAGCATGCAGCCAAAAAAAGAAATAGCTGGGAGTATATCCTTTACCTTAAATAAGAAAATAACATGGAGAGGAACTGATGTTGCCCTCCAAAGCCTTGGGGGTAGACTTCTGTCTGAGACAGAATCTTGGGTGGGTATATGCTTCTTTCTTTCAATGAGCCTTCTTTGCTGAAGAGAAAACCTGGCTAATAGACCTTTTGCTGAGGATCTCAGAGGGCAGGAACCAGGCAGATATGTCCTCAGTGTTGTTATATTTAGACCTATCTGAAAGCAAATTATCAGAGTAGGACTCCTGAGTATTTTCATACCAACTTCTCTGGTTCCATTTACAAAAATATAGTATGGGTTGAAGTGAAAAGTAAATATTGCACTCCTTCTCAGCCTCATCTTCCAAAAATAATTACTGATAATTTTTAAAAAATAAAACCTTCCATGAATTTTATTTGTACTTTAAAGAGATATACATATGCATCATATCATTTACATTTCTTGAGCTTGCTTGTTTCATTTAAAATGTCTAGGACAGGGACTTTCCTGGTGGTTCAGTGCATAAGAATCTGCCTGCCAATGCAGAGGACACAGGTTCAAACCCTGGTGAGGGAGCTAAGATCCCACATGCTGCGGACCAGCTAAGCCCACCGGCCGCCACTGCTGAGCTCATGAACTCTAGAGCCTGTGAGCCACCGAAGATCCTGCATGCCCCACAGCACAGGTCCTGTATGCTAACTAACTCTAACCCAACTGAGACCTGAGACAGCCAAATAAAGAAATGAATAAATATTTTTAAAAACCAGAATGCAATTTAAAAAATATCTAGAACATTTACCATAGAACTTCCTACTTCGTTCTTCCTCATAGCTACGGACCACTCCAGAGAGTATTCTATCCTGTGACTGTACCATTCATTACTTAAACAATCACATATTACAGGATATATACGTTGCATGGTAGATGCTACAAGCTGCTTAGGAACATCTATTCTCACTTCTTTTTGATAAAAAGAATTCTGATTTTGTTCAAAATGACAATAGCCTCAACTGAAACTGAAACTGCTAAAATTCCCTGGTAGGTAGGGATAACATGTGACACAGCTTTGACTAAATGGAATTACAGTATCTCACTATATGATCACATCATAATTTATCCAGCCAGTCACAGGAAGCCGGCTAAGTTTGGACATGGAGGTTGTTTTAAAATTATTGCTATTATGAACAAAGATTCAATCACTGTCCACTGCTTGATTATTTCCTTAGAGAAAAGAATAGCATTTGGATGGTAGAATTATTTTTTTTTATTTTTTAAACTTTTCATTTTGTATTGGGATATAGCCAATTAACATTGGCTAGTTACAATTAACATTGTGATAGTTTCAGGTGAACAGCGAAGGCGCTGAGCCATACATATACATGTACCCACTCTCCCTGAAAGTGTTTGGATGGTGGAGTTGTGAGCAGCAGCCAGTGGGTAGGGGAGATGTTAGAGGCAGGAGGTGGGGAGAAACATCATCTTTCTGGCCTGGATATTCCACAGGCCCTGACCTCCTGGATTTTGTTGGTAATACAAGTCAACTCAGCAATACTTTGTGCATTGCCAACATGATTCTTAACGGTTTATCACATCTTCATTTTCTCTGTGGCATCACCCTGACTCTCTCCTTGCCTGTCGGCTTCTGCTGTCTTGTGGCCAGATGTCAGCTTCCTGTCGGTGTCTTTGATGGTCTGGATGTTATTGCTATTTGCATTCTGCCCAGCTCTGCTCTGATTATTTCAGCGTGACTAGGTCAGAGAAGGAGTGAAGTCAGTCCCTCTCATGGGGAGCCAGTTCATCCAGGCCTCAGGCAAATTTATTTCTGTGCATCTTGATATCCAAAGTGGAAATAATTGAGGTCATGCATCACAGGCCTCTGTATTCCAAAATGCGTGTGTGCTCTGCTCAGTTGTGTCCGACTCCTTGCGACCCTGTGGACTGAAGTCCACGAGGCTCCTCTGTCCATGGAACTTTCCAGGCAAGAATACTTGGAACAGGAATAATGGAACAGGCTGCCATTCCCTTCTCCAGGGGATCTTTCTGACCCAGGGATCATACCTGTGTCTCCTATATTGGCAGGTGAATTCTTTACCACTGCACCACCTGCCGCTGCTGCTGCTGCTAAGTCGCTTCAGTCGTGTCCGACTCTGTGTGACCCCATAGACGGCAGCCCACCAGGCTCCCCCATCCCTGGGATTCTCCAGGCAAGAACACTGGAGTGGGTTGCCATTTCCTTCTCCAATGCATGAAAGTGAAAAGTGAAAGGGAAGCCGTTCAGTCGTGTCCGACTCTTCATGACACCATGGACTGAAGCCTACCAGGCTCCTCCGTCCATGGGATTTTCCAGGCAAGAGTGCTGGAGTGGGGTGCCATCACCTTCTCCACTGCACCACCTGGGAAACCCCAAATTCTAAAATTTTTCCAAGCAATTTCACTTAACTGAAGATATACTGAAGCCTAAGTGTGGGTAGGGGGTGATCATCAAGGTGCTTAACAGTCAGAAAATGTGCCTGTCACTTATCAGAATGGATGCTGGCATTTAATGACCAGCAGGGCTGCACCTCTGGGCACCAACCAAGTACCAGCTGGGCAACAGGAAATGAGATTCTCCTTTTTATCCCCAGAAACGACATTCTGAAATTTTTGAAAGCTACACTTTCTTTCAGCAGGCTCTTATCTCTTCCAACCAGCCTGTGAGAATCAATCTTCCTAAAATCTGCCTTTAAACATGTCTCTTTGATTAAATAATCATCAGTGGATTATTTTTTTTTAAGGCACCCAAATTCCAACTTGGATGTACTAATCAGAACTTTTTGGATTGCAAGTGACAGAGTTCAATTCAGACTATATTCAATACAGAGGGGAGTTTGGGGTTTTCAAAGGAAATCTAGGATGGAAGACCTCAAATAGTCTTGGATTTAGGTTCAACGGGATTGTTGTGTGTTAGTAGCTCAGTTGTGTCTGACTCTTTGCAACCCCATGGACCGTAACCCACCAGGCTCCTCTGCCCGTGGAATTCTCCAGGCCAGAATGCTGGAGTGGGTAACTATTCCCTTCTCCAGGAGATCTTCCCGACCCAGAGATTAAACCCAGGTCTCCTGCATTGCAGGCAGATTCTTTACCGTCTGAGCCACCAGTCTCTTTAATAAATATCTCTGTTCCTCTTTATATGTTGGTGTCCTCCTCTTTGGCAGATGATCTTTTTGCAAACTGAGGGACAGGGCTGGCCTCATGGATATACAGCCCCTATGCTCACAAAGGTCTCAGCGTTAGAACAGCCTTAAACTTGGACATGCGAGCAAGCTCAGCCCAGCTTAGCTGAGCCTGACCCTGATCAGAAGAACCTCCCAGCTGGTTGATGAACAATAATCAAATCTTGCTGCTGCTGCTGCCTATTGTGTTTGAGTTTGGGGGCAGTTTGCTATGCAGCATTATTATGGCAATAATAACAGATACAGATGACTATTATAACTCTCCTGGTGTTCTACCACATACTATGAGATTTTTAAAGCATGTATTATACAATACTTATTTTTCTATGCCTCAAAAATACTTAGCACAGTGCCTTGCACTTAGCACTTGGCCAATAAATATTTATTGAGGGGGAAAATGGCCCTCTAGAGACTTCCCTATTTCTTTTCAACTTGTCTCAGTGAGATGTCCTAAGTGACTGTCCTATAGTTATGGACTTCTTTTGATTGAGCTTCTGACAGCACCTCTCCTTTGAAACTATTCTTTTTAATTTTTTTATACTATCATGTAAGAAACGAATTGCCAGTCTAGGTTCAATACAGGATACAGGATGCTTGGGGCTGGTACATTGGGATGACCCAGAGAGATGATATGGGGAGGGTGGTGGGAGGGGGGTTCAGGATTGGGAACTCATGTACACCCGTGGTAGATTCATGTCAATGTATGGCAAAACCAATACAGTATTGTAAAGTAAAAAAATTAAAAAATTTAAAAAAAAAGCTCAAAAAATATATATTTATTTATTTAGGATTCATCTTCACTGTGGCACAGAAGCTCTAGAGCACATGGGCTTATTCACCTTGCAGCATATGGGATCTTAGTTCCCTGACCAGGAATCAAACCCGTGTCCCTGTATTAGGCATGTGAAATCTTAGCCAATGACCACCACAAATCCTTGAGACTGTTCTTGAATTGCTCACCAGCGGTGTCTGTGCTGCAGATTATAAGGGATACACCTCTTCCCTTACTTTCTTTGGCATCTTCTCAGCGTTAGGTACAGCTGGGTATCTTTTTCTTCCTTGAACACTTTCTTGAGACTTTGGTGGCACTACACTTGCTTGGTGTTCCTCCTACGTTGCCAGCTGCTTCTTTGCAGGCTTCTAAAATGAATCTTCTTTCTTCTTGTTATTCTAAATAGTGGACTATGCCAGGGCCTTTCACCTTGGATATTTTCTTCACTCTTCTTCTGTCCTTCTCTCCCTTGGTGGCTTCATCTACCCCATGGCTCCAAGCACCATTTTTATATAGATAATTCTCAAATATTTATAACCATCCTGAACTTCTCCAACTCTGTCTGCCTATCTTGTCTCTGTTTGGGTTGCCAAATGATATCTCAAGCCTAACATGACTGAAATAGCTTTCATTTTTTGCTGACCTGCCCACTCTGGTCCTCTCCTGCAGATCCAGTTCATAAGTGGTACCACCTGGTTGCACAAGACAAAAATCTAAGCATTATTATTATTCTTTCCATTCCCTAACTCCTACGTCAGCCCTACAGCACAGGCCTACGAACTCAACCTCAAAGTCTATCTGGAATTATTCTACTTTTTTCCATCTTTTCTACCATCCTACTCCAAGACACCAACATCTCTTGCCTGAAGGAGCATCACAGTTGCTGTATTTATTTTCTGTTCTTGTCTTCTTACAATCCACTCTTCCTATAGCAGCCAGAATATAACATTAAAAATACAGATCAGATTATGATTACATTATTCTTGTGACTTAAATATCCCCCCTTGGTCTAATTTCCTGTAAAACAGAATAAGATCCAAAGTTCTTATCCCTTCTTGAGAAGCCCTCATCCTATGACCCTTGCTTCCTCCTCTGTGCTCATCTTGTAGCATCTCACACCACCCACGAAGTTTCAGCCACACTGAGCTTCTTTCTGCTCCCTGAAATTTATTCCCACTCTAGGTCCTTTGTGTTTACACTTTTCTCCATCCAGAGTGTTTTGGTTCTTACTTGATCTTTGCATGGTTGTTTCCTCATCATCCAGATCAACTGTAATTCACCTTCTCAGAGAGGCCTTTCTTGGACCACTCAACCTAAATTTATTGTTGAGTCATTTCCTTATATCATCCTACTTTACATCTCTTGCATCTCTTTGCATAACTTTCATCTGCTTTGATAATAGTTTTAGCCTTTTCACTTCCACTGCTATATCCTCATGCCTAGGACATTTTCTCAGACATGATGGGCTCTACATGAGTGTTTCTTGAATGAGAGTGAGAAAAGAAATGTTGAATGAATAATGCCAGAGGCTGAATACGTACCTAATTTTTCTTTCATTAAAAATGGTATTTACAGTCTAAATTTGAAAACTGTACTCTGACAGTCTTCTACATAATCTACCCTTTTGAAGACAAAATCCAACCTTGATTAGAATTTTTTATTCTTAATGACAATGAGTTACTGAAAAAAGAAAAAAAGAGGAGGTGTAGATCTTAATTTCACTACTTACTTAAGATGAAAAATTGGTATTGCAAAAAATTCTCAAATATGAAATGATTACTGGAGTTGGCAGTCAACCAAGACTCGCATAATCATCAACCTCCTCTCTTTTTCTTCTGGTCACCATTGTAGAGTGGATGTAGCGGAATTAAAAAAAAAATTATCTAAGTAAATATGATATGCATTACACTATACTAAGAACTGTATGAATTAGGTGATAGACACATATCCATTCTCCCTGGTAGCAGTGGATAGGATAAGAAGGAAAACTCCATTGTAACCAAGCATACTACTTTCCAATAGTCATGTATGGATGTGAGAGTTGGACTGTAAAGAAAGCTGAGCGCTGAAGAATTGGTGCTTTTGAACTGTGGTGTTGGAGAAGAGTCTTGAGGGTCCCTTGGACTGCAAGGAGATCCAACCAGTCCATCCTAAAGGAGATCAGTCCTGAGTGTTCACTGGAAGGACTGATGTTGAAGCTGAAACTCCAATACTTTGGCCACCTGATGCAAAGAGCTGACTCGTTTGAAAAGACCCTGATGCTGGGAAAGATTGAGGGCAGGAGGAGAAGGGGATGACAGAGGATGAGATGGCTGGATGGCATCACTGACTCAATGGACATGAGTTTGGGTAAACTCCGAGACTTGGTGATGGACAGGGAGGCCTGGTGTGCTGTGATTCATGGGGTCACAAAGAGTTGGACACGACTGAGCAACTGAACTGAACTGAACCAAGCATAAAGCAATTAGTGATTAGCCAAAAACTAGCAAATGCCATAATTAAATAGGACTACATCATTATCAAGCAATAGCATGTCTGTGTGACAGTTGTGAAATCAGGGAAGTTACACATTTTGGAAAATGTAGATGAAGTGAGTTGAAAGTGAAAGTCACCCAGTCGTGTCCAGCTCTTTGTGACCCCATTGACTATACTATGGAATGAAGCAGCTCATTAGGAAGGCAGCTCAATAGCTATACAGTCCATGGAATTCTCTAGGCCAGAATATTGGAGTGGGTAGCCTTTCATTTCTCCAGGGCATCTTCCCGACCCAGGAATTAAACCGGGGTCTCTTGCATCGCAGGTGGATTCTTAACAATTGAGCCACAAGGGAAGCCCAAGAATACTGGAGTGAGTAGCCTATCCCTTCCCCAGCGGATCTTCCCAACCCAGGAATTGAATCAGGGTCTCCTGCATTGCAGGAGGATTCTTTACCAACTGAGCTATCAGGGAAGCCTGAAGTGTGAGTTAGATAGTCTTTATTCTATGACACTCACAGCACAGGGTGACTAAGATCATTAGAAGATGATGCTGTTTCTTTTAAAAACCTTTTTAGCTTAGAAATTGAAAAATAAAACAAGTAATACTTTACATCTTTAAGGAAAGCCAGATAGAGTCTCCTACTGCTGGCTGTGCTAGTCTTAGAACAAATAAAGCTTTCAACTCAAGTGCTCCCAGCTGATTCCTGCAAATGCCCCACGGGCCCCATTCAGCGTGGTGAAATTGCTGTTTAAGTCGGCTTTCATTAGGGGGGCGGTATTCATTGGGCTTCCCTGGTAGCTCAGACAGTAAAGAATCTGCCTGCAGTGCAGGAGACCCAGCTTCGATCCTGGGTCGTGAAGATCCCCTGGAGAAAGAAATGGCAGCCCATTCCAGTATTCTTGCCTGGAGAATCCCATGGACAGAGGAGCCTGGCAGGCTACAGTCCATGGGGTCGCAAGAGTGGGACACGACTTAGCAACTAAACCACTACCCTTAGGGGGGTGGTTCAAAAGCCAGTAATGAACTGATCAGCACCTTCTATAATTAGGCATTTGCTCTGAATTGCAAGTGACAGGCTTTCCAGGGGTGCCAGCCCTCACCCCTCATTTCTCACAGTAATGAACTGATCAGCACCTTCTATAATTAGGCATTTGCTCTGAATTGCAAGTGACAGGCTTTCCAGGGGTGCCAGCCCTCACCCCTCATTTCTTCCCCTATGTTCCCATTTCTTCCCAACACTTAGAAAGGCAGAACCCTGAGAATCATGCCCCTGTTGGAGAATTAAATGCATCTGAGTGGACGTATGCACCTTGCCTGAAGAAAGACAGATGTTGTCATAATATTTATCAAAGGACAAAAGAATCCCCAATTATCTTCCATAACCAAATATCTATTATGGACAGTTGAAGAAACTGGATGTGACAAGGAGTCAAAAACATCACCACTATCGAGCTGCCTTCCTGATGAGCTGCTTCTGTCACAAGTTGTGCACAGATTGAGATGGATGACTTCACCATTTGTTTTTCCATTAGAGCTGGGGGCTTAGCAGAGAAAAGAAAATGCTGGACTCTGGTTTTGTAGGTCGCCAGTGTTTTGGAAAGAGTGATTTTAATCAATCTCATTTTTCCCTCCCCCACCCCCCCACGATCTTTCTACTGACTCTTAAGTAATAAACAGGTCGATCTATGGTCGTTTTAAGTTGGAAACACAGTCTCAACTCAGAAATTAAGTGTGTTCAACCCAAATTGGATTTAGTGTCAAATACCTTGTCCTCTCTCAGCTCTGTCTTCCACAGGCTGGAAGCTTGCTGGGAGGAAAGCTGGTTGCTGCTGCTTCTCTATTTTTCTTCCTTTGGCTTTTCTCTCCCTTCCCAGCTGGCTGTGTTACGGAACCAAATTTGGGTCTGCTGGCCTGAGGGCAGTACGAAGCCCAATCTACTGATAGTGGGTTGTGGTGAAGTACTTCTTGTTGAACATTTATTGTTAAGGTGCTATACAAGGAGTCTGAGACAGTGCTCAAAAAGCCCAAGCTCCCTGATGGGGTTCAGCAAATCATTTTTAAAGGCCAGGTGAGGGAGGGTCCCAGGGTACCTGGTCACCTCGTGCACAATTCTGATTGGTTGATGGCAAGGTAACAGGCCGGTGTTAAGTGCCCTTGATCATCAAGCAGTTAATTTATTCCTTTTGGTGGGGGTTTTAGCTTCTATAAAACAACTCAGAAAATGTCCTTCAGATATTATTGTCTAGGTACTTCAGAGAGGAGCTAAAGCAGAGGATACAGGGGAGGAATCTGTCCTGGGAAGGTACCGTAATGCTCTGCTTGGTTACAGCTGGCTAGTTTCTAACTTCTCCAGGATAGGAGTACAGGGAAGAGGGGTGGGTGGTGAGAAAGGTTCTCAAGTGAATTGGTGGTCATGGAGCAGGCTTGGCAGGGTGTTAACGTTGACTTGATCTTCATGAGCTTTTTTTTTAAGTTTTTTTTTTTTTTTTTTTTTTAAGGGTTGAGGAGCTTTATTTTGCTTTCTTACTTGTGAGGATCCAATTCCCTCCAGGGTAATTTAAAATTTGTAATTCCCTTGAGGGAAAGTGCCATTGCAAATAAAAAGGTCACAATCCTTGTGTTGATGGAGAAGGGTGTCCATTGTGGTGCCTTCAGGTTCTTAGTTGATTTTTTGTTTTTAATTTTTAACTTTTAGTTGGAGGATAATTGCTTTACAATGTTGTGCTGGTTGATGTGGACCATTTTTAAAGTCTTTATTGAATTTGTTACAGTACTGTTTGTTTTATGTCTTAGTTTTCTGGCCTCAAGGTATGTGGGATCCCACTGGACTGCCAGGGAAGGCCTCTTCATAAGCTTTTCCATAGCTGAGCTCTGCTCTGCTCTCCTCCTCTGTCCCAGGCTGGTGGCTGATGTGTCTGGGGTACCGCTATTAAAGTTGGCCTTGTGTGGCTATGTCTAGCCTGCTATCTGGTTTTGTTAATAAAGTTTTGATGGAACACAGTCATACTCAGCTTGTTTATGGCTACTTCCATGATACAAAGAGTTGAGTAGTTGCCACGCAGACCTCAAAGGCTAAAAGATTTACTGTCTGGCTTTCTCCAGGAAAAGTTTGCTGGCTGCCTTGTCTAGAGTTTGGGTGGCCATTTTCAACTCCTTCTGGAACCAGTAAGCACACAACTTTTCCCTTCGGCTTCTTGTTGCTAGGTTCCTTCCAGCCTTCTGGGATATCCTTTGACCCCATGCTGGCTTTCTCCTGTGGTTCACATCTGACTAAGGGAAACCTTTGTGCACCCCTTGCCTTGCACGGTAGAAGAACCAGTGACCCATTCACAGACTTCTCAGAGTGGAGCCTGAAGGGTAGTGGAGAGGGTAGGGACTCATGGAGAGGGTAGGGACTCATGGTATGGCAATAACTCTCTACAGGAAAATATCTTCCTAAATCCATCACCTTTACATATCTTTTATCTGACTGAACATCCAAGTGTCACAAACTGGTTTTAAGTATTTCCTTTATAAATTCTGTACACTCACAGTGTGTCAACAGCCTCTATCTGTGGTATGGTATAGAGGGGGTGTGATGGTCAGCAGTCTGGGTAGGGGGAGGGGACGTGATTACTGGTGTCACCAGTGTGTATGGCCAGGTCTCCTGGAGAGGAGTGCAGGAGTGCACAGGCCCCAGGGGTGTGGTTCAGAGCTTTCCACTTGACGGGATGGTAACCGTCCAGAGAGGGAGCTGGGGTGGGAACTGAGTGAGAAAACATTGTCTGCGAGGGAAAAGGGAAGAGGGGAAGGAAGAGAGGCCCCTAAATGGAAGGGTCCAGAGGCTCAAGTACTGCTTCAAACCAGAAATACATAAAAATGCAAGGCTACAGCATAGACTATAATCTGTGGGATTGGGCAGCACGCCTAGGACCAGCCCATCCTGCAACTGTTATGCTAGGCCTCTGGGAAGCAGTAGGCAATTGGGACGACTGTGTCTGAGGCAGAAGGTGGCCAGTGGCCAGATCTGACCCATATATGTGTATTGTTTGGACCACAGAATTTTTATTTTGTATTTTTTTAAACTGAAAAACTTGGCTAGTACTACTGAAAGATGTGAAGTTATTAGCCACAAAAAGCAGATGTTTTGTCAAGGTCTCTGCCACTCCCTTCTGTCTCCCCACCACTGAGGAGTTACCAGTTTTTGTTGTGTTTCTGTTTCGCCTTGCTCACTTCAATTATTTAGCTTATCTGTGTGACTCCAAAGGCATTGGATTTGTGACCCTTAGTTTAAGAGGGTTTTGGACAGCAAAAGCTGTTTGGTTTGCTGTAAAGGTTGTTTTAGATAATTCACACAATGCCTGGGCTGAGCATGGCAAGTGTTAAATGTTCAATAAACATTACATCTCCTCATCTCTACTTCCTCATCATTGTTTTGCCCCAGGTATATTTCAATGCTGTCAGGAAGTCTTAGACTTGATGAGAGAGAAGAGAGTCTTCTGTCTTTAAGCATATACCACTTGGTATTTTACAGGAGAGAGAGGCAGTGTCATTGTGTTTGGCTGTCAGAATGAACTGCAGGATTCGTAACAATTAAATCCTTTTTGCTTGTGGGTCAGGTTGTAGGGACCTGGGATATGACACCCAGTGCAGTGTGTTTATGCCAGATAAGCCATTCAGGCAAAACCCTATTTAGTCCAGCAGGCACCTCGAGGTTGTCTACCTTTAGAGGGGATAATAAGGCAAATGTTAAGTAGAAACTCAAACTTTTCGGTCCCACAGTCTTCTTTCTGTTCAGTCTTCGGATTTTACACTTTGCTTGAACCAGAGAAATAAAGAAACGATCACTCTGGACTCTGTGTTTGCTATCAGACATGAAATCAGAACTGTAATTGGATCTGTCAGAGAAGTCTCTTTAAGAAAGAAATAATGTACCATATCACCCCTTCTAAAGACACCCCAGGGACATAAGAGTCCAAGGAGAATCTCAGCACATATGAGATGTGCTTCTTTTCAGTCTGAAATGTAGTGGTGAAGAGGAGTTTAGAAAATTAAGAAGAAAAAATGACAGTCAATATAGTCTGAGAACATTTTTATATCTCTAGATTTTTTTTTCAGATTACTAAAGAAGACCCATCAAAAGCTATATCTGTCAGCAAGGCCTTCACACGTCTGCATTCACAAAGTCTATAAAAGCAAAAATTTCATCTTCCTAATGAGATTCTGCTTACCTGATTATTTTTATTCCTTGATAATTTTTTCTTATTTTAAGAAAATGCAAGGCTTTCTCCTGTATGCTATTTTCTTAGAATATCTAAAACCATGGTTAAAAACAAATGATTGAAATTTTGGCATAGTTTTGACACATAATATAATTTCCTTGCTTTATCAGTGAGTCTCAAACTGTGCTGTATATAAAGATCACTTGGAGGCCATGATTTGCAGATAAATTTTAATAACCAGCAATCTGGAGAAAACAAAAACTCCTGAATTGTTGTATTTGCTGATTTTCATGGTGTAAATACTTCCACCAAGGCAAATTTCAGTCTACTTATGTGAAGTTGATTGGCTCAGAAATTTCTCAGATCCCTGGAATTTTAACATTCAGTTCTTGGAAGTTGGTACTCACCAGCTCCAGTACATCACTGCCCTGAGGGCCTGTGAAAACTAATATTTCTGCATTCTACCTCCAGAGATACTGACTCAGGATGTCTGGGGTAGGACTGGAGAATTTGCCTTTTTCAGGAACTTCCTGCATCTACCAAGCCCGGGATGCTTAGAGCAGCATTTTCCAAATATGTTCGGTGGAGCCCTAGTTTACTAAATGTGAGCAAATATTTCAGAGGAAAAATAGAAGCCTTCAAGTGGTGAAATGTTGAGAAAGGCCAAGACGGTGAAGTTCAGTTGGTTTTCTTTGGTGCAGGACTTGCCAAGTTCTAGCATGTACACTTCTTCAGGGCGATACATCAGGAAGAGGGTATCTAATGCAGTTTACTTCAGAAATTATTTGATTCTAGGGCCTTTTTTCCAGACATGCTGTTTTGGGGAAGAATCTTAGAATATACACTTTCCCTTTGTAGAACTAGAGTTAGACTCTGAGCCCCAGGATTTTGTAACCAAATTTGTTTTCACAATACAGGGCATGAAGCTGTCTTGTAGGCTTTTCAGAGGAAATTTTAAACAATGAGTAGCACACGGCAAGTTCTTTATCTAAATATAACTTTTCAGTACCACCTCATTCGGTATGAAATCGAGGCTAGTGAACAGAGAGAGAGCTCCTTAACATGCTTGAAGCTTGTAGCCTAGAGGAATTTGAATCATTCCATCCACCAATTTTAAAGCTAGAAGAGGACTTAGAGGTTGGAGTCGGAGAATTTCAGAGCTCGAAGAGGTGGAAGAGGTCATTGGATCAAACCCTCTTTTTTAACATATGAGAAGAGTAAACGTCCAGGGAGATGAGGTACCTTTCCCAGTGCTGGGGCTAAGACTGATGCCATCCAGTGCTCTTTTCACTGTACTAAAATTTCTTCTCTTTCCTGGGAAAAGTTCAAGATCTCAGCTGCCTCTGATACCTGTTTGAATCAGGGGGCCAAAAGTCCAAACATCCTCCTCAGAGCAGTTTTAGAATAATCCTCTTAAATTAAACTGGATATCTGCATCCTTTGAAATTCTGATTCATCAGAGGTGTTTGATTCTGATAACCCACTAGGGAGGAAATTATTCTCTGAGGTCCAGCGGCTGCCGGAAGTCAAGCTGTCAGAGTTACCCCAGCACACAAGCTCTCTTTCTCTTCTTTTATCAGAACAGCTGGGAATAAGGGTATGGAGGGAGGGCTGTGTGCGGAAATACGATCCTGCAGAAAGCTGGCATGTACTCAGCTCTAGTGCTGGGAAGGCAGTAATATTTTCTGATGTTACTTAATGAGAGTCAAATATAAATATCAAACACAACACCCTCGATGTGTGACAGAATGTTTAGAGAAAAGTTACCAAAGACAAAGCCTTCCTTTGTACTCTTTAAATGACTCTGTCCACTTTTTATTTTACAGGTATTATGCCACTGAAACACAATCTAAGAGGGTTTGGTTGAGTTCATGGAATAGAATATTTATTCTCTTATCTCCCTCTCAGGACCTTCCTTTGCCATTCTCCCATCCTCATGTATAGACCATAGGTGACTCGTTAAGTACTAAGACTGGTGTCGAGGGGACACAGTTAAAATCTGCAAGGCTCACTCTTTCCCCTAACTAATTAGGCACATTTCCTGAGTACCAATTATATGTCAGGTATTATGCTAGGCTCAGAGGATGCAATCTCAAGCAGCAAGCCTGTGCCTGCATTCACGAATCTAGAAGTCTGTGGGAGAAAAAGAAAATCACAAACATATATGTAAAATGACCAGTTGTGATAAATGCTTGAAAGGAAGGTGCCTGGGCCTGCAAGAGTATGTAACATGGCATGTGACCTAGAGCAGTGTTTCTAGAATTCAGTGTGATGAATGACCAGTTTTCGCCTCCAATCTGTCATGAACTGATGCTGGCATAGCTTTGGTTCCTGTGTGTGACTAACCAGGTTCAAAAAGATTAATTTAATCATCATGTGCTTAGATGCCATGGTAATATCAAAATACCAAAGGTTTTGAATTCTGATTTCTCCATTACTGCACATATCTCTTTGTGTACAACTTGTGGGCTGGCATTAGACTGTGGACTGCCCTTTGAGTAGCCCTAACCTAGACTGTCAAATCAAGCAAGTTTTCCTGGAGGAAATAATTTTTTGCAAAGTGATCTGAAGGATGAATAGGCAAAACTGAGATGGGCAGCAGTATTCCAGGTAGAGGGAATACGGATGACACCAGGATCTTGAGTGTGAGAGTGAGTGGGAGACCCATCAGGATGAGTTAGCTGGGAAATGCCAGGCCACACCTATGTCAGCTTCCCACTGTCTTCCTGGGGCAACTCTCAGAAGGTTCTCAACAGTGCACTGCAGTGTGGTCAGTACGTTAGGTGGAAGTCAGAAGACCCATTAATAGATTATTGGAATAATTCAGGTAACTTAGCTAGGGTGGGGTGGTGGACATTTAAGAGGTGGAATATTGAGAAAGAATAGCAGGATTTGGTGGTGGAGTGGATATGGGGTTGAAGGAGTGGGAAAGATCAGTTATTAGTTATTCCCATCTTCAACTCTACTGCAGACAAAGAATATTACTTCTTTTATGCTCTGGACCCAAAGACTCTATCTCTATGGCAGGGAATGGAGGTCCATTTTCCAAGTCCTTCAGAGGCCACATCAATATTTTTAATGTGCTTCACAACTACCATTCTTTCTCCTTTAAATGTTCTATTTATGGAACAAATTGAGATCTTCCTTTGTGTATAAAATATCTATTAGAGTGTTTATCCTGTGTTTTTTCTTAAAACATTAACACCAGAAAGTATTAACACGAGCTGGATGAAAAAGACACCCTCTAAAAGAATCTATTTGGGAAAATCCTTCTAGACAGAAACTTTTCCTATAATGCAGGACTTCTTGGAGCATTTACTATGTTAATACACACCTTCAGCTTCCAAGAGAGGAAGTGGAACATACTGGGTTTCCACCACTTGTTTAGTTATGGGATCCTTTTTGCCCGGAGCAGCTACTAGGCTGGTGTTTTTTGGAATATTTTTTGGAAAAGGATGCTTTGTGGTGACCAGAGGAGCTCTGTCCTCAGCACCTGAATTCAGTTTTGCTTAAACATCTATTTCTGCTTTATTGACTATGCCAAAGCCTTTGACTGTGTGGATCACAATAAACTGTGGAAAATTTTGAAAGAGATGGGAATACCAGACCACCTGACCTGCCTCTTGAGAAATCTGTATGCAGGTCAGGAAGCAACAGTTAGAACTGGACATGGAACAACAGACTGGTTCCAAATAGGAAAAGGAGTACGTCAAGGCTGTATATTGTCACCCTGCTTACTTAACTTATATGCAGAGTACATCATGAGAAACGCTGGACTGGAAGAAACACAAGCTGGAATCAAGATTGCAGGGAGAAATATCAATAACCTCAGATATGCAGATGATACCACCCTTATGGCAGAAAGTGAAGAGGAGCTAAAAAGCCTCTTGATGAAAGTGAAAGAGGAGAGCGAAAAATTTGGCTTAAAGCTCAATATTCAGAAAACGAAGATCATGGCATCCGGTCCCATCACTTCTTGGGAAATAGACGGGGAAACAGTGGAAACAGTGTCAGACTTTATTTTTGGGGGGACTCCAAAATCACTGCAGATGGTGACTGCAGCCATGAAGTTAAAAGACACTTACTCCTTGGAAGAAAAGTTATGACCAACCTAGATAGCATATTCAAAAGCAAAGACATTACTTTGCCGACTAAGGTCCGTCTAGTCAAGGCTATGGTTTTTCCTGTGGTCATGTATGGATGTGAGAGTTGGACTGTGAAGAAGGCTGAGCGCCGAAGAATTGATGCTTTTGAATGGTGGTGTTGGAGAAGACTCTTGAGAGTCCCTTGGACTGCAAGGAGATCCAACCAGTCCATTCTGAAGGAGATCAACCCTGGGATTTCTTTGGAAGGAATGATGCTGAAGCTGAAACTCCAGTACTTTGGCCATCTCATGAGAAGAGTTGACTCACTGGAAAAGACTCTGGTGCTGGGAGGGATTGGGGGCAGGAGGAGAAAGGGACGACAGAGGATGAGATGGCTGGATGGTATCACGGACTCGATGGACATGAGTCTGAGTGAACTCTGGGAAATGGTGATGAACAGGGAGGCCTGGCGTGCTGCGATTCATGGGGTCGCAAAGAGTCAGACACGACTGAGTGACTGAACTGAACTGAACTGAACTCACATATTTTAAGGCAAGAAGAGGTTTTTTACTTTGTTTCTTCCTATCACAGGACAATCTAGTTCTGTTTCATAAGGTGCTTTTACCTAAGTGCTAAGTGAGTCTTGGGAATTAGAACAGTTCTCCCTATACCTGATAAACTTGCATTTCCAGCTCTGTGGAGAAAACTGCTAAGGCAACTCTAAGTATCAATCTGAGTGCACCATCCAGTGTGTCTGTCTGGGGCCATGTGTCCCACACAGGCAATAAGTCTGGCTGGGAGAACATCAAGAGCCACCCTGATGGAATTAAGTGACACGTGTGTAATAGCAGTAAATTTTCTATCTGAGCTGAGTACAGCACAGCAGTAGTTATAAATGATAGCTATGTCAGTGGAGGCTGCCCTTCTCGCTCCCCTTCCTCCCTCCTTCCTGGCCTTTGAAGGCCACCAATAACAACAGAAAAGAAAAGATTTTTCTTTATTCAGTAAGCGAGTTTCATGCAACTGTAACACTGACATCTATAAGCATGTGAGCAAGATCAGGGCCTCTCAGTCCTGAAGGTGCAGAGGAATCCCCTGAGGATTGCAGTAAACACGATCAGCTCTGAAAGCAGTCAGTCTATGTGGGGCCAGAGTCTGCATTTCCAACAGGCTCCCAGGGAGCCAGAGCCGCAGTGAACAGAATGCAGGATTTTTTTGGATTGATTAGTAGTAATTCACTTACCTTTATTCAGTTTTATAGTTTCTTGTCATTTTTAATATAATAACATCATTGGAAAACTAAAGTTAAATTAAGCTATTTCCGATAGTTGAGAAACAAAATGCCATAATTTTTAATCACCCCTGATATGGTTTGTGAAAAAGCATACTATTAAATAAAATGCTTACAATAGTATTATCAAATATTATAATAATACTTGTATAATATTAAATATTTTCCTTATCAGCTAATGAAGAGGAATGTTAAAGAAGTCAAAGTTTTATTGTTACAAGATACTTCTAATTGACTTTGAATGACTGACTTCTGCTCACTTAATTTTTTAAAATTAATTTTTATTGGAGGATAGTTGCTTTACAATGTTATGTTAGTTTCCACTGTACAGCAAAATGAATCAGTCATACATACACGTATATTCCCTCCCTTTTGGGCTTCCTTCCCACTCAGGTCATGAGATACATCGATGGATAGTTCATCTGCTCTCAACTTTAAAAGTGCTTGAGAATCCTTCAACCTATTTCCTACAATTGCCTCTCTCTTGGCTTTACTCCTAGGACTTCTAATTTTGTAGATTTGGACTTTTCTCTTCCCTGCTTTATGTGTGCATTTCTTAAAACTAAAGCTATCCTTTTCAGAATTACAGCATAATGATCAAAATAGCAAATTAACCTTGTTATAATAGCTGTTGTTTAATCTCCAGCTATTGTTCAGATCTTTTTTTTATCCATAATTAAGCTTTATTGTATTAAATAATTTCATTATTTTATCTGATTCTACTATTGATACACCAGACTTCTTATCATTAATATTTACCTGGAATATCTTCTTCCATCCCATTACTTAAAAAAAAATCTCTCTTTAGGTGTATCTCAAGTAGTATTTGTTTTGTTTTTTTTTTAGTTTAAATTTATTTTTATTGTATTTTATTTTTTTAATATAATTTATTTTTTTTACTTTACAATTCTGTATTGGTTTTGGCATCTTTTTTAACTGTCCCAGTGACTCCCTTATGGCGCACATTATGCCCCTCACCCCCTGGTGAAGTTCTGGCCAGATCCAATGGACCAGGTGTTTGTTGCTGTTCAGTCATCCAGTTGTGTCTGATCTCTTACAACCCCATGGACTGCAGCACGCCAGGCCTCACTGTCCCTCACCATCTCCCAAAGGCTGCCCAAGTTCATGTCCACTGAGTCGGTGATGTCATCCAGCCATCTCATCCTCTGATGCCCTCTTCTCCTTCTGCCCTGAGTCTTTCCCAGCAACAGGGACCTTTTCAGTGAGTTGGTTGTTCACATCTGATGACCAAAATACTGGCGCTTCAGCTTCAGCATCAGTCCTTCCAATGAGTATTCAGGATTGATTTCCCTTAAGATTGACTCGTTTGATCTCCTTGCTGTCGAACAGAATTTCAGGAGTCTTCTCCAACAACACAGTTCAAAGGCATAAATTCTTTGGTGTTCATTAAACTCCTTACCCCCTACCAAAGTTCTGGCCAGATCCAATGGACCAGGTGTTTAACATAATCCAAGTAGCTCAGGCCTAAGGCAATAGGAAATGATAGACTGTGAGGAGGTGAAGGATTGTGGCTGCCTGGGTGAGTGCCATTCTTGAAGGCATTTTCAGTAAAGTATCTAACAAGCGCAGTGCCAGCTTAGGTTGTGGTCACTCACACACTCTCTCACCCACACCCTCACATCTCCCTGCCTCACCTATACCAATTACCACGTCCCTGAAATTCTAGGCTTCCCACAGTGCCACTTCCCCAGTCTAGCTCCCGAGCTCCCCTTGTTTCCCTAGTTCCCCTTGCAGAACAGCTCCACTTGCCAGGAAAGTTGTTATGCACATGAGCTAATCCATCATCCATTCAGACAAATGGATAAATGCTGGTTATAAATGCCAGGTGACCTGGCGAACTTGGAAACTTAAACATAGGACAAATATTGCGTTTTTAATGACCTGGTGTGATGTTGGTTTGTGTCAAGGTTCATGCCAGAAAACTAAGGGTGAATTTTGTAGCTGGTGAGGAAGGTGGAAGGTGAAGTCGCTCACTCGTGTCCGACTCTTTGCGACCCCATGGACTGTAGTCTACCAGGATCCTCTGTCCATGGGATTTTCCAGGCAAGAATACTGGAGTGGGTTGTCATTTCCTTCTCCAGGAGATCTTTCCAACCCAGGGATTGAACCTGGGTCTCCCGCATTGTAGGCAGACGCTTTACCATCTGAGCCATCAGGGAAGTCAACTGGTGAGAGCCAACTAATATTCTAGGTTCCCTAGGAAAATGACAGCCAGTGTCAACCCTCTATATTTTGACTAAAAGAAACTGCCTCCCTTCAGAAAGGCATTCTTTCCTCTTGTGTTTTGAGGAAGAAAACCAGACTCTGAACTTTTCTGCTAAATGGGAATCGAGGCTATCAAAGCTATAGTTAGTTATCAATGAGGTTTCTGTCCAGCCTAACACAGCTCAAGTTTGACATCCAAAGAAGTTGTGCAAAAACTATCAAGTTTTTGAAGACTTTCCATAGTTTGGAATTGCAGATAAAGCATTACAGATGTGCTCAAGTATCTGTTACTGTAGATTTTAGCCTGCAATGCTTCATAATCCAGAGCTTTTAAAAAGAGTTGCAATGGTGAAAATTAAGAAATCCACATGAAAGTTGGAGATTATGATAAAATATGTAAATGCTGGTTAATTCTGTCCATTATAATAAAAAACATCAAGTGATATGTTTTGTTAGGAATCATGTTAGGTACTTTCCAGTAATTATATCATTTATTATACTCAAGAACCCTATGAGGATGATACTATTGTGACTCCTTTATAATAGATGAGGAAACTGAGGACCAGAGAGATGAACTGAATTGCCCAAGGTTACCTTGCTAATGAATAAGAGAGCTGTGAGTGAAGCCAGGTCTATCTGACTCCAGTGAGTCTTAGGTCCTCAGTCTTTTTGCTTCTTTTAGCCCCCACCAAGTTGGCAGGCAATGATTTTTGTTGATTGTGCTGGTGTGTGGAGGTAATCTAAGGAATCAGGTAGTGTCTGGGAATGTAATCAGCTGTTCTAAAATATAATCAGGTCAGCTTCTGTGTTTCTATTTCAATAGTCAACATTTCAGTCAATTCATTGATCCAAAGTCTGCTGTCCTCATTACATATTATTAACACTTTAAAACCATGTGTATTGAACTAGTGGAAGTGATTTATTGTGCTATTCATACTTTTAGTCCTAAGAGTAATCATGGTTTAAAAAAACATTTAAAACATGTTTTGATATACTGAGGGCTCCTGAAGAAGTGAGTGGCTATTACCCAAATATAAAATAACCATTGAATTCAATTGCAGCGAGAAAGCAATTATTGAGTTCCTATTTGATGCTTTATGCTTATCTTGGGCTGGCAAAACGGAGTGAATTTCTTGCCCTAAAGTCATTCATAATTGGGAGGAAGACAGACAAGTAGAGAAGTAATTCTATGACAATGTGGAAAGAGCCACACCAGGGATAAGAAACAAGGAGCTGAGAGGGGAGTAACCGGATGAAAGACTGTCACCTCAGAGGCATGACACACACGTGCACACAGCCATTCCCTCAGTGAGCGGGTTATAGTCTTAAGTGTTCCACTAACAGATAGTAACAACACAGTTTCTTAACATGTGTTGGGGGTGAGGTGGGTGCTTGTGAAGTGAGGGAAATCATTAGCATATTCTTTTAAAAAATTTTATTTTTAAAAACTTTTTATTTTGTATTGGTGTATAGCTGGTTAACAATGTTGTGATAGTTTCAGGTGGACAGCAAAGGGTCTCAGCCATACATATACGTGTATCCATTCTCCCCCAAACACCCCTCCCATCTAGGCTGCAATGTAACATTGAGCAGAGTTCCCTGTTCACTTGCATATCCCTAATTTAGGGTTGTTTACATTTCCTAAATGTAGAATTGATCAAATTTCCAGTCCCTCATATCAGTGACACCGCCCTCTCTTCCCCCTCTCACCCATTCCACTCTGGCCCACAGAACTCTCCAGATACATGTTTATACTGGGGCTTTAGTACTTGCTCTTCCCTTTACTGGAATAGTCATCTCCCAGGTAACCATGTGGCTGGTTCCCTTGCCTCCTTGAAACTCTAACCCAATTGTCACCTTCTCAGTGCAACTTGCCCTGACCACTCCCATCCCCTCTGAGTCCCAGGCTCCTTCCTTGCATTGTTTTCCCCCACTATACTCATCATTGTGGGACACATTCTGCACTTTGGTTGTGTGCTTATTAATAGTTATATGTATGTCACCATAGCAAATAGCTCCCTGAGGGCAGGGGTTTTGCTCCAATTCACTGCTGTATCCTTGGTTTGCAACAGCATCTGGCTCACACAATATTTGCGAAGCAATTATTATGGTCAGGTGGACTGTTGCTATTCAACTACTGGTGTTAGCCAAGAGTTATTAGTTATTATCCTCTGTTAATAAGCAAAAAGTCCCATAGAATGCAAACATTACATAATCCTTTAGCATTCTTCCCTGGGAAAGCTCCTCAGTCAACGTTATCCCACTCTCAACAATGTACGAGGTTTATTTACACTGAAAAACACTAAACTTTGACAGGCAAATAAGATTCAGGACTGTGTAAATTGGAAACCAATGTATGGAAGCCATGCATTTCCAGGAGGTATTTCCAGGACTTAATTCACAACCTATGGAAAAGTCTTACAGATAGCTTGTCTTACAGATAGATTGTGAGGGTGAGAACCTCAGTCTTGTCAATGCCCAAAGTCATGAGTTGGGGGAGGTTAACCCACAGTACTCAATCCAGATGAAATTGAAGAACATGCCAGGATGTGAGCTGTAAAATTCAGAATGAGAAATGCACCTGTTACAGGGACTAGAACTGTCTCTGGTGTGGTTTGAGCAGCATCCTCTCTCCCTGTTGGCAGAAGGATGTGGGAACACCAATGACATTCACAAGCCTTGCTGGGAGGATGGGATCTACGGATATTCACACTTAGGTTTCCTCAGTGAGACAGTCCAGTCCACCCACTGAGATTTATCTGCCACAGAACCAGGGCCAGGACATCTCTCTCTGCATGGCTCTCTCCCTCTCTCCAGCTGCCAAAAGAAACATTGCTTTTCTTTTGATGCATCAATTCCTTTCAACAACACAGAGCCAAACCTTGTTCTGTTCTGTGAGCTGATTTATCTTGTTAAGGTGACTACATTTGTTTACTGTCTCGATTGATTTGGTCATTTAATTCTGATGGAACAACCTGATACTTTATGTCTTAGAACATCCTCTGTCTTCCAAGTATCCTCTCTTGTTCCTAATGAATTAAAATAGCATCATTGTCACCTTTGCCTCCCCCCATATCTTCTTAATAATAGCAGACAGTGGTTCTGGAAAACAAAGACTTCTTCCATCCTGACTGTGTGAGTGACAGCGAAAGATGGCTTATAGATATATACATATTCAGGCAAACTGTTGGGTTATTTTTAAACAGTGTCCTTTTTGTGTAATGATTCCTGAACACCAGATTGATGTCTGGACACTGACTGTCACTGAAGTTTATTGAAGAGACATCTAGTGGGGCTGAAGCAGAAAACTGTCACTTTGAATTCTGCATCGTAAGGGCTGGAAATTCAGTGCCGACAGGGACCTCTAGTGTCCTACAGAAATAGAAGCTCAATGATGCTGAAGATTCTTTAGATGGTGTTTTCTGTTTTCAGTGTGTCAAACAAGAGTGTACTTTTTATTCATAGTTTGCTATTCTTTGTGAAATAAAGAGGCATACATAGCCTATTCAGGATTTCTGACTAGATATTTGTAAGTTGGTGAATTTAACTAACCTTTCTGTGCAGGAAGTGAGTTTGGTGGAGCACGCTATGGGAAGCCAGGATACACGGCTTCCATCAGCCTATAACGGCACCGTGTCTCATTTACTGAGCACTTCCTGCGATGCTCAGTCACTCAGTCGTATCCAACTCCTTGCCACCCTCTGGACTGTAGCCCACCAGGCTCCTCTGTCCATGGGATTGCCCAGGCAAGAATACTGGAGTGGGGTGCCATGCCCTCCTCCAGGGATCAAACCCATGTTTCTGGTGTCTCCTGCATTGGCAGGAAGATTCTTTACCACTGAGCTATCTGGGAAGCCCTGAGCACTTACTCCTCACACATAATCCACACACCATACAAGTCACCCGTTTAAAGTGTACAATTTTATATACAGGGTGGATAAACCATGAGGTCCTACTGTATAGCACAGGAAATTATACTCAATATCCTGTGATAAACCATAATGGAAAATAATATGAAAAGGAATGTAGATATATGTATAACTGAGTCACTTTGCTGTACAGAAGAAATTAAGACAACATTGTAAATCAACTATACTTGAATAAAATAAATTTTTTAAAAGGGTACAATTCAATGGCTTTTATTACATTTATAGAGTTTTGCAGCCATCAGTATAATCACTTTGAGAACATTTTCATCACTCCCCAAAGAAACCCTGTGCCTCTTAGCTATCATGTCAAGGCAATCAGTTTTTAAAATCCATTTTAAGGGATCCTCATACTGTCTTCCATAGTGGTTATATCAATTTACTTTCCCACTATCAGTGCAAGAGGGTTCCCTTTTCTCCACATCCTCTCCAGTATTTATTGTGTGTAGACTTTTTGATGATGGCAATTCCTTAAAAAACGAGGAATAAAACTACCATATGACCCAACAATCCCACTACTGGGCAGGCATATACCCTGAGAAAACCGTAATTGAAAAGGACACATGTACCCCAATGTTCACTGCAGCACTATTTAAAATAGATAGGGCACAGAAGCAACCTAGATGTCCATCAACAGATGAATAGATAAAAAGCTGTGGTACATATATACAATGGAATATTACTCAGTCACAAAAAGGAATGCATATGAGCCAGTGCTAATAAGGTAGAGGAACCTAGAGCCTATTATACACGATGAAGTACGTCAGAAAGAGAAAGGCAAATATCGTATATGAACACATACATATTCCATATCGACACATCAGTTCAGTTTAGTTCAGTTGCTCAGTCGTGTCCGACTCTTTGCGACCCCATGAATCGCAGCACGCCAGGCCTCCCTGTCCATCACCAACTCCCGGAGTTCACCCAGACTCATGTCCATCGAGTCAGTGATGCCATCCAGCCATCTCATCCTTGGTCGTCCCCTTCTCCTCCTGCCCCCAATCCTTCCCAGCATCAGAGTCTTTTCCAATGAGTCAACTCTTCTCATGAGGTGGCCAAAGTACTGGAGCTTCAGCTTTAGCATCATTCCTTCCAAAGAAATCCCAGGGTTGATCTCCTTCAGAATGGACTGGTTGGATCTCCTTGCAGTCCAAGGGACTCTCAAGAGTCTTCTCCAACACCACAGTTCAAAAGCATCAATTTTCCATACACACATGGAATCTAGAAAGATGGTGCTGATCAGCCTATTTGCAGGGCAGCAGTGGAGACGCAGGCAGAGAGAACAGACTGTGGACACAGTGGTGGTAGGTGGGAAGGAAAGGGCAGACGAATGGAGAGAGTGGCATAGAAACATATACACCACCATGTGTAAAACAGAGCCAGTGGGGATTGGCTGTGTGACTCAGGGAACTCAAGCCGGGGTGCTGTGACCACCTAGAGGGCTGGGATGGGGTGGGAGGTGGAGAGAGAGTTTCAAGAGGGAGGGACATATGTATACCTATGGCTGATTCTTGTTGATGTATGGCAGACACCAACATAATATTGTAAAGCAATTATGCTTCAGTTAAAAATAAATTAAAACAACATTTTATTGAGGTGTGATGTTAAAGAAAAAACCTGTACATATTTAATGTATACAACTTGATGAGTTGAGGACAAGTATTCATATGCGATGGGCCTTCCTTAGTGGCTCAGATGGCTCAGAATTCACCTGCAATGCAAGAGACCTGGGTTTGATCCCTGGGTTGGGAAGATCCCCTGGAGGAGGGAATGGCACCCACTCCAGTATTATTGCCTGGAGAATCGCATGGACAAAGGAGTCTGGCAGGCTACAGTCCATGAAGTTGCAAAGAGTCAGACACAAGTGAGCGACTAAGCACAGCACAGCACAGACATATGTGATGGAGAAGAAAATGGCAACCCACTCCATTATTCTTGCCTGGAAAAGTCCATGGACAGAGGAGTCTGGTGCTATAGTCCATGAGGTTGCAGCAAGTCGGACAGGACTGAGCAGCTGAGCATTCACATGCATATGTGAAACTGTTACCACCATCAAGGCCATAAACATATCCATCACCTCGGGACTTCCCTGGTGGTCCAGTGGTTAAGACTCTGAGCTCCCAATGTAGGGGCGTGGGTTTGATCCCTTGTTGGGGAATTAATTTCCCATAATTATGCAGCTGAAAGTAATTCCATTACCTATGAAACTTTTCTCCTGCCCCCTTTATTATTATTATTCTCATGATTCTTCTGATAAGAACACTTAACATAAGATTTATGCTCTCAGCAGATTTTAAGTATACAACACAGTATGTTGGCTGTTGGCACTATGCTGTATAGCAGATCTCTGGAATTTATTCACTGCACAAAACTAAAGCTTTGTATCCTTTGACCAGCACCTCCCCACTTCCCCCTACCTGCAGTCTTTGGCAGCCACTAGTGTGCTCCTCCTTCTATGAGTTCGACTATTTTATTATATATTCCACATATGAGACAGATCATAACAGAATTTGTCTTTCTGTGTCTAACCAAAGCCTGCCTTCTTAACCATTACACTTTTCAGCATGAATCTGAAGCGAGGTTAAAAGGTCATCTTTCTCTCACTTTCTTTTTTCCTTCCTTTTTTCCTTCTTCCTCCCTCCTGCTTCCCTATCCTTTGTCCCCTGTCTCTGTCTTTCCCTCCTTTAACCCCTTCTTGACTCTTCTAAGTTGATAAGTGTATCCATTTTCCATCAGAAGCTTGGTGACATTTGCAATGGGAATAGATTTGCTTTTTTCAGGGTTTTGCTTATAATGGCATTTTTGTGCTTATAATGTGCTTATAATGGCATTTTGGAATAACCCATGGGAATTGACATGTTTTGTCTTAACACTGCTAAACACTCTCCCATGTGAAATCAAAGCAGACATTTCACGTGTCATGGCTGGGTAATGGCTTTTCTTGGACAGTGTCCAATCCAGTGAAATGATGTTATTTTATTCTCCTGATGAAAACTGATATTTGACTTTTTCCAGCTCTTCAATTATCCTGTCTTAGAATCTCCACCTCAGCTGAAGAGGTAAATCTGTTTTAGAGAACACGTACTCTTTGCTGAAAATGACGCATCATGATTGAGGGTACCATTTGTTGGGAGTTGAGCATGCAAATCCTTTTATCTCATTACAGTGCCTGGAACCTCATGGCTTTCTCCAACAACCAATACTTTGGGGTTTTTCAATTTTGTTTTGTTTTTGAATTAGACCTAGGAGGAAAATTTTCAAGACTTTCAGGAAAAAAAATTCTGATTCAGTCCTATGTGGCGAGGTTGTAGACCAGGTGGTTGAAGAGACACTCCGTATAGGTCTTGCTCTTAGACCTAGTTGGGGTCAGGGTCGCTCAGGACGCACAGTCACCCTGGCAGGTGACATGGATGAGGGGTTCCCTCTGGCTTGGCCCACGAATGCCTGTTCCCACACCTCTAAGTGCACTGAATACCCTCTGAAGAAGGATTTCACACCCCCAAGAAAATTTGAATATGTGTGCTGCAAATGTCACAACAGAGGATGGGAATAAAAGACTTATCTGAAAAAAAAAGTAAGCAATTCTTTGTCTGGTCCGTATTTTTTCTTGGAAAATTTGCCTCCCAAGTCTGGTGGTCTGTCACTGAAATGGTGATTATCCCTGAGGCTTGGGAATCTGAGCCAGAATGGACCATCCTACCCCACTTCCCTCAGTATAATTATGTGTCCTGTGGTGGGCATCTAACTCAAGCCGAACTTCGGACTCATCTTAGAGGCATTGATGTGGGGCTGGTAGAGAGAGGGTCCCTTACTCTGAAGATTGCAAGAGCAAACAGCCATTGAAATCTGAAGCTGCTGAGATAATCTATGTTGCCAAGTGGAGAGAACTTGCTTAAGGAGGAGGAAAGCAGAGTCTGAAGGTGATGGACAATTGCATCTTAATGACAAATCTGATGGGTTGGAGCCAGCCATGCCTGAATGTGACATATTCCTTCTCTCTGTTTCAGTTATGAAAACCTATACATTCCTGTTTGGTTCAAACTAATTTGAATTGGATATTTGTCACTTAAAACTGAAAGTGCCCCAATTTAACAACATATGCAGAAACTTCTGGTCAAATAAACATGAAGTGAAATAATATGCCAATCCCTCTCTGTTATGCTATTTCCTTGGCCCTCCTGAAAATGTATCCCTTGTGGTGATCACATTCAAGTCTAATTTCTCTAAGATGTGTGTGTGAGACATTGTGTTTCTGAGAGGCTCATTACACTCAACCTATCTTTCCTAGTAGCTCAGTTGGTAAAGAATCTGCCTACAATGCAGGAGACCTGGGTTCAATACCTGGGACAGGAAGATCCCCTGGAGAAGGAAATGGCAGCCCACTCCAGTATTCTTGCCTGGAGAATCTCATGGACAGAGGAGCCTGGTGGGCTACAGTCCATGGGGTTGCAAGAGTTGGACATGACTTAGCAACTAAACCACCACCACCATTATCCACTCATCTGCAGGATTACTTCAAACACGAGGAGGGGCCCCCCACTTCACACTGGGGAGGGCGGGGGAAGCCTTCCCAGAAGAAATGATGGTTACATTGACTCAGAAAGGCAGAGGGAGAAGAATGAATAATTCTGGCAAGGGAAGCATCAGGCCCAGGAATGTGAATCAGCATTGGGCTTTTTAAACAAGAGGGAGAGCAAAAAATGCTTGGAGAATGAGACACAAGGTTGTATCTTGGAGTATGTGGAGAGATGCTGAAGGATTTACATCAAGGGAATAAGGTCAGACCTGCATTAGAGGGTTTACTGTGTATGGAGAAGGATAGTGAGTGAGTGAGTGAGTGAGTGCGTGTGTGTGTGTGTGTGTGTGTGTGTGTGTGTGTGTTGGGAGTGGGCTGGGAACAAGCGGTGAAATGACTGGAAGCCCAGAGATAACGGTCAGATGAGAGGCAATGCCTCAATGAAAGGCTGGTGATGAAGCTGAAGAAGCGGTTGAGATGGAGAAGTCAGAGCACTTGGGTCTCGAGTTCTGAGTCCTGAGAGACCTGAGGAGGAGAGTGAAGGCAGAAATATGCTACAGCGTCAGATGCTCTGGACGGTGCCAGAGCAGAAGTGTTCAGACACTAGTTGAAGACCGAAAGGAAGAATTTATTCTAGAGAAATTACAGCAGGAGGGTTTCATGGTAGCGGAGAGAGAGAGAGCTCACCTCCAAACAACACAAGGAAGAGTAGAAATCTATAGCCTGGGAGCAGGGGGCGGGGGGGCGGGGGCGGTCCACAGATGGAAAATTACTGAGCAGCCATGAAGGCCAGGTGGAATCTGACTCAACTGAAGTGACAGGATTCTTCTCAAAGGCGAACCAGGGTGTTTAGACACTGAGGGTGAGGGATGAGGAATTTGATTAAGGATAATTAAATATCAAAGGTGGGAGACATTTGCTATACTGAGGCAGCAGGATTCTTGATAAGCCTGGAGAAGTGGGCTAAGGACAGAGCCTAAGGTCAGGGCCAAATCGGAGAGGAGCCTGACTTAAGTTTGGTTAAAGGAGAGAGCCCTGGTCAATGGTTACAAAGAAAAACGAATATTAGAGATCTTAAGACGTCCTCACAGTTCCCAGGGCTCCAGTACAAACCTCCCCTGCCGCTCAGTTTAGACCAGTGTTGAAGTCTTACTGCCCCTGCTCAGATGGGACCTCACCTGCTCACCCAGGACCTTCCCTGCTCAGCTGGGACCTCATCTGCTCAGCTGGGACCTCACCTGCTCAGCTTGGACCTTCCCTGCTCAACTGGGACCTCATCTGCTCAGCTGGGACCTCACCTGCTCAGCTGGGACCTTCCCTGCTCAGCTGGGACCTCATCTGCTCAGCTGGGACCTTCCCTGCTCAGCTGGGACCTCACCTGCTCACCTGGGAACTTCCCTGTTCAGCTGGGACCTCACCTGCTCACCTGTGAACTCACAGAGGCGATGCCAGGAGGCCAGGGAGGACTGGGCAGGAAGAGATGCCATTCAGTTCTCTCTTAGTGGATCACCACTGGCCTTTGAAAGGGCAGTTCAGGAGAAACTAAGGAGTAAAAGCAGATTATAAGGATAAAGACTCCTGGAAGAATTTGAGGAGGCAAGGGCAAAATGCACATTGAGAGGCAACTCTTTACAGTTGTCTGCAAGAAACAACAGTTTGACACAGTGCCTACCAGAATTTTCTGTAATAATTCTGCCATTACACATATAGAAATCCTAAGAGAACATATACCCTCTTAGCAGTCTACGATCTGCAGCCAGGTTCCACAAATGGTGCTTCTCAAATCTTTAAAGCCCACTGACTTCAAAGGGCATCACTTTCAGACTAGAAATGTGGATGTGAGGATGAGCTGGGTGCCCGTCTTAAAATCATGTCTCTGTCAAAATCACGCAGACTTCCACACCTGTAGTTTCATCCTTCTTACCATCGGCACCCCAAAAGCTCATGGGAAAATTTTTCTCTGTACATTAAGAAAGAAGTCACACTCTGGCAGCTGTGTCTTGAGTAATCACTTTGAGACAGACCTACTTTCTAGCTGTAAAGCCTAGAATATTTCAATTTCATCGGCTACTTTTCTAATGATTATTAAAATATTTTGAGCATGGCACTGACTGTAGAAGAGGTAGGGATGCCACCTAATCTTTCTTTAATAAGGGAGCATTTTGTATAAGGAGAGATGACACATTTAATGGAACGCAGATGTCTCTCTCTGGGTGTTCCACAATTCTGCCAACCTTATGAGTCACCTCAACCATTAGTAATAAAATAAAAATGCTTGAGATCACATCACACACACACAAAGGGAAATCCAGCATACCTTCTACCCGCTCTGTGGAATTTCTCAGGGGCAGGGGTGGGGTGGGCTTGGCTAACCCTTCTCGGTTTTCTGCTTCTACTAAATTCTCAGTCTCACATCTATCTAGACTCATGTGGTTTTTCTTTTCTCAAATTGAACCCAGTTGTTTTTTCTTTTGATGCCACTTACAGAAAACACTTGTGTGTAGCCCATTTGTAACAAAGGGTATTAGAAAAGAGAAGGTCTGAATCGCCACAGAGCAGAGAAAATTCTTTAATACTAATTATGAGATGTCTTATTAAGTTAGAAATTGAGATCTCCCCAGCTCTCAACTCATGTTTTTGGTTTTTTTTTTCCCCATCTCTTTTGGTTATTTCCACAAATTGCTTCCTGATTTGGCTGGAGATATCTTCTTCTGGGCTTCAAGTCTTCATTTTCCTAGACCCTGTCCCTCCTGCCTTCTCTCTTTACCCACCAATTTCTTCTACCAACATATCCTGTCCTCATCACCTTAGCCTGTTAGTGAAAAGTTTTTTTCTTATATTATTACACAGAGAAATATACTCTCCTTTGACTGACTTATTGGTCTTTCTCAACAGTATCTCAGAGCCTACATTTTCATAGTCAAATGGCTCTTCAAGGCACTTTTGCTAAGCAAAAGACACTTCCTTCTTAAGAGAAATTTCATCAACAGGTTTTGAAATAAATTGCTATTTCCCTGCTATATTAAAGTCTATGTCATATCCAGATTCTAGTAACTGGTATGTCAATATTACTTTTGTAGTATTGCCAGAAAGTGAAAGAAAGTAAAAGTCACTCAGTCGTGTCTGATTCTTTGTGACCCCATGGACTATATAGTCCGTGGAATTCTCCAGGCCAAAATCCTGGAGCGGGTAGCCTTTCCCTTTTCCAGGGTATCCTCCCAACCCAGGGATTGAACCCAGGTCTCCTGCATTATAGGCAGATTCTTACCAACTGAGCCACCAGGAAAGCCCAAGAATATTGGAGTGGGTAGCCTATCCCTTCTCCAGAGGATCTTCCGGAACCAGGAATCAAACTGGGGTCTCCTGCAATTTACCAATTCTTTACCAACTGAGCTATTAGGGAAAACCCAGTATTGGCAGAATAAAGGCTATATTTTAAAAATCACTGAGTAAAGAGAGATAAGACTCATTATGGCCAGATTTTAAATTCTTTTTTTTTTTCCTATCTTTTTTGGTTATTTCTGCAAATTGTTTCCTGAGGAGGAAATCTTTTCCCATAGGCAGTCTCATTATCCTCTTCTTTAGATTTTTATTTTTTGTGAGATAAGCTTATATATCCGGGACAGTGTGAATTAGCTGGTGATAGGTATTAAAATAAGAAAACTGGGGTTTTCTTGCATATCTGATATGTGCTATAAAGTAAGGAGCTTAAAAGAGGTGGAATGCTTGCTTTCTTACTTATCATCTTTGTTACAGCCAGAAATTCACACCTGGAAACAAAACTCAGCAGCACAGTCCAAGACGAAGTTGTTTCTGGCTTTGCATTGTAAAAATTTATCCTTGTCCCCCTGTTACATCTTGAGACTGAAAAGTTCTTCCTTTGGATCTTAACTCAGGAAGTGAGGGTCAGTCTCCATGGCTTTAATGTTGACAGCAACTCCATAAATTATTTGAAAGGGGCTTACATTTTCTACCTGATCATTTAATCTTGCTTCACATCACATCTCAGATTTTTTTTCTCATCTGCAACGTTTGCTAAGAAATTCTTGGGTCAGTTTTGGTACAAAGGTCCACCATAATGGAGGCTTCCCATCTGGTATACTTCCATCCTTCCAAGATGGGCATGATCTATTAATGACTTTATGGGCATGATGAACAAGGCATACCCACTCCATCGCTATGCACCCACCGGCATGTCAGCCTCAGAATCACCATGCAACTTCACACAGTGACATGATCAGGCAGGGGGACCCTCCAAGGGTACCCAGGCATCAGTGGACTGCTCTAGTCTGACTCTGCAACCCTCAACCACCAGCCACACCTAAGCTATACATCTGACTCCATTTAATATTGTTATAGGCTCTACTTCATTGAAAATTCCCAAGAACGTTCAGTGAAATATTCATGGAACCTGTTCCTGGTCATCTCTGCCCATTTCCCTTGAGGGTTTTATAAGCGCCACAGAGCAATCATTTGGTGGCCTCCTGTGCTCTTTCTTCTTATTCCAGCCCTCCTCCTCATCTCTGTCAGTTGTTTCACTGTGATAAAAATAGTAAACACAGCAGAGGCAATACTGTGGAGATTATTCCATAGCCATACACATTTTAGTTATTTCACCCGCATAGCCGCACACAACGAGGTAGGTCTTATTATCCCCATTTTCTAGATGAGAAAACTGAAGTCCAGAGAAGTGCCAGCAAGAGAGCGGTAGAGCCCAGAGTCCTTGCCTGTAACCGCTTTGCTGTTTGCATGTTGAACCATGGTAGATGTTGACTTTGAACTCTGTACATGAGGACACAGGTCTTATTTATTTATTTTTGGCTTCACTGGGTCTTCACTGCTGCGTGTGGGCTTTCTCTAGTCGTGGTGAGCACGGGTTTCCCTTGGTTGCAGTGCATGGGCTTCTCATTGCGGTGGCTTCTCTCTTGTTGCCGGGGATGGACTCCAGGCACATTCGCTCGGTAGATGCAGCTCAGGGGCTCTAGAGCATGGGCTCTGTAGCTGTGGGGTATGAGCTTAGCTGCTCTGCAGCATGTGGGATATTCTTGAACCAGGGATCGAACCTGTGTCTCTTGCATTGGCAGGTGGATTCTTAACTAGACTATCAGGGAAGCCCCAAACACAGGTCTTGATATGAATTTGAATTCCAGCTCAGCCACTTATCGTATAACAAGTTACTTCATTCTTTGGCCCTCAGTATCCTCATCTGTAAATGGGGATGATATGAGGATTTTCCTCATCAGATTCTTGAGACTATACTGCCTGTAACAACATTAAGTGCAGTCTTCAGCATGTTAAAGGCATACAGTGAATGTTAATGCTGAATATTATAGCAGTCATCTTTGATCATGAACTCAGATCATGAACTCCTTATTGCCAAATTCAGACTTAAATTGAAGAAAGTAGGGAAAACCACTAGATCATTCAGGTATGATCTAAATCAAATCCCTTACAATTATACAGTGGAAGTGAGAAATAGATTTAAGGAACTAAATCTGATAGAGTGCCTGATGAACAATGGACAGAGGTTCATGACATTGTACAGGAGACAGGGATTAAGACCACCCCCATGGAAAAGAAATGTAAAAAAGCAAAATGGCTGTCTGAGGAGGCCTTACAAATAGCTGTGAAAAGAAGAGAAGCAAAAAGCAAAGGAGAAAAGGAAAGATATACCCATTTGAATGCAGAGTTCCAAAGAATAGCAAGGAGAGATTAGAAAGCTTTCCTCAGTGATCAGTGCAAATAGAGGAAAACAATAGAATGGGAAAGATTAGAGATCTCTTCAAGAAAATTAGAGATACCAAGGGAACATTTCATGCAAAGATGGGCTCAATAAAGGACAGAAATGGTATGGACCTAAAAGAAGCAGAAGATATTAAGAAAAGGTGGCAAGAATACATAGAAGAATTATACAAAAAAGATCTTCATGACCAAGATAATCACGATGGTGTGATCACTCACCTAGAGCCAGACATCCTGGAATGTGAAGTCAAGTGGGCCTTAGGAAGTATCACTACAAACAAAGCTAGTGCAGGTGATGAAATTCCAGTTGAGCTATTTCAAATCCTGAAAGATGATGCTGTGAAAGTGCTTCACTCAATATGCCAGCAAATTTGGAAAACTCAGCAGTGGCCACAGGACTGGAAAAGGTCAGTTTTCATTCAAATGCCAAAGAATGCTCAAACTACCACACAATTGCACTCATTTCACACGCTAGTAAAGTAATGCTCAAAATTCTCCAAGTCGTGCTTCAGCAATATGTGAACCATGAACTTCCAGATGTTCAAGCTGGTTTTAGAAAAGGCAGAGGGACCAGAGATCAAATTGCCAAAATCCGCTGGATCATCAAAAAAGCAAGAGAGTTCCAGAAAAACATCTATTTCTGCTTTATTGACTATGCCAAAGCCTTTGACTGTGTGGATCACCACAAACCATGGAAAATTCTGAAAGAGATGGGAATACCAGACCACCTGACCAACCTCCTGAGAAATCTGTACACAGATCAAGAAGTGACAGTTAGAACTGGACGTGTAACAACAAACTGGTTCCAAATAGGGAAAGGAGTACGTCAAGGCTGTATATTGTCACCCTGCTTATTTAACTTATATGCAGAGTACATCATGAGAAACATTGGGCTAGATGAAGCACAAGTTTGACTCAAGATTGCCAGGAGAAATATCAATAACCTCAGATATGCAGGTGACATCACCCTTATGGCAGAAAGTGAAGAAAAACTAAAGAGCCTCTTGATGAAAGTGAAAGAGGAGAGTGAAAAAGTTGGCTTCAAACTCACCATTCAGAAAACTAAGATCATGACATCTGGTCCCATCACTTCATGGGAAATAGATGGGGAAACAGTGGAAAAAGTGTCAGACTTTATTTTTTGGGCTCCAAAATCGCTGCAGATGGTGATTTCAGCTATGAAATTAAAAGACGCTTACTCCTTGGAAGGAAAGTTATGACCAACCTAGACAGCATATTAAAAAGTAGAGACATGACTTTGCTGAAAAAGGTCCATCTAGTCAAGGCTATGGTTTTTCAATAGTCATGTACAGATGTGAGAGTTGGACCATAAAGAAAGCTGAGCACCAAAAAATTGATGCTTTTGAACCGTGGTGTTGGTGAGGACTCTTGAGAGTCCCTTGGACTGCAAGGAGATCAAACTAGTCCATCCTAAAGGAAATCGGTCCTGAATGCTCATTGGAAGGACGGATGCTGAAGCTGAAACTTTGGCCACCTGATGGGAAAAACTGACTCATTTGAAAAGACCTGATGCTGGGAAAGATTGAAGGCGGGAGGAGAAGGGGACGACAGAGGATGAGATGGTTGGATGGCATCACCGATTCAATTTACATGAGTATGAGTAAACTGCGGGAGTTGGTGATGGACAGGGAGGCCCGGTGTGCTGCAGTCCATGGGGTTGCAAAGAGTTGGACACACTGAGTGACTGAACTGAACTGAAGTGAATGCCCTTTCTATAGATTAGCAAACTGAGACTTGGAGAAGTGAAAGACTTTCCCTGGGGTAAACAGCTTGAAAGTGGCAGTCTAGGCTTGACACTCAGCTCTGGGACTCCAGGGTCTCTGTTCTTCCAAGCGTACCTGCCTAGTAGTGCTGCCATGATTCCATCCATGCTGAAGACCATCTGACAGAGGCTGCGTGGGATACGGTTTGGCTCAACGGACAGGCCCTGCCCTGATCTTGCACACTATTGCTTGTGATGAGAGCCACGTGTGAGAAGTTCCAATGAATGGAATAAATAACCTGTGATGAGAGCGCTGAGCAGAGAATGGCCACGTGACCATAGGCTTTAATCATTTACGTGCGGCTTGAACTTTTTGGCTGAGTGCCTAAATCTTCACTTCACCTCTTGCTGTGGAACTCTTGTTTTTCTTTAAGCCCAAGAGTCCAGCTCCACAAGTAACATAAGATCATGTAAATGAGGGTAGTCTTGGAAGGCAGGCTGCTTGTATACTATAGTTGCTTTGTTGCTGTAATGAAAACCACACGCTCCATGGTATTTTTAGACTAGTTAATATTAGCAGATCAGCAGCATTTTTATTTAGATATTGCTATTCCAGCTGGGCTTCCTCTTATTACTTCAAGAAAATCAGAACGTCTACCAAATGTAAGCCTTCAGGAGAGCGGAAAATGGAAAGAAAACAACCAGCACTTTCCCCTTGACTCTTCTGGTTTCCATGTGGAGGTTACATGTGCTTCCCTGAATCTTTGGGAAAGGAAAGGCTGACCCAGGGGCTTGCTTTCAGAGAATGATGGAGTAAGTACCCTGGTGGTCCAGTGGTTAAGACTCCACATTCCCAATGCAGGGGGTCCAGGTTTGATTCCTGGTCAGGGAACTAGATCTCAATTAAGAGCTCACACACCACAACTAAAGATCTGGCATGCCAGAATGAAGACTGAAGATTCCACGTGCTGCAGCTAAGACCCGGCTCAGTCAGATACGTAAATATTAAAAGAGAGAGAGAGAATGGTGTACTGAGTAACAAGGTGCAAGCAATGATTAAGAAAGACTTGTGTTTGTCCTAGAATCAAGAGAAGAGAGAGGAAAAAAGAGGAAAGAGCGAAGAAGGGGTTGTCCAACTACCGTTTGAAGACTTATTGAAATTACTGGCGTGGTATGGTTTTTTTTTTTTTTTATGTTATTTGTTTTGTTTCATTTGCATCGTTTTGAGAAAGGTAGGATCATTCCACTCCATTCTTGAGACCTCCTTTGAGACTCCTTTGGAGTCATTTGAATCTCTAAATTTGCTTCTTTCAGAGAAAATTTTTTATTTCTCAGGGAAAGTCCTTAAATTCCTTCCCTTCCTGAAAAACTCATATGTTTCCTTCTCCACTAACATGAAATATTCACTGTCTCTGTGACTAGAAGAGTAAAAATGCCCCTTCTCTCTCCCTGGAGAGAAACTGAGAGAAGAATTTGACATCGAATGTAATGACATCATCAAAAGCAGTGACTTCCATTCTTAGGGTAGGTCTTTGTGGACCCAAGGGGTGATTTATGGGTATGCTCTCCTCTGCTCAGCAGGCTGGGGGCAAAAGGAATAAGAGAAAGGGATGGGTAGTGCCCCTTATGATCATCTTTGCTGAGGACCAGTTTATGTCCGGAAAAGGCAATGGCACCCCACTCCAGTACTCTTGCCTGGAAAATTCCATGGACGGAGGAGCCTGGTGGGCTGCAGTCTATGGGGTCGTGAAGAGTCGGACACGACTGAGCGACTTCACTTTCACTTTTCAGTTTCATGCATTGGAGAAGGAAATGGCAACCCACTCCAGTGTTCTTGCCTGGAGAATCCCAGGGATGGGGGAGCCTGGTGGGCTTCTGTCTATGGGGTCGCACAGAGTCGGACATGAGTGAAGCAACTTAGCAGCAGCAGCAGCAGTTTATGTCAGGCCCACACAAGCAATGGGCTTCCCTAGTGGCTCAGCTGGTAAAGAATCCACCTGCAATGTGGGAGGCCTAGGTTTGATCCCTGGGTTGGGAAGATCCCCTGGAGAAGGGAAAGGATACCCACTTCAGTATTCCGCTGTATAGACTATGGGATTGCAAAGAGTTGGATACGATGAGGGACTTGCACACAAGCAACAGCTCAGAACCTTCTGTTGGTAGAGGGCAAGGCTGATAAGATTTTGCTTTGCCATATGTATTTTTTTTTTTATTCCATGTGTTGGGGTTGTATTGAACTCAAGAGTTATACACAGGAAACTGCTGAATTTTCCCCACTGTGACCACTTTGAAAACATACACTGCTCAATCTCCTTTCCCTGTCCCCTTTTGTAGTTTAGTCAAGAAGACAAAATAAGTCTTCTTTTGACAAGTATTACTTCAAGTGTTAAAAGACCCAATAGACTCTAACTCAAAACTTTGATCTCAGATCCAATTCAAAATTTCTTCTGTTTCTCAAAGCCTAAGCCTGACCCTTGGCCAGGGGTCCCAAAGTTGGGGAAGGAGAGTCTGATCTTAGGGTCTGTTTGCTCATTATTCTTTCTGACTCACTCTCCCTTCTCAATTTGCATTGCTACTTTTGGTTTCTCCAGGGCTGGGGAGTAGGGATAAAGGAGCAAGAGGGCAAAGAGTCTTCTCATGTACTTTGACCTCTGTGATTCTCCCTTGCCTGGCATTGCCAAGGTGTTGGGCACTTCATTACTCTGTTTTATCATGGGCACTTGTGGGTCATCCACTCTGGGACTTTTGTGCTGGACTGGTTCCCATATGGGTGATACACTCTTCAACTGATCTCTTGTGACGCACTTTCCTCTTTCCACCCCAACTCCTGTCACTGCGGTTGCATCTCCAGCCTGGCACTGCTAGAGTCCCCTTGCTCTGGCAGACCACTCTAGAGATGGAGTGGAGCCTTTCAAGATATTTAAATATACATTCCATAGTGTCCACTAGACCCATGAGGACTCATCCATTCATGGTTCACCATCCTGAGAACAGGCAGGTTGCCCCCTCTGCTACCTCTGTCTTTGCCTGCCTTCTGGGGCAGCTTCTGGCAGGCTCCTGCTTTCAGAAATGATCTGTGCGTGTGGCAGGCTGTGGTCTCTGTTAGCTATGTCCTCAAGCCTTCAAGGGCCCATGTAAGGCTCTCCTAAAGTGAAAGGAGAAGAGCCAAGTGACCTCTATTCTTAGGAATTCCCTTGCACAAACTCTATTTGGGAATTCCAAGTCTCAAGTCCCAGATCAAGAAGTAGGCTGTTATCAGAACCCCAAAGCACCTGTCATCTTCCTTTCTAGTCACCCTAGACTTCTAGCAGCATGGATTAATCTCTTTTTCCATAGTTTGGAGGTAAAAGATCTGTTTGGCTACCTTGTAGTGAGTTTTGTTATCAAGTAGGTCTCTGGAGGATTGAGGAGGGCAATGCTTGTTACTTATTGTTTTCACCTTAGGGGCTTCAGCCAAAATGCAGACAGTAGGAAAAGTTCCATTTGTAACTAATGGAAATCTATAAATTGAAAGTTCATAAGGAGTTAGCTTTCTGTGCAGACTCCACTTCCTCATGAGTCATTCAGAAAGATTCCCAGATTGTATGACCTCTGGAAATTCGTATTTGTTCTCAGAAACTGTCTGCAAACATGTACATGTCTTCATAAACAATTGCTAGATAAACAGAAAAAGTAACAGACTTGTCGGGTCTGGTGGGAAACCATATAGAGCTATAACTAAGGTTTACTGAGCACTTCTTCTTTGCTAAGCTTTTTCTGTGTGTGTTTAACTCTTCAAAACCCCATTACTTGGAAAGGCTTATTATTATTATTACCGTAACACAGATAAGGATGTCTGAGGTCCAGATAGTGTAAGATATGTAATGAGGATCACACATGTGGGAAAACTGGAGCCATATGCAAGCCCTAGTCACCTGGCTCCAGAGCTTGTAATCACTCTTCTATTCTGGGGACCAGAGTGCCCTGAGGAATCAGGGGTTCCCTGTTGCTAGTTTTTTGGATAAAGCTCCAGAGTTTCCTTAGGCGGAATGACTCAGACTTAGGGAAAGGAACCACGGAAAAGGTGATGACTTCTGGGTCAAGACCAGATCTTTTGGGTAATAAACTAGATTCAAAGCTAGATGTCTCTGCTGTGTGGAGTAGGGAGAATAAGGCATTTGGAGACAGGACAGTTTCTTTGGGAATAGGCTTGTGTCCATAATAGAAACCCCATGTGAAGAGTCTGTCATTTTGGATATTTCTCTCTTATGCCATGGGAAAAGTCATATACAGTATACGGATTTAAGTTTTGTAAAGCAAAATGTATTGTTGGTTTCTTAAATTACTCCAGTTGTTCAGACAAGACCGATACCCCTCTGCTCCTCTGTGGTGACACAATGAATGTTTCAGGCACTTGATTGAAGTGTGCTCAGCCCATCAACCTCTTTTCTGAGCTCACCAGAAGGCAGAGGTACCCACTGAAGGGGGTGCCTAGGAGTTCCTGATGGTGATCAATGGGGGAGGGCCCGGGGCAATGGCAGAGTAGGAAGGAAAACATGATGCTCAGCAAGTTCTAGGAGAAGAAAGGATGTGAAATCAATCTCTCCTTCCAATATTTTCTTAGGGAATCTGACCTGTGTGAGAGGGAAGGAGGATGCTTGGGTTAGATCTTTCTTTACTAAAGATCAAGAAGATTGTGGCTTGTTGCATGATTTCAAAAAGACAGCAAGTCAGAGTGAATCTTGTGTAGCCCATCAAATGGGATTTGGCAGAAAGAGGACTGAGAGGCTGCTGGATGACCAGGGCAGGAGGAAGCCAGACAGCAGCCTTGTTTGGGATCCTGGCTGAAGTGTCTAGATGTGGAGCAGATGGTGTTTAAAATGAAAGTCAGCAATATCCACCTCAAGGGAAAGGTGGAGTCTGGGCTAAAGTGGGGTGATCTGGCCATGAAGAAAACAGCAGGTGTTAGGCACAGCAACTTAGAGAAATATTCTGGAGCAGGTACCAATACTGCCGACTTCTCCTGCAGTAACTGTCATTGGAGGACCAGAAAAATGGCAAAAGAACATTTACCAGTTAGGGTTAAGGTTCACTTTGCAAACAGACACTGGATACGTCACGTGTCTGGCCTTGCACTAAGCCCCGGAGATGCCAAGACTTTAGAAAGACATGATCTCTGCTTACAAAGAGCTCACAGTCCAGGGGGATGATCTGGCAAATCAATATGATGGTTTGTTATAAGTTCTCTGATGGGATACACACAAGCCCTTTGGGCTCACAGGAGGACAGAGAATCTAGACGTTAACTGGGGGAGATGGTGACAAAGAAGACTTCCTGGAGGAATGACATTGATGGGGATGTCCTATTGATAGGGAAGCATTCAGCATGTATGTTTAGGATGAATTGCTGTCAGCCTGGAAAACGGGGAGGGGATGGGGGATTTTTTTAAGGCAGATTCTTTTAGGTTCTTACTCAATTTGAGTAAGAGCCAGAGGAAGGAGGAGCCCTGAGGAGATCAGTATAACTAGAGAGGACTGTGGCAGCAGGAAGTGGCTAGAACTGATGCAGCGGTCAGGAACAGATCACGATGGGGCTATAACTAACCTATGGGGCTGTCAGCACTTTACAGAGGAGACCAGTGGGCTCAGGGGTTCAGAGACTTTCCCCAAATCACACAGTGCATGTGGCGGACCTGGTAGTGGGTCTAATAGCTACCTCACCCCAAATGGGGAGCTCTTTTCCTATTTTTCCTTTGCATCTTTATTTTGATCAAAGTTTAAGTTATTAAAATTTGTACCCAAATAACATGCTCATCTCCAATAGACCCCTCTGCTCAACGTTAGCCCAGAAGTCATTGCATCCTCTCAGGACTGAACAAATTGTAATGTATTGAAACAGATTCTACCCGGATCCTGATGGAGGCAGCAGATCACCAAGAAGTCAGCTCTGTGCTAAACTACCCTGGAGCACTAGCTTGGGAGAGCCAGGCTTCATTTGTATTCCAAAGGAGAGAGTCCAGGGAGAAAAATGCACAGCAGTTTCTTTCATAAAATGTTTAAAGGACTAGTTTGTTCATGACCTTGGTTGATTAGGGTCAGGAACTTGACATCCTAATGCTGAATGTATCAGAAAAATCTGTGTTTGCTCACTGCCCCTGCTCCAAACAGGCTTCTAACTTCTAGCTCTAACTTCCTGCATAGCCCTCAGGAAATGCAAGTTGGTCTGAGGGTTTTTTTGTTTGTTTTTTTTTTTCTCTTTCCCTTTCCAGTTTGGGGAAAATCCAGCATAATTGTGGCATTTACCCACTGATAAGTGAAAAATCAACATCATTGCAAACAGTGAGTGTTGGCCTAACTCCTAAGAACTCATAGTACTTCACCTGGGTGGCTGCCTCCTTGGCCAAATGTTTGATGACAGTCTTTCCATGTTGTTACATGGCTTTCGGCTTTAGTCCCCTTTATGTATTCCTCCCCAGGGCTCTGCTGATCCTGGCTTGTCTTGGACAAAGTTGAGAAATAGGCAAAGAATGTCTTTTGGGCTCTGAACCTTCTTTTTCTTCTTCTTCCTATGGGACTCATGCTCAGTGGTTCAGGCGCCCAGTGTTACATCATTTCTCTCTCCTCTTCCATCAAGATAATGACCAAGAAAGTAATCTCAAACTTAATTGTTGGAAGAGACTAACTTCGATGATAACAGCTTACACATAGGCGGGGCACACTCTGCAAAACACCTTGTTCTCAAAGTTTTGTGTACATTGACTCAATGAGTTATCCCAATAATTTTGTACATTGACTCAAAATAATTCTGTGCGCTAGAGAAAGTCATCAGCTCTCTCAATCACAGAGCGGTTAGTTTACTGACCCAAGGTCATAGTGTTAGAACTGGGTAGAGACATTTGAACCCAGAAAGTCTGACTTTGTCCATGCTGCTGCTGCTAAATTGCTTCAGTCGTGTCCGACTCTGTGCGACCCCATAGACAGCAGCCGGCTCAGCCGTCCCTGAGATTCTCCGGGCAAGAGTACTGGAGTGGGGTGCCATTGCCTTCTTCAGACTTTGTCCATGGGCTCAGCCAATTCATTCAGTTCAGTTCAATTCAGTTGCTCAGTCACTCAGTCTTGTCCGACTCTTTGCAACCCCTTGAATCGCAGCACGCCTGGCCTCCCTGTCCATCACCAACTCCTGGAGTTCACTCAGACTCACGTCCATTGAGTCAGTGATGCCATTCAGCCATCTCATCCTCTGTCATCCCCTTCCCCTCCTTCCCCCAATCCCTCCCAACATCAGAGTCTTTTTCAACGAGTCAACTCTTCGCATGAGGTGGCCAAAGTACTGGAGTTTCAGCTTTAGCATCTTTCCTTCCAAAGAAATCCCAGGGCTGATCTCCTTCAGAATGGACTGGTTGGATCTCCCTGCAGTCCAAGGGACTCTCAAGAGTCTTCTCCAACACCACAGTTCAAAAACATCAATTCTTCGGTGCTCAGCTTTTTTCACAGTCCAACTCTCATATCCATACATGACTACAGGAAAAACCATAGCCTTGACTAGACGGACCTTTGTTGGCAAAATAATGTCTTTGCTTTTGAATATGCTGTCTAGGTTGGTCATAACTTTTCTTCCAAGGAGTAAATGTCTTTTAATTTCATGGCTGCAGTCACCATCTGCAGTGATTTTGGAGCCTCCCCCAAAACAAAGTCTGACACTGTTTCCACTGTTTCCCCATCTATTTCCCATGAAGTGATGGGACCGGATGCCATATCTTCGTTTTCTGAATGTTGAGCTTTAAGCCAACTTTTTCACTCTCCTCTTTCACTTTCAAGAGGCTTTTTAGTTCCTCTCCACTTTCTGCCATAAGGGTGGTGTCATCTGCATATCTGAGGTTATTGATATTTCTCCTGGCAATCTTGATTCCAGCTTGTGTTTCTTCCAGTCCAGCATTTCTCATGATGTACTCTGCATAGAAGTTAAATAAGCAGGGTGACAATATACAGCCTTGATATACTCCTTTTCCTATTTGGAACCAGTCTGTTGTTCCATGTCCAGTTCTAGCTGTTGCTTCCTGACCTGCATATAGGTTTCTCAAGAGGCAGGTCAGGTGATCTGGTATTCCCATCTCTTTCAGAATTTTCCATGGTTTGTGGTGATCCACATAGTCAAAGGCTTTGGCATAGTCAATAAAGCAGAAATAGATGTTCTTCTGGAACTCTCTTGCTTTTTTGATGATCCAGCGGGTGTTGGCAATTTGATCTCTGGTTCCTCTGCCTTTTCTAAAACCAGCTTGAACCTCAGGAAGTTCACGGTTCACGTATTGCTGAAGCCTGGCTTGGAGAATTTTGAGCATTACTTTACTAGCGTGTGAGATGAGTGCAATTGTGCAGTAGTTTGAGCATTGTTTGGCATTGCCTTTCTTTGGGATTGGAATGAAAACTGACCTTTTCCAGTCCTGTGGCCACTGCTGAGTTTTCCAAATTTGCTGGCATATTGAGTGCAGCACTTTCACAGCATCATCCTTCAGGATTTGAAATAGCTCAACTGGAATTCCATCACCTCCAGTAGCTTTGTTCGTAGTGATGCTTTCTAAGGCCCACTTGACTTCACATTCCAATTCATTAGGAGAACAATAACAATTCACTGATGGGGATGTGCATACCTTCATTTAATGCTCCTAAATAGTTTTGCTATATGATTTTATAACTCTGTTTTACAAACAGAAACATGAGAGAGGAAGTGCTGAGATTTTGTAACTAGTAAGTGGTGGAGAAGAATGTGGACCCATGGTCTGAGTGGGGTGCCATTGCCTTCTCCGACTATCCGCCATAGATAGCATTCCTGAATTCAGGTCCTCAACCATGGAGTGTCAGGCTCTGCAGATTTTGTGCTTTAAATAGTCTCAGAATATTAAGTTAGATTATTGGAGCTATCCTTATAGTTGAGACAATGGGTAAGTAGGAGGCAGGAGGAACATTTTATCTGGGAGTGGGAGAAGTGGGAGCTGGACTTTCCTGGATGTCAAAGTTACAGTTTGTAGGCTGGTGACTATTCGGCCATCCTAGCATGCTGGCCTCATTCAGAAACTTTTTCTCTTCAGTTCTAACCCACTGTATTTGACTGCACCCCAACAGTGCACAGCGTCCCCAAAGTGGCTATGACTGAAACTACCCCCGCCTTTTTTATTTTCCAATGGGTTTAACAGCATCACCTAAACTGGGAATGCCCTTTCTCCTTCACCTCCTACATTTAATCAGCCCCTGTGTTCCACAGACCCTGCCTTTTACAGACATTTCTGGTCTATTCTCTTATACCTCCTCACTTGTCCTGTCTTTGTTCATCATCCTCACCTAAATGATCATAGGAGTGAGTTTCCCCCTCACTCCTGGTGTCTCTCCTCCAGTCATCCATTACTGCTTCCTGGAGTAATTGCTCTCACATGAAACTGATCATGTCACTTACTGCTTAAAATCTGTCAGCGATGGGCCCCAAACACTTGTGTAGTGTTTCCTCAAACTTCAGACTACGGTCTTCAGTAATGTACTCTTGGAGCTAATGGGGTTTCTCAGACATTTAAAAATAATCCTTTATTTAAAAAAAAACAACAAAGAATTCTCCTTGTGATGAAAACTCTTAAATGGTTTTATCCCAGTATTGACAATGTTACCTGGGGTCATTTGGTTAATAGTACCACCAGAAGAAAAAATACTTAATTTCACTTTAAGGAACATGACTGGGAAGATTAGTAGCATATTTTGTTAATAGGCCTTGTATTGGCTTTCCCTTTGTAAGTTTGTTTTGGTTTTATTATTGCATAAAGGTTATAGACATTGAGAAGTTATAGCTAGTTTGTAGATTTAAAGATAAATCTATAGATTTATAGATTTATTTTTTTTTCCAGGCATGGTTTTTTATTCTTGAAATATATAACTGTTCACCTCTTAAAATTATTTATTTCTTAGTCCAGGAATCTCCCTGGGTTTCAGCCTTTTTCTTTTATCCTATTGGTACACATTTCTGTTTTCTGTCACTGTTTCTTTTTTTTTAATACAAATTTATTTATTTTAATTGGAGGTTAATTACTTTACAATATTGTATTGGTTCTGCCATAAATCTACATGAATCCGCCACAGGTATACACGTGTTCCCCATCCTGGACCCGCCTCCATCTTCCCTCCCCGTACCATCCCTCTGGGTCATCTCAGTGCACCAGCCCCAAGCATCCAGTATCATGCATTGAACCTGGACTGGCGATTCGTTTCTTACATGATATTATACATGTTTCAATGCCCTTCTCCCAAATCATCCCACCCTCTCCCTCTCCCACAGAGTCCAAAAGACTGTTCTATACATCTGTGTCTCTTTTGCTGTCTCGCATACAGGGTTATCATTACCATCTTTCTCAATTCCATATATATGCATTAGTATACTGTATTGGTGTTTTTCTTTCTGGCTTACTTCACTCTGTATAATAGGCTCCAGTTTCATCCACCTCATTAGAACTGATTCAAATGTATTCTTCTTAATGGCTGAGTAATACTCCATAGATTTAAATAATGTTGTAATTAAAATAAGTTGTCAGGACTTTCCAGATGGTCCAGTGGCTAGGACTCCATGCTCCCTATGTGGGGGTCATGACGTCTGGTTGGGGAACTGGATCCCATGTGCTGCAACTAAGAACTTGCATGCAACAACTAAGATCTGACATAATCAAATAAATAAATATAAAAAAATAAGTTGACAATTCTCAGAATGTTTAATCATTCTTTCCTTTAATGTTGGTCCATACAGTTTTGCATACCCAAGTTCAAAAACACTGACCTGTGGGGTCAAGTGCAAACTCCTTAGGGCTGTATGCGTCGTCTCTATCCCCTTCCAGCCTCCTTCCCGTATCTCCCCACATGCCTTCTCCTCCCTTGACTAGAGCTCCCTGACAGTAGGAGCAAACAATTTCTTACTCCTATTTATACCTACATGTCTGACCGTGTGTGAAGGAAGGAAGCAATGAACATGTGATAGAGACACAGACCTGGTGGCCAACTCCTAACATTACTTTAAATATTAACGTTTCTTGCTTGACTTCAGGCTGGGACACCGTGCTATCTCTCCTATCTGTTCAGCCACACTTCTGTTTTATGTACTGAATGACTAAGTCATTTACAGAGGAAGAGGGACAGAGGAAGAAAAGGTTCAAAACTAACACCCATAGGGGAAGGTCAGATGCAGCCTGTATCCCGAGAGAAGAATTCATCTCCCTACAGTGTTTTCAACTTGGAAATTCTCAGAGGATCAAAGAGAGATGTCCGCTTTGCTCCTTGTCTCACAGTATGTCAGCTGCTCCCCTTCCCACCCTTTCTTAGCTCCTAAAAAAGGGATGATTCGTTTAAACAGACTTTTATGTCTACTTTATTTTTAGCCCAGAAAGCATTTGCTTTTAGTGTCTGTGTATGGGAAAGTGAATTCAGGTCAGCTGATGATCAGGTCAGACGCCCAAACATGCCTGCAGCCGCACTGGGGCATAGTAACCAGCCAACAGAGGTGGACGGTAGATGATGAGCTCCTATCAGTTCCAAAATCTTATTTTGAGTGGCAATCAACTCTAATGGGTTTTGTGGCCACACCAATCTCATAAGGGGGATTTGGGTATATGACCCGGATAACCACAATGGTGTGATCACTCACCTAGAGCCGGACATCCTGGAGTTCGAAGTCAAGTGGGCCTTAGGGAGCACCACTCTGAACAGAGATAGTGGAAGTGATGGAATTCCAGCTAAAATACTTCAAATCCTAAAAGATAATGCTGTTAAAGTGCTGCACTCAATATATCAGCAAATTTGGAAAACTCAGCAGTGGCCACAGGACTGGAAAAAGTCAGTTTTCACTTCAACCCCAAGAAGGGCAATGCCAAAGAATGTTCAAACTACTGCACAATTGCCCTTATCTCACACACTAGTAAAGTAATGCTCAAAATTCTCCAAGTCAGGCTTCAACAGTATGTGAACCAGGAACTTCCAGATGTTCAAGCTGGATTTAGGAAAGGCAGAGGAACCAGATATCAAATTGCCAACATCAGTTGGATCATACAAAAAGCAAGAGAATTCCAGAAAAACATTTACTTCTGCTTCATTGACTACACTAAATCCTTTGATTGTGTGGATTACAAAACTGTGGAAAATTCTTGAAGAAATGGAAATACCAAACCATGTTACCTGCCTCCTGAGAAATCTGTATGCAGGTCAAGAAGCAACAGAACTGAACATGGAACAGACTAGTTCCAAATTGGGAAAGGAGTATGTCAACGCTGTATATTGTCACCCTGCTTATTTAACTTATATGCAGAGTGCATCATGTGAAATGTTGGGCTGGATGAAGCACAAGTTGGAATCAAGATTGCTGGGAGAAATATCAATAAACTCACATGAGATGACAGCACCCTTATGGCAGAAAGTGAAGAGGAACTGAAGAGCCTCTTGATGAAAGTGAAAGAGGAGAGTGAAAAAGCTGGCTTAAAAGTCAACATTCTAAAAATTAAGATCATGGCATTTGGTCCCATCACTTCATGGCAAATAGATGGGGAAACAATGGAAACAGTGAGAGACTTTATTTTCTTGGGCTCCAAAATCACTGTAAATGGTGACTGCAGCCATGAAATTAAAAGACACTTGCTACTTGGAAGAAAAGCTATGACAACCTAGACAGCATATTAAAAAGCAGAGATATTACTTTGCTGACAAAGGTCTGTCTATTCAAAGCTATGGTTTTTCCAGTAGTCATGTATGGATGCGAGAGTTGGACCATAAGGAAGGCTGAGCACCAAAGATTTGATGCTTTTGAACTCTGGTGTTAGAGAAGACTCTAAGGGTCCCTTGGAGACTTGGACTTCAAGGAGATCAAACCAGTCAATCCTAAAGGAAATCAATCCTAATATTCATTGGAAGGACTGATGCTGAAGCTGAAGCTCCAATACTTTGGCCACCTGATGCGAAGAGCTGACTCATTGGAAAATACCCTGATGCTCAGAAAGAACAGGAGGAGAAGGGGACAACAGAGGATGAGATGATTGGATGGCATTACCGACTTGATGGACATGAGTTTGAGCAAGCTCTGGGAGATGGTGAAAGGCACGAAAGTCTGGTGTGCTGCAGTCAATGGGGTCGCAGAGTTGGACATGACTGAGCAACTGAATTGAACTGCAGCCCATCTCATCTCCTCAGAGAAGAACTTTCTTCCTTTTTCCTTTCTTTCTCTCTTTCTTTCTTCCCACCATGCAAAATATTTGCCTCATGTACCAGGTGCCATGCAAACCCTGCCTAGCTTTTGATCTTGATCAGAGACAATGAAATTATCAAATAGATTCTTCCTGTATGTGCATGAATCTTTACATAGAGACAATTGGGTTGTGATGTAAGAAAGTGTTAATCTTGGTTCTCGTGCTAAAAATTTGTCTTTTAATGCTGCCTTTTAAAAAAGTTTTTAAAAATATCAACCAAATAGTGAATATTTAGAAAAATGGTGCACACAGACACCATAGTAATATGTATACAATTATCAACAATTTTATGAAAATCTCATCATGAATGGCTGACATCTTCCAACAGATAAAACTAGACAAAGCTACCAGGTATATTTGAAGTTTCATTTTAAATATCATTTGGTCATATAGACAATTGGAAGGTTTTAAAAAATAAATGTGACAAACATATGGATTTCTAAAGTATAAATTGACCTACTAATCTATATATTTTCATAATATTTTTCATTAAAGCATCATTAAAGAAATATTTGGAGATGAGAAGACGTAGGTCCTTCTAGTTTTGTAACATGAGGTGAATCATTCACTTGTTTTGACCTTATAGTCTGTTCTATTTTATGATGATGGGAAAAATACGTGCTCTTTTTTGTAAATAGGAAGTGCAGTGATGAGGATTAAAACTAAAACAAGATGTTCTAGGTGAAAGAGCTTTGTCAGTAGTATGAAGTACTAAACAAATGTATGAGAAGGTTATTGTTCTTAGCTAGCCTCCCCCAACCCTTTTCATTAGAACATGGCAGACTATATAAATCAAAGTGATTATACAGATAAGGCACTGGCTTCATACTGCTCAACAGCATGGTGTGTTTGTTCAGTTGTTTAATCATGTCCAACTCTTTGCAACACTATGGACTGTAGCCAACAAGGCTCCTCTGCCCATGGGATTTCCCAGGCAGGAATACTGGAGTGGGTTACCGTTTCCTCCTCCAGGAGATCTTCCTGACCCAGGGATTGAACCCACATCTTCTGTGCCTCCTTCATTGGCAGGTGAATTCTTTACCACTGAGCCACCTAGGAAGGCCCAATAGCATGGTGGACACCCTCAATCATTCCACCAGACAGGTGCTTAGAGAGCACCAGGCCTGGATGCTTGGAGACAGAGGCAGGTGACCACAGTCACAGGTAGAACAGGTGTGAAGGTTGTGCACTATGGGTGGAGGGCCACCACATGGAAGGGCCAGTCATTTTTGTTTGGTATCCTGAGCTGCACAGATACACAGAAAACAACCAAATACTAGCTGTCTGAGATTGCCACTGTCCCCCTCCTTAGCACCTTCCCATGGACAGCAGTTGTTCAAAAGGCTTGAACAAGTTCTCAGAAATTTTCAGTTACTTTAATTAAATCTTCTCACTGCACCCAAACGGTAAGACAAAGCCATCCTCTGCTCTGGTAATGGTATGTAAACATCCTGCCTTAAATCACAGTGGTAACTTGGTTCATTTGTTAATTCTTACTGCCTACCCAACCCCCTTCTCTCTTCAGCTTCCCAGCTGTCTTCTGCTGTGTCCACCCACAAGCAGACATGCAGAGTGGGGAGGAAATGTTAGCACTTCAGTGTGGGAATAAAGGGCTTTTCCTCTGATATAAATATCCACTTTGTTCCCTGCTTCCCTACCTTTAGAAAATGTACAGTTCCTCTCCAAAGGAAGCGACTTGCCCTATTAGTAACAGGAAGAACTTTTCTCACTGCCTTCTGGAACATCATACTCATTCATTCATGCATAAATTCAACGCATAGTGACTGAAGTCCTACTATGTGCCAGGCACTGTTCTAAGTGCCTATAGTAAAGCAGTGAGCAAAAGACGTGGGGGTCCCTGTCTTTGTGGAGCTTATCTTTAGAGTGAGAGGACACAGTCAATAAGAAAAGACAAGACAGCTTCAGATGGCGAATGAAATAGAAAGACTGATAGAAAACAAAAAGGGAGAGGGTATATCTGGGGAAGCCTCTCTGTGGAAGGGTGTTTGAGCTGAGACCCGAGAATGAGGATCTGCTGTGGGTGGATCTTGCACAGAGTGTTCCTTTATTAAGGGAACATCAAGGCCCATCTCACTTGCTGAGAACCCCATGTTTGGTCGGCTGATATTGAGAGCAGCTGGGTGTCCAGATTCCCAGGCCAGTTTTCTATTATCTAAACCATGTTACTAGTGGGTGCTCACAGGTATAAGAATGTGGGCTATTTTTGTCTCTGCTGATTCCCTCACTTTGTAGGGCTTTCTCTGGCAAAGAGAATAACACAGACGGTGTATCTGGTTTCAAGTCACTGCCTTTCCTCAGTCACCCCTGTTTTAAGCTAAGCCTCTAACACCTGTGTTGTGATCTGGGTCTGCAATGGTTACTGAAGCCAAAATTAGGACGCAATCATCCCTCTTAATTACTAATAATAGACATTGTGACCTTTAATCTTCAGACACAGACCTCATTCTGGGAATTTATAATAGGACTGATGTAATAAGCATTTAAGAATGGAAACCTGTGTTCTGGATTGGAAGAATCAATATTGTTAAAATGACCATACTACCCAAGGCAACCTACAGATCCAATGCAATCTGTATCAGATTACCAAAGGCATTTTTCACAGAACTAGGACAAAACATTTTTAATTTGTATGGATGCACAAAAGACCTCAAGTAGCCAAAACAATCTGGAGAAAGAAGAACAGAGCTGGAAGAATCATGCTCTCTGGCTTCAGACTATGCTACAAAGCTACAGTCATCAAAACAGCATGGTACTGTCACAAAAACAGACACATAGACCAATGGACCAGGACAGGAAGCACAGAAATAAACACATGCAGTTATGGTTGATTAATCTACAACAAAGGAGTTAGGAATATACATTGGAGAAAAGACAGTCTCTTCAATAACTGGCTTAATTTCCAATGTATACAAATAGCTCAACTAAAAATAAAAAACAAACAAGCAACACAATGAAAAATGGGCAGAAGATCTAAATAGACATTTCTCCAAAAGAGACAATCAAATGGTCAACAGGCACATGAAAAGATGGTAAACATCATTAACCAGAGAAATGCAAATCAAAACTAGAATGAAGTATCACCTCACACTGGTCAGAATGGCCATCATAAAAACTCTACAAATAATAAGTGCTGGAGAGGATGTGGAGAAAAGGGAACCCTTCTACACTGTTGGTGGGAATATAAATTGGTACAGTCATTAGAGAAAACAGGACGGAGTTTCCTTAAAAAACTAAAAATAGAGTTGCCATAAGATCTCCCAATCCCACTCCTAGGCATATATCCAGAGAAAACCACAATTCAAAACGATATATGCACCCCAATATTTATAGAAGCACTATTTGCAATAGCCAAGACAAGGAAGCAACCTAAATGTGCAATTATAGAGGAATGGATAAAGAAGATGTGGTACATATATACAGTGCAATATTACTCAACCCTAGAAAGGAATAAAATAATGCCATTTGCAGCAATAAGGGTGGATCTAGAGATTATCATACTAAATGAAGTCAGACACAGAGACAAATATCATGTGATATCACTTACATGTGGAATCTTAAAAATGATACAAGTGAAGCTATTTACAAAACAGAAATAGGCTCACAGACATAGAAAATAAATTGATGGCCACCAAAGGGGAAGGGGGGAGGGATAAATTAGGAGCTTGGGATTAATGGATATACACTTACTATATATAAAATAGATAAACAACAAGGATCTACTGTATAGCACAGGGAACTATATTCAATATTTTATACTTCCTATAATGGAAAAGAATCTGAAAGAATATATATATATGAATCATTATAATGACTATATATACATTATATGAATATATATGAATCATTTTGCCATACACCCCAAATTAACACAACATCGTAAATCAACTTTGCTTCAGTTTCAAAAAGGGGAAAGAAAGAATGAAGGAAAGGACAGCTGTGAACTTGTGAATAGACCAGGTTCCTGGTTTGGACTGATGGTGTTAATCAAGAAGAACATGGAATGGGAAAACTCCCATTACAAATCAAAAATCAGGAGAAAGAGAAGCAGATTTCAGACAGGAAAATTATCTGCCAGATATTAAGAGGTATCTTTCTTAATGTCACACCTCACTGGTGCACTTTTAGAAGAGCTCCTCCTAAAGGGAATTTTTGGTGTCATGGTTCCTGTTGGGCTGCACCCCACAGGCCTGAAAGACTTGCAGTTGCCAGACCAAAGAAAGACTCTGGAGACAGTGACTGAGACACCAGTGGTTCATTGTGGGTATCTTATGCATCTGAAGCAAAAGGGTCCTCGAATGACATCCTGCCAGGTAGAGCAAGCAGGACAAGGCAGTCATCTTGGGTACTCTGGGAGAGGGATGCTACCATTTAGAGGGGGAACTGATGTCTGGTTGGCTCATCAGTTATCAGAGAAACCAGCAATGCACAGCCTCACAGGTTAATGACCATCACTAGGGCAGATGTTTCCCTTTATTAAACAAGCAGGTGGAACCATTCAAGCCTAGGGATTAGAACAATCACTAGTCAGGGCAGGGGCAAGCACACTGGTATGAGTAGGTGTAAGTGAAGCACCTTACACCTGATAGAATGTAAGGTGGCTGATTGAGCAGAGGAGGAACAAAGAGCAAAAAATAGCCATCTTTGGTGTCCTGACCGTTCATCCCCTCTCCATCCTTTTCCTGTTTACACACCCATTTAGCCCTGGGAGTATTTGAAGTATATGACAATCACTTTCCCCACAAAATTAAAGGGTATAAGAAACAGAAGAAAATACACTGCAACTCATAGCAAACAAAATGGGTGCTACGAATACACTAGATTTCTAGGCTGACTCAACTCCAGAGGCTCACTGGTCTCACTGACAAGTAGAAACAGGAGGTATGAGCAGCACACAGAAAGACAAGAGGAATGGTACTATTCTGAAGGACAGAAAAATTTATCTGCTTCTGTTGGTCTCATCTTTTAGGTGTTTCTATTGCCTTTTTGTCTGTTTTTTTTTTTTTTTTAATTGGAGTAGAGTTGTTTTACAATGTTGTGTTAGTTTCTAGTGTACAATAAAGTGAATCAGCTATATATATACATATATCCCCGGTGTTTTAGATTTCCTTTCCGTTTTTGTCACCGCTGAGCACTGAGTAGGTTTCCCTGAGCTATACAGTAGGTTCTCATTAGTTATCTATTTTATACATAGTATCAATAGTATATGTATGTCAATTGCAATCTCGCCATTCATCACCCCCCCACCCCTTTACAATAGCAGAACATGGAAGCAACCTAAATGTCCATCAACAGAGCATAAAGAAGATGGGGTGACTTTTCATCTTTTTCCTGCCTCTGGAGAGCCACAGCTCACCAGTTATCACTACCCATCTGGTGGACCCTTGGTCACATCGCCAGTTAGAACATCATTCTGTCGTTTTTCCTGTCTGACAAGTCCCGCACTGCATCATTTTGGCCAACTCAAGCTTAACTCCCAGCCCACTCTGGCCACACCCACAATAAATGGCTGATGGTTTCCTGTTTCTAGGAACAGAGGGCTACTATCTCAGGAGGATGAGGATTTAGGGTTGTTTTTCCAGGGAATTGTAAGATATCCAGGTTAAGAGTTGAAGTGAAGAGTTTTGTGGGGAAAATTGTCTCTCTGAAGCTAACCAGCCTGTATGGGATTAAAACCGCTCCTGAGACTTCATTAGGCCTGGGATTGTCCCTGATGACAGAGGATATAACTGACAATGTGAAATCAACTATTCAAATGAGGAGATTTGTGTGTATTTCCAAGCCCAGGACTTGTGAACTAGCTGGAACTTTAATAATATAAGCTGTGACCATCTGCACTGTTCTTACACATGGACTGACTACACTGAGTAGGAAAAAGGCATTAATAGAATCTATTAGATATTTCATGGGAGGGTAAGATTTTTCCAGAGGAATATCATAGATTTCTCTGACAACTTCCATAGCTCTCTTATTCTTAGCGATTTTTACCCAGCCTGGGTCAAAGGCAACGAAATAAGAGGTCACACACTTCTGTTTTCTGGGGACTCTTTTCCTTTCACAGAATCATTGTGTTGCTAAGTCACCCACTGGCATGAGACTGAAAATATATTAGGTTTTCATGTGATTTTTTTCTCCACACAGACTCCAGAGGCCAACTCTCTCTCCATCTCTGACTCAGGCCTCATCTGATAAGTAGGCACAATAGAGCTGCCTGAGCAGAAATTGCAAACAAGGACCTGAGTGATGTTAGATAAGGGCCCCGGCGGGGCAGAGTGCTGGGGCCAGGTGCCCCTTCTAGAGCAGTGCTGAGGGTGTCCTAAAGGATCCCTGGCCTCAAAGTTCTCCCACTGGTCTTCTCTAGAGCTCAGAATCTTTTATATATATTACTGCTTTTGTGTGTGTTATTCAAATAATATATGTTCCTTGTAGACAGTAGAAAACAAATAAAAGCCAAAGTATAAAATTCAAGTAACCCATAATTCTAACCTTTGACTGTAAACCTTTTTGTTGATATGTATTCTTCTGGACTCTTCAATATGCATGCCACATGCGCTGTACGTGTGAGTATGTGCATATGTGCACACTTTTTTTCTGGTGTTTTTTAAAAATTTTATTTTATTATAGTTCGTTTACAAGGTTGTATTAATTTCTGCTGTACAGCAAAGTGATTCAGTTATATATATATATACTATGTGCATAGACATATAATATGTTCTTTTTCATATTTTTTTCCATGGTGGTATATCACAGGATACTAAATATAGTTCCCCATGTGTGTACATTTTTTAATGTCAGTCTGCAATACGTGTTGTATGATAAGTTATTTTTTCTCTGTTAATTCCTTATTATAGACTCTTTTTAATTTTACATGTTCTTCTATGTCATTGTAATGGATGCATGGTAATTCATTATATAGAGAATTTATATAGAGAGGTTCAATTAAACCTCTCTATGTGGGACATTTAGAGTTTCTAATTTTTTTACAAGTCTTTCATAAACATTTCTCAAGTGAAATCTTTGCACAGAGATTTATCTGTGTTTATCTAGGTGTTTATCTTTTGGAACATCCCTCTGGGTCCAGGCCACCTTGGATGTCTTAGTCCATTTGGGCTGCTGTAACAAGCATTACAGTCTTGGTGGCTTGTAAACAACAGAAATGTACTTTTCACAGTTCCAGAGGCCAGAAATCCCAGATCAGAGTGGCAGCATGGTGGTTCTCATGCAGGCCCATTTCCAGGTTGCAGAATGCCAACTTCTTGTATTCTCACATGACGGAGAAGAGAGGGCGGTAAGCTCTCTTGAGACTCTTATAAGAACACTAATCCCATTCATGAGTCCTCTGCCCTCATGACCTCATCTAATCCTCATTATTTCCCCAAGGCTCCACCTCCTAATATCATATTGCAGGGTAGGGTTTCACCATATGAATTTTGGGGGGGATACCATCAGCTTATAACTTTGGATAATCGATGACTAGAGACAGATTCATAGAATCGTAGATTCTCTTCAAGAGGAAAATTAGTCATCCTCTGTTTGCTGCAATAATAATAAAACCTAATTCAGTTTTCCTTCTCTTTTCTATGCCCCTCAATCTGTTAATGATTGAACAGCTCTGGAGATGGGTACTCACAATGTGTATACAGTTTCTTATAACCCACAAAGGGTTTCACATACATTATTTTACTCTAACCCCAGAATAACTTATGGAATAGAACTGATATTTTTATTATTTTTTTTCAGATGCTATCGCTGAGCTCAGAGGTGATAAGTGACTCCTCTGATTTATGCTGCTGGTACCTAGTGGAGTCTTGGTCTCTGAATTCAAACAGGTGTGTGGGCAGGGTGGGGTGGTGGTGCTGGTGTAAGGGGGTGAAGGGTAGAGGTTTTTTCCCTCAAGACCCAGTCATCTGTTCAGTGTTTTTTTTGCTGAATCCAAGCCATTCTTGCATCAGCTCCACCTCTCTTGCTCTGATTCCTCACTTGTGTCTAGATAGAGTGAATCTACCCTTTGGTTCACCAGCTAGTTTTTCCTGAAGGTCTCTGAGGAGGTAAGGTAAGTTTTGAACTGGGGGAGAGGAGATATGAATGGAGGCCAAGCGGTCCAGAGCAGGAAGAAAGAGCCTCGTGGGGCTGTTTGGGTGTGAGGTGAAGTTTTAGGCAGCAGGAGGAGAGAAATGAGAGTGAAGTGTCTCCTAAAGTACACCTGGGCCTGCAATTGTTCCTGTTGGGTTGGAGCCATGGCTGTTTGACTCTGGGCCAGCCATGGATCACTGTGATAAGTGTACTTACTTTAATTTCACCCTATCATATTCTTATCATTAGAGGATCAAGAAAATGAGCACACAGAGATAGATCACTGTGGAGAGAAATCAACCTAGATGTGTTTATATTTTTCCTTTTATTTTGAATGTTTTGCTTGACTTCTCTTCATTTGAAATTGCTTCTCTGATATCGCAGAGAGATTTGCCTGACGATCTCAGCCAGAAAGTGATCACAGAAGCAGTATTCTTTAGGGCACTGAGCATTTGCTCTTAGGAGGAGCACGCTGTTCGAGGGCAAAGCCAACAGCAGCCTAAGGGCTGAGAAACGCAGAGCCCTTGGCTTGAAGGACGCGTGGAGAGAGTGCCCCCTTATGGAATTCCACTCATTGTCTAATCTGCCTGGCAACAGGCTCTCTTGCAGAGCTTTAAACCAATGGCTATTTTCTTTCCGTTAATTTGTGTTGGAGGGTATTCTTAGAAGATTCTGAGCACAATTTCTGGCTCCTTTTAATAGTCACCCAAAATGTATCATTTCAAATCAATGTGCATATCAAAAGACTACACTGTTTTGTTTTTTTAGAGAGCCAGATTAACTGTAAATTGTCTCCCAAACTAGGGTGTTGGATAATTATTATTATTATTGATTATTTTTTGATATTATTTTGGTGCAAAGCCTTAAAAAAATATGATCTTGCAATTAGATTATTTCTTAAAAACTACCTTTCCCACCTGGGTAGGAATTAAGCAAAGCCCAGGTCTTCCGGGGCTATTTTCAGTCCTGATTAATGACTAGGCCAAGATAATTCCAAGTTCAGCTGCTTATGTTGAGGAGACATGACAGCTGGGCTCTCAGGGCATCCTCGGGTCAAAGCCAACGTTGTAACAAAATGGTGCCCTCCCCAACTCTCAGCAGAGTGCAGGGGTGGCACTTTCTGTTACACTGGTATCAGCTTTGCCAGCCTGGAGTTAGTGAACAGAGGAGAAACTGCTGATTCAGGGGCCTGCAGACATGGCTGATCTCACTGCAGTGAAAATAGGTCACTAATGACACATGGCGATAAGCCAAAAAACAAGAAAAAAACAAAAATGTGGCCAAGCGCTCTGAACTGGCTGCCAGTGGCAAGATCCATTTTACTAGAACTCCAGCAAGAAAGCAGTCTGCTTGAATTTGTTTAGAACTACGACAGGGTTGCAGAACTCAAGCTCGGATGGTGCTCTCTCTCTCTCCCTTGCCTTTATTTTCTTAAGCTTTCAAGTTGTTTATTGTTTCAGTTTATCCCATGTCCATTCCCACGCACTGAAATAACTCTGGGCCTCCTGCTTCTTTTATGAACAGCCAAGCTGATCTGATTCCTCTTCCCCACCCCAAGTGGTAGAGAGCAGAATGGAGACAAGGATGAGGTTTTCCTCTCTGATTCCTTATATGCTAGTGCTGAAATGATTCTGGCCAGTCTAGTCCATGCCACACTGATCTTCACGAAACCATCCATCTCTGTGATTTTAGGGAGAAACGTCCCCCTACGTGGTATTGCCATTACATAATAAAATAGTATTTTACTTCATTTTGGTTGGTGTCATGCCAGATTGGTGTTTCCTGTTACTCTCTGTAGTTGCTTGAGAAGAGAAGGCAAGCTGTGGAGAAGGCTGGGAATTGCTCGGTGTGATTCAGTGTAGAGCTCTGACCAGAGGACCTAACAGGTCCCAGATTGCTGACTCCACCTCCTGAGTTTTGATTCAGTTGATCAGGAAGAGGGGCCCAAGACTGTGCATTTCTAAGCAGTTTGCAGGTGACCACATTTGGAGAGGCAGGTCAACAGTGGCTTCAGGACTGCCCCCACCTGAGTGATTTCCATATCTCTTCATTAGACAATGAGAAACCCACTGATCAGATGAAGGGACCTATAAAGTAAAATTTGATGGATATGGGAGATAAGTATTGCAGTGGCGGGGGGTAGGGAGTACAGCTATATATTAAAGAATAAATGACTGTAACATTTATCTGAAAAAAACACAGAGACCTCTCAGTGACTCTCAGGAGAAAACAAGGAAGAGTTCTGGAGATAATGCTTATAGGTAGAGATGTTAACATAAATTTTAAGATTTTAGTTCAGAGAACTGAACGTAACTTTAAAATATATTATTTTAAGTATCACCCAAACTTTTTACGTGAGACTTGTAAGTAGAACACTCCACCAAAGTTCTGCCCTCTAGGGACAGATTTCCAGAACGTGTAAAGCTTTCCACTATTCATATATTCCATTCAAAGCTTTATAAGGCTCTCAGAACCAGATGAAAATACTCCCAAGGAAAAGCTTCTTTGCAGAGAACATTCCAGTACCTGTTTTATAGGGTTGGTCAAAAAGTTTGAGTTTTTTCACAAGATGTCACAAAAAACTTGGATGAACATTTTGGCCAACCCAATAATAATACACCATCAAGTAGTTGTGGTGTATTAAAACAATTTGTGCCAACCTCAGTGCCACATTCAAAATCACCTAGAGAAGCTTCTTGTCTAGTCCAATAGGAGGCCCTGGGTTTCTTTCCTTACCTGTCACCTATTTTGACCTTCTCTTCATTTTCTCTGGCTGGAGCAGTTATATCTACCAGATGCTTCAGAGGTGAGAACCACCAGTGGTGCCATCTTGGAAAGTCCCAATCTGTCTGGCATGATGGATACTGTATCTCTCTGGACCCTGGGAGTCTCATATGACTCAGACTCCTTCAAGTGAAGTGGCTTCCTATCAGTGAAGCTGCAAGAGGGGACATCTGTCCTGAAAATAGAATCAGCCAAATTGGCCACCTGCCACTGCTGTCATAGCTTGCTTGGCATTAGTGGGCTCAGACATGAGAAGTGTTTGCCATTCACCTCTGAAACTCAGGGCTGCACCTCCTAGAACTTGTATCTCACCGACTAACTTAGAGCCAAAAGTTCTGACTTGGACACAAGATGTTGGATCTCATGAGTTTGAACTTCTGCCTGCAGAATTTAGCTATGTACGTGGCACTTGAGGCCCTCCATACAGAAATGTGTTTACACTAAAGGATTTAAACCAGATGAAATCAGCTGATGCCAGCACAAGAACCTGGCTGAAACAGGTGACTAAGGCCTTGACCATCTGCTTCAGGTCTTCCCTTACCAGTTTTCAAAGGGAGAGCCCCGGATGCTTTGGTACAGGGAATGCCTCTTTTGGCTTCTCTTCTTTTTAGTTCCGGCCTGATATCCCTGGGTCTGGTTAGAGAAGGGATTGGCCTTAATGCCATGGTTATCCTGAAATCGCCTATAATTATCTACTAAGGATACAGGCTTCCCCGGTAGCTCAGAAGTTAAAGAGTTTGCCTGCAATGCAAGAGACTCAGCTTGAATCCCTGGGTCAGGAAGATCCTCTGGAGGAGGAAATGGCAACCCACTCCAGTATTCTTGTCTGGAAAATCCCAAGGAAGGAGTAGTCTGGTGGACTACAGTCCCTGGGGTTGCAAAGAGTCAGATACAACTGAGCCACTAACACATGGATATACACTGATCTCTAAGATTTGTGGGAAATGGCCAACAAATGCCAGGAAAGATCTATTCAGGATCTGTCCGTACCCTATTACGATGCTAAACATTGAGTGGAACCTGTATTTGAAAATGAACAAGGTCAATCCTGATTCTCCGAGGCAGCTTTGAACTTTGAGGATCAGAATTCATGTGCCTCTGAGGTCTTATAAAGTACAATTTTATTATAAAAAAAAATTAGTACCTCCAGATATTTCATATCAGCCACCGTCCTTCCCATCAACTACCAGGTAGTGTCAGGAGCCTCCAAGATCCCTTGTGAACACTATCAAAACCACAGTGAAATTATCTTCTCCTTGTCTTTGCATCTGATACCATTGGCTCCTGAAAAATCAGCCCTGAATACTACTGCCTCGGTCAGCAGTGTTAGACATTCAGAACCTGGGTTTTGGGTTCAGGTTTCCTTTGGTGCCTGTTTAGAAAGCAGTAGCCCACCCAAATCTAAATTTTTATCTGGTTGTTTATGCTTCACAGTGCACTTGCTGTGAGGCTCAGAGATAGTCACTACCATCTCTTGATACAGGTAGACTTTCCCTATGTGGTCGGGGGTTTTGTATCTCTGTTCAAGATGGCTCTTGGCCCATAAACAGTGCACATGATGCTCATGAAGGGCACACACTAGGCTTCTAGCTACTAATGTCCTTCTTAGACTCACCTGTATCTCCTAAGGTATAAAACTGAAACTTCCCATCCTCTCAGAAGCCTATTTGAGATACTCTGAAGAGAAGAAAGGGGATGGGCCAGTGCTTGAATATTTTCTCTTTCTCTCTGTGTAGCTTTCTGCACGTAGTGTCTGCGTGAGAACAATAGCCACACGAACTGCACAAATATGCTGCCTGCACATCTGGACACATAGGGTAGGCATGCCAGAGCTGGCCCTAGGCAGCCATCTCTTCTCCAACCCCCTGGCCCGCTCCAACTCCTTGCCCGACTCTTACATGTGGGAATGCCTTGGAGACTCCACTGGAGCTGCGGAATCCAAAACCAGGATGATGGCACAGATGCTGGTTCTCAAGTGGCATTAAAGACTTCCTGACTAGCATCACCAGGCTCCAAGATTCTTCTCTCCTGGCAGCTTCTCTAGCTGGACCTTTCCAGATCCTAGGGATGGAGGGCTAGAAGTTTGCTCTGGCAAGAGCCTGCTCCTGAAAGGCTGGAAGCCATGAAAATCCTTGACTAATTCATTGCTTCCCAGCTTTTTCCAAGTGGCCTCTACTCCTGCAGCACTGAGGAGGGGGTGTTCCCTTTCTCTCCAAGGCAATAGGACATAATGGGGTGGTCTCCTTTCTTCCTCTACACACCCCAAGACTGGGCTTCCCTGGTGGCTCAGTGGTAAAGAATCTCCCTGCAACTCAGGAGACAAGGGTTCAATCCGTGGGTTGGGAAAATGTCCTGAAGAAGGAAATGGTAACCCACTCCAGTATTCTTGCCTGGGAAATCCCATAGAGACAGAAGCCTGGTGGGCTATAGTCCATGGAGTCACAAAAGAGGTACAACTTAGTGACTGAACACCACCACCCCAATGTTAGCAGTGAGCTTCTCAACACTTCGCTGGTGCCATCAGCACTGTGTGCTCCAAAGCATATAGGTTGGGTGTGGGGTGAATCCTCTTCTCCCTGGCCATCACACCCTAGTGGGGCCTTGTAGTTCCTGTATGCTCTCATCCTTCTTTTCATGTTTGGTTACACTAATTGAAAGAAATAAGGAGGCTGTCTCAGGCATGTCAGGCAGAATTCCTGCCATGGCTGATTCCTTAGAAATTAAGGGCCTCTTTCTATATATACATATATTTTTTTTCCTCTCTCTCTCTCTGCTACCTTTTTTTCTATTGCTTTCTATAACACAAGTTATCAGATAAAAAAAGCTTTCCCAATTTCCATTTATAAGCATAAGAGTCCCCTTCCCTCCGTATCTGGTTAGAAGTTTGACCTGCACAGTCTTATGGCCACTGGTGCCCCCCAAGACAGGCTGCAGAGTCTTCACCGTTCTGCCCCAACAGGCCCTCAGTAACCTCAAATACCAGGCGCTGGAGGCTTTCTACCAGCTTCTCCTCTCCACATCCGGCTTCTGGCTTTTTCCCTTTCTGCAGTATCTCAGAGGTATATTCCAGCCCTGATCAAGCCCTTCTCTCTTCCCCAGGCCTTCATCTCCTGCCCCAGTAGTTGCTTCCCGGAATAGTTTCAGCTTGCAGTTACAAATAGCTTTAGCAAATGAAGAGCCTACTTCTCCAGTTGGTGGTTCTAATGTATGAACCTAGTTTTCAAAACATATTACATCCAGAAAAGTCAATGTATACATGTATAGCTATAGCTTGATGACTATTCCTATGTAACCAGCACCCAGATGAAAAAGATATTATCAGAAGCCCAAAGCATAGCTTATGTTCCTTTCTAATCATGGCAGACTTCCAGCAGCATGGATTAGCTTTACCTGTTTATAATCTCATACAGATGAAACTAGACACACAGTACTCCTTTGTGCCTGACTTTTGCTCAGCATTATGTTTATGTAATTCATCCCTATCATTGTACAGGCTTGGAGATTTTGCATTTCCTGTGCTGAGTAATATCCTACCACATGAAAACACCATTTTTCTTTTTTTTTAAACTTTTTACTTTATATTGGAGTATAACTGGTTAACAATGTGGTGATAGTTTCAGGTGGACATTAAAGGGACTCAGCCATAAATATACCATATTTTTAAAACTCCACTTTACTATTTTGCTCCATTTTTTAAATTCCAGGGTTTGGCCCAAAAGCGGTGCTGTAATGGCACTGTTGTTGTTGTGTTACCTGATTTTTTGTTGGCCCTGTATAGTCATTTCTGTTGGGTCTACATGGGTGTGGAAATGCTGAGTCACATGGTCTGCATTTGCTACGGGCTGCCCAGCAGTTTTTCAAAGTATGAGAGCTCCTTCCTCCCCATCCCGGCCCCAGTCAGCATGTTCTTTTTTTCCATTTTAACCATCCTGCTGGGTGCGTGCTGGTGTCTGCCTGTGCTTTTAACCCGCGTTTCCTTCTGCCTGGTTCTGTGGCAGCCTCATGCATGAAGTCAGGGCATTGAATGAAAGAAATCACTGCAGACAAAATCTCACTGGCTCTTTCAATAGATGCAGCCTTTTCTCCTCACTTTAGAAATGACTTGTTTGCAGAGACTAGTTTGAAAATCCAGAGTCCCTCAGGCAATTGCTTTGTGAGGAATCGTGCTGTTGTTCACAGGTCTAGACACATCCCAAAGTCTCAGGCGAGTGATGCTGTCTGGCTGGGCCACTCACTTGTTTGTTCATTTGCAGACAACTGCAGAGTCCTTAGATACATACTGGGCACTGTTCTAGGTGCTGGGACCAAATAATATAGACTCTTAGGAAATTCAGAGTCTAAGGCGGGGAGACAGACAATAAATAAAAAGTAGAACAGCTTGTCAGACAACAACTGGTGCTATGCAGAAAAATAAAGCAGAAATGGGGTAGGGAGGGCTAGCACAACCTCAAGTAGAACAGTCAGGGATGGTCTCAACAACAAGTTGACATTTGAGCCGAGGCCTTAAACTGACCTGGGAACAAGCCATGCGGGCCCTGGGGGAAGAACAATCCAGAGGATCAGCAGGTACAAATGGCCCATGAGGGAACCATGTTTGAGGAACAGCAAAGAGGCTGTTGGGAACAGGAGGTAATGCGGTGCAGAGAGGAGAGGGTTGTGAGCACTCCAGCTTCCCTCAGCTCTGAATGAAATGTCCTTAAAGCTGCTCTGGTCCCACCTCTGTGAAGCCTCTCAGGGCCACATCCTCTGAACTCTGACCACCTGTCTCTCCTCCCACAGTCTGGGATGGGCCAAGTTAGTATCCCTCCCCCCTCACAGCTTTCTATGGAAGTTGTTTGGAGGATGCATCAGAAAAGATAGCAACCAGATGGAGTTTGGGGATATTAATTTTTCTGAGACACAGTGAACAAATATTCCTGAAGAACTCTGCAGGCTATAGCCACAGCTGGCCCTCAGCAGGGTGTGGGAGCCAACAGGCACAATAAGGGTTAAAATGGAAAGTCTGTGATATCTATATTTCCTCTCTGCATCATAGCTAACCAGATCCCACTTTCAAAGTCCCTCATTGCAACCAAGCGTCTCGGAATCCAACATGTGCTTTTTATTCAGGCAAACAGAGCTGTGACTTTTCTGGAAAACAATAGGAAAGAAGCATTGGTGTTAGAATAGACTGAGCAGAAAAGTCCAGAAAAAAAAGTAATAGTATATAATAGAGAGAGCATCAATCAATAAATGGTATTGAAAAAGCCTGGCTAACCATAGGGGAGAAGAAGACTCTGCTTTATAGATAACACCAAAATTAACCTCCATAAAACACAGAAGGAAATATGGGTAACTTTTTTTTTTTACAACTAGATATGAAGAAAGATCATCATTATTATCATCATCTGAGACTCTGTGACAAACACAATTCTAGTGCTTTATCTATGTTAAGTAATTGAATCCTCATAACAATTATGTATATTTTTTACCATTTATCCTTACCATTTTCTAGATGATAAAATTGAGATGCAGACAGGTTAAGTAGTTTTCCCAAGGTCAAACAAATGATGGTGCCAGAATTCAAACCAAATAAGTATGATTTCAGGGTCACTACTTCTAAATTACTAATTTAGAGGAAAATACTGAGAGAACTGAACACATGATTTAAAAGTGGTGTAGAAAACAATCACAGAGTAAAAGACAAAGGGGAAAAGACAAGGGAAAAAATTATACCACATATGTAACAGATAAAGCTTTACTATCCTTTGCAGAGCAATTTCTCAAATGTTCTTGCCCAGAACACCCGTGTCCTGAACGATGCTAATGGGGGTTCTGTAAAAAAAATTTTTGATGGTCAATTAAGTTTAAGAAATGATGTGTTAAATCTGACCATGGGAAGTCTTTTTCTTCCCATCAGTACACCTATTAATATCTCAAAGGGCAATAAAATTCTCTGAAATACAGTCTAGAAAATGTTATCTTTGTATGTAATGAGTTTCTACAAGACTGGAAGGAAAATATAAATATCCCAATAGGAGAATGGGCACAAGAGAATAATTAAAAATATGTAATTATTGGCATATGAGAACATATTCAGTGTGGTTAATAGTCAGAGGAAAATAAAACGATATAAAGGCACAGATTTTTCTCTCTCAAATCGGCAAGATTTTTAAAAAGTGTTTGTGAGAACATGAGGAAATAAAGGCACTCTTATGGACCTTACTGAGATAGTAAATTAGTACAAGTTTTCTGGGGGAAGGGGGAATTTGACAATATGTATCAAAGGCCTTGAAAAAATGTATATAGGAATTTATCATAAAGAAATAGCAAGACAAGTGGGAAAGGACATATGTACAGGGAGTTCATTGCAACACTATTTATATTAGCAAAAATGTCTATTAGTATATGTTAAAGCACAATTATACATTGTAGTATTATGCACCTCTTAAAAACAGTGACATTGATCTCTGTTATTCCCAAATAACAATGTCCATAATAAATGAAGAAAAGAAATCAGATACCATTTATTAAAAAAAAAGAAAATAAAAAAGACTAAAGTCATAGATTTCACAGTTTTAATGGTGGTTAGTTTTCTCTAGTGATGAAACTGATTTTTTTTTTTGCTTTCTTTTTTTCAATCCCTTTCTGCATTGTCTAATTTTTTCTTACATTGATTGCTTGTTACTTTGAACATAAAAAGGACTATTACCATTTTGAAACATGAAATGTTTATTACCCTGAAATAGTGAGTCACAGATTAGAAAAATAAGAGGATTTCATTCTTCAACAAATATTAAGTTCTTTATTATGCTCGTGAACTCAGCCTCAGTCTAATAAGCTAAAGTCAAAGCGAGGGTGAGGAGAATTCATGAAGAAGAAGAAAAAGGAGCTTAAAAAATCTGAAGCCTGTGGAAATAATACATCTTTATAAAAGGGATATAGAGAAAAGAAAATTAATCTTCACTTGGTGTAATTGCCACACTGAATCACTGGCTCTCAGAGGAGAGCCCAGACAGCTAACAATCATTCTTGTATCAGGTAGAGAAGCAAGTGGATGTCAAACAGGCTTGGCAAATGGGCCAGCAGAGCCACCCTCCAGCTATTTCTGAAGGGAATCTCAGCTCCTTATTCCTGAATCTGTGGGACAGGATCTGGGCCAACTCCTTCCCTTTTCTAACTAACCCCAAATGAACTCCGTATGTGAAATCTGGACCAGTACCAGCATACCCAGTGCTCAAGGTTGTCAGACAGCTGTTGGCAGCTCGCACTAATTTTCTTTTCTCTTGAACAGAGCAGAAATATGTTGCTTTACATATACAGGGAAAAAATGGATTGAGGGACCTAATTTGCAAATATTCCAATCCTCCTAAAATTAGCCTTGAGACCCAGTCAGTTTACTTACATTTCCTTCTGTGGCACTAAACTGTGGAGATGTGGAGGGGTCACAAGGAGAATGGCCCTTTTTATTTCTGATCTGTAAAGGGGATTCTCTAGCAAATTCTCCTAGAAAGGATAGGACTTGAATGTTAATAAAGGAACTGTCTCTCTTGCTACTCTCTTCCCATTGACAAAGCTCTCCAAAAGCTTACTGCCCTTGGGGTTCCTGAATGGGGTGCTTGGGGAGAGGTGCCTGGACCTCTATGGCCCAAAAGGGAGCCTAAGACCTAAGGTCTTTGACTGGTTCCTTTAAAATAATTTTTGATTCTTATTCTTTCATTTGAGTGACCAAGGGAGACCCTTCCTTGTACAAATTTAGATAAGTTAGCATAATAGCCAACTTAAGAATTGGGTCTTAAAATATCCAGGTAAGTCAAATTTTATTTTGCTTAGCAGGAAAGCTTTCAAGTTCCAATTAAAAATGTTGTTTCCTAGGTTTATCTAAAATAGAATCTATCATAAAAGCTAGACATATTTTAGGAAGTAGAAGATTTGAGGAAATGTATTTTCCCTACTGTCTATCATCTATAATTTCCTATTAAAGGTGGTGTGGTCCAGTGTTTAAGGTCAGAAGCACTAAAGTCTGTTTCTTCATTTATAATAAAGATGAAACAAAACAATGTTTTGAAAGTATGCAGCACTGGCTGGGCACAGACTAATTAAAGGAAACCACCCATAAATACCACCAGCACCCCTGGGTCACAGTCCACTAAGCAAGCATCCCACAGGATCCTCAGCTATTTAGAAAGGCTGGCATCATAAATTGTAAAAAATTGCTTCAAAAGACCCTTGTACTCTGTTTGTGGAAATGTAAACTGGTGCAGCCACTGTGGAAAACACTATGGAGATTCCTCAAAAAATTGAAAATAGAACTACCCTATGATCCAGCATTTCCACTCCTGGGTATATGTCCCCCCAAAAGCAAGAACACTAAAAAAGTATACATGCAACCCAGCGTTCATAACAGCAGTATTTACAATAGCCAAGATATGGAAGCAACTTAAGTGTTCATCAACAGGTGACTAGATAAAGAAGATATGGTACATATATGTAATGAAATGTTACTCCTCCAAAAAAAAAAAAGAAATTCTGCTACTTGCAGTAACAAATAGTGAAATAAGTCAAAGACAAATACTGTATGATATCACTTATATCCTAATGAGTGTATATGCAAAGCAGAAACAGACTGACAGATACAGAAAACAAACTAGTGGTTACCGAAGCGGGCAGGGGTGGGGAGGGGCAGGTTAGGGATATAGGATTAAGCACTACAAACTACTATGTATGAAATAGAGAAGCAACATGGATATATTGTGTAGTGCAGGGAATTATTGTCATTACCTCATAATAATTTTTAATGGAATATAATCTGTAAAAATACTGAATCCCTAAATTGTACTCCTGAAACTGATACAATATTATAAATCAACTATACTTCAATTAAAAAAATACACTCTCCTTCCAGAAACACCACTGTTTACTGTGTTACAGGGTAAATTCCTCTAGCCCCAGCCCCAGCCCCACCCACAGACTACTGCTGAGTCTTTCCTCTCATCACCACGCTCTGAGGGTCAAGATTAGACCCTTTTCTTAGTGTTGGACCATTGATGAAGGGCAATTCAATGGGCTCAGCAATTTCTTAGGTCACCAGAGGGTCATCTGGGGTGACGTATGGGCGCATGACATGGGAGGCTCCTGCCCAGCTGTGGACAGAAAAACCAGTGAGGGGAGCAGGGATGAGTGCTGTTGACAGGAGTCGGTCAGGCCCCCAGGCCTCCTGGTACTTACTGCACGTCTTCATTTTAGCATTAACTCTCTGATACGCCTTGAGTGGAAAGAAACACTCTGAAAAATAACCTTTCCTGACTCTCAGATTTCCAGTCATAACAACTCTTAATTCTTCTGCAGGCAAATAGATGCTTCTGCCTACTAGAGGAAAGGTCAGGAAAGGCTGAACAGAAAGAAAAACACAATGATTTATATTTCAAGATCTTATCTTCCACCTTTGCAATGAAAGCCTTCTCTTAACTGTTGTGGAGTTGTTGGAAATGAAAGGAAACTGGAGGTAATTGGGGGCGGGGTGCCTCCCAGGGGATTTCTCTGGATGGAGGGTACTAACTTAGGAAGACCAGAGTTCCTGCCAGGCACTGAGAGTTGGGGAGTCGGGGAGGGGTGGCCACCAGAGTACCCTTGCTTTCCCCATGCGTTCAGTGTCCCCAGAACAATTTCATGCTCAACACTGTTGCCTCGTATCTCCTCCCTGAAGCCTGTCCCGCCCCTCCACCCCTCCAACACCAATTCTGGAAGAATTAGAAAATCCCGATGGCTGAGACAGGAGCTGTCGTAAGCAAGAACAAGTTTGTTAGGTAACTCCACAGTCATCTCCTTCTAGAAACAGAGTGAGCACACTGAGCTGTGGTTAAGACCTGCTCAACTTAAAGATGGGCCTGCCCCTAGTTTCTCTCTCTGAGTCACATATTAAAGTGGAATTTTCCAGGAAGGTTTGATCTAATATGAATACTTCTCTTAGGTCAACAAGTTCTCTTTATGCAGCAGGAAAATCCCACCTGGTGACCATTTGTGGGCAGCCTCTGTCCACTCCACCAACTGTCAGATCTAAATTAGGGAGAGGAATAAGCCTCTTCAGTGAAAAAGATCCCTGCTTATGGTGTGTCCCTTCACACTGTGACGAGACTCACACAAGAGTCACAGGCTTATTGATAGAGTATATGTAGGGATTGGGGTTTTCTATTTTTATTAAATAATATTACTACAAAAGGAATTTGGGAACATAATTTCTCTAAACAGTTCCCTTAACCTCTTTATGCCTGTTTACTCACCTAAGAAATGACAGAATTATTTAATTTTTTAATATCTATTCTAACATTAACACTAATTCTTTTTAGAAATATACACACTACCACGTGTAAAATAGATAGCTCAGGTCTCTACTCTGTGATGACCTAGATGGGTGGGATGTGGATGGCAGAGAGGCTCAAAAGGGAGGAGATATATGTATTCATATAGCTAATTCACTTTATTGTACAGAAGAAACTAATACAATATTGTAGAGCAATTATACTCCAATATTATGAAACAATTATACTCCACTATTGTAAAGCAATTATACTCCACTATTGTAAAGCAATTCTACTCCAATAATAAAATTTAAAAAGAACTATTCAAAATTAGTTTAAAACCCTTATACTGGGTTTACAGATAAAATTTTTCCATTAAAAAATCTGAGAAGCTCCAGCTGCCAAAGTTTCAGCTAAAAGTATTTATTTCTTGTTTTCCAGGTAAAGGTGAGTGTATTTTGTTAAAGGTTAGACCTATCTGAACATCTTTTTAAATGTCTGGCAATTTTGATATTTCTGTACAAGTAAATTTGAGAAGGTTCAATTCCTAAGATGCTATCACTGGGATGAAATACTAAGTGAGACTTGAATGTCGGAACCCAGCAAGGATGACAGGTGTGAATGTGGGATAAAGACTCATTACGTAGGGACAGAAGGAGGCTTCAAGAGGGGACACTGGGGCAGAAATAAGACATGCAGGATTTATGAAAACCTTTGAGTAACTAAGACTTTCCAAACCCTGGGGAGTACGAGAGCCCTGCCCTGCAATGGCAGCCTCCTGTTCATTTCCCAACCACTCCTTTAGGGTTATTTCTGAAGACAGGCAATCCCTGCGGTTGGAGTAGGAATGAGAGGGAGTGGGGAACGGATACTTTGGTGTCTTTGAAGTGAATACTTTAAAAGTTTCTGAAAGGGAGGTCATTATTTATTTTGCTTAGCTTGTTCTTTTTCAGCCAAATTACCAAGAGAATCTACTGCCCAGTTTCTTCAAGTCACTCGGAGTCAAAGAACAGATTAGATAATTCAGTTCATGGAGGTTTATTGGCCCCTCCATCTGCTGTACACTGGTGAGTCTTGGGTGGGCCCTATCTGCATGTATCAGTCAGAGGGCAGTCTGAATTTAGAGTCACAGGCACTGCAAGCTGTAACATCAGTGGACCCTGGAGGCAGACGTCTCTGCTCATAGGTCTGGTGGCGTTGAAGCGGCCCAACTGTTCTAATCACCATCTCTGAGGCTTTTGGGTGCCAGAGAGTCTGCAGTGGGTTTTCTTCCATCTTTGTCTGCATATAAACACTTCTTTCCTCATCCTGGGCTTCCCTACAGAAGAATCGTAACTGATGTCCACTCTTACCTTCTGCTCACCTTCATTTCAGACACACAAAAATAATTTATATATTCCATCCTAGAGTTTACCTTGTAATTTAGCTTCATTGTGAAATTCCACTCACATTTTCTTGGAACTAGCCTTTGGCCTTTTGCTCTAAACAGCCTGTAGGACTCACTTCCTATCATCCCCATGAAATACTTTCCTATTTTTATTGCTGAATCCAAGGTTTGTCCCACTCTATGCCTTTGATGATTGTTCTATTAATATTTGCTGAAATTAAAAGAAAGTCTTCTGGAAATTTAAAACCATATCATGGCAGCTCTTGTAGAGCTCTTCATAACTGGTAGGATATTGAAGACCTTCCAATCATCTTCATAAACAACAGGCACTTCTAGATTATATAATGTGAATTGTATTTTGCTCACAGGGAGTTTATAATCCAGCATATAACTACTGAGAATTTAATTCCAAACAATAAGAAGGAATAAATGCTCACAGTGAGGCCTTGGGGAAGAATGGAATGAAACTTTATCTCTCTACATGGTCCATATATATGAATGTCAACTGTAGAGTTTCTTAAACTAAGTCTACTAAATGGAAGCAGTGAAAATTTAGTTATTTAAAAAAAATACTTATTACCAATTTAGTGAAATGGCATATTCTTCTTTAATTAAAATTCAAGTTTCAGCATATGGATTCTGGACTAATAATTGTGTCTCTTGTGAATCCCATTCTTCCCTTAAATTTAGATTGAGTCCCATTAAAACCAATGACAAAGAACTGGCACTTTTATTTTTTTCTTTCACGTAGGAACCATGCATCCAAGTAACAATCTGCATAACTGAAGGCAAGCCATCCTTCCAACAAGCCCGCAGCTTGTTTGAGAGGGGAAGGGCTATAGCAGCCGAAGTCTTGGCTTATCTGCTGAGCATTACGTATTTATTTATTTATGACTTGAATAAGGTATATGATTTAAGCACAACTAAGCACACTGTACATGAATTTAAATAGACCAATGTTAGAATAGGATTTTCTCGGATCAAATTTATGTTTGCTGCTCACTGGGTGTCCGGAATTACTGCTTAGGTCTGAGGATCACACACAAGCATTCATCCCAGGGCTTCTGTTCACCTTGACAAACTGTACACAATTCTGCATTCTTCCTTCTCCTGCAGACTTTTCATCACTTGGTATGGAAATCATGTAAAAAAGAAACTACAGACCAAAAAAGCATAGCAAGGGTTTTTTTAAAAAAAATATCAGGATGGAGAGGGGAAATTCCTGCCTCCAAGTGCCAGGGTCTAAAAGTCAGAGTGAATTTTCCAAGGTCTATTTATAGTGATTTAATCCAATCATGGGAATTTGAGACTGTGTACTTGTCACAAGTGACTGAAAAATGAAAGAAAAGCAAATATTATTCTTCCCACATGGAAGACTGGAAGGTAAATCTATTTAATGCAAGAAACATACCTTCTTTTTCCCCTGAATCAAGTTAGTCACCCATCCATCTCTTCTTCCTTGACAGTTAGGTTTATCAATCTAAATTTCAGGTGAGAGCCCAGGAGATACTCTCTCTGATATCTGCTAGGTGACTAGAAGCATATTAGTTGTACTCTTAATTTTTACTTGATAATCGATTTTGTGTCCATGAATCTCCATGGTTTTATTTTCCTGATGACAGTGATGGGACCATCTGATGGTTGCTGCCATTTTTTATAATGGGACATCCAGCAACAGTCTGCAGGAGAGTATATATACAATTAGCCAGACCTCTGCAGCTGCTGCTGCTACTGCTGCTAAGTCGCTTCAGTCGTGTCTGACTCTGTGCGACCCCATGGACTCCCCCATCCCTGGAGGGACAGGTAAATGCCACAAAACTTTCATTTTCACTTTTTGCTCCTCAAAGTAACAAGCTCTGTCTGCTTTATTCCTGCTGTTTGGAAGGGTTCTGGTCCCTCTGGGCCTGCTGTGTACAGGGGCCATGTGGGGTTGGCACCTGAGACTGAACAGAGACACAGCAGGTGGAAAGAAAGCCCAGTGTCGGCAGAAAGGGAGGTGTTTTCATCACCCGTCACGTCCCTCTCTGTCTCCTTGCACTTGTGGCTGCCCTAAATGAGACTGGAGCTGCTGTTATCTGTCCAAAGGGAGGCGAGAGCCACAAACAGGACCTGAAGGCTCAAAGGGAATTTTTCTGCAGAGGTAGCAGTAATTAGAAAGAAGGAAGTTTTTGAAACGGGTCAGTTCCTTAAGGACTTCTCTTGGCAGTTTGCCTAGAAACTAGTGTTTCCTGCCCCACATCCTGCGGCACTTCCTCCTGGGAAGTAGAAATGGAACAATGGAACACAGAGAGATATTGATCAACACGGCTGTTGTGGCGATTGGAGCCTGAGGTCGATGCTTCATAATCATTGAAGGCGTCTACTCGGCAGTTGTTGAGGCAAGTTCGAGATCTTACTAGGACCAGAAGATCTTAGGGGGCAGATGCCAAAGAAAATTGCTACCTTGAGAAGTGGATACAAAGAGGATCACAGTGAGGAACACGGATGAGCACATGTAGGGATATAGCCCCTTATTGGGTTAGGTCTGCACAGGATAAACTGAGCCAAATGAATCTAAATGAAAGATACCAAGCCCCAGATATAAAAAATCAGAACAAAGAGAGTTACTGATTTTCCTAACTAACCAGAGATATTTCTCCACTCTAGCCATATAATTCAGTAAGGATGATGCAAGTACAAAAACTGAGAGACAGGAAATTACGGCAGCAACAGCAGTAGTGCCCAAACCAGGAAAGGCAGAAACTCAAAGTAATGCAGGGTTAATGTGAGAAAATCCAATCGGCACTATCCTTCTGGGGGCAGGGTGTGTGTGTGCCCCAAGGAGCAGCTGAAACCAAAAGACCAACCATGCTGCAGGTGGCATCGGTCCTTAGGTGACAGTAGCTCCAGTCTTCTACATGAGTGATTGTTTTGTTTTTTACAACTGTGCCAAATATATTGTCTCACTTCTTCCTGTTTCAGAGCCCTCAGTGAGCAGCCCTTGGAAAGCAACATTACTTCCAAGCAGGGAATGGTTTCAGAGCCGTTCTCCCCACAGGATTCAGAGTGATCAGGGTGGTTTTGCAGGGGGGATCCCTTTGCAGTTTCTGCAGTGTTTTTGGTCTCAATGTATTGTTTGCAGAGTGACAAATAAGAAAGCTCTATTCAGGGTTGTCAAAATAGAAACTCCTGAATTGTGGGTCAGGTCACTAGGTTCCTGGACAAAGTTTGGCAGCATCCCACCACTAGATAAAGTTATAGCTGATAACCAATTGACCGATGAAAATTTGGTTCCTGCAGCCATGTTACCCAGGATTACAAAAATTGCAGCTAAATAGAGACTACCCTGGCAAGAGTGAGTAGACATCACCTTGTAGTGTGTGTGTGTGTGTGTGTGTGTGTGTGTGTGTGTGTGTGTGTATGAGAGTGCAACTCTGACTGTAGGAGATGGAGAGGTTTATTTTTCCAGTTCATTGCAACCCTAATTCCTACTCTCTTTGGAGAAGGAAATGGCAACCCACTCCAGCACTCTTGCCTGGAAAATTCCATGGACTGAGAGGCTCCTCAGAGCCAGTAGGCTACAGTCCCTGGTGTCGCAAAGAATCGGACACGACTGAGCGACTTCACTTTGGTTTATACCATTTCTCCTTAAAACCGGCTCCTTTTTGCTTTGGAGGATAGAATTGAATCCAGCGCCAGCCCAGCCATGGCTGACTCTGGTTCCAGGACCTATGAGCTTCATCTGGATCCTCGGTGGTAGTGGATGTGTACATGAGTCCTTGCCATCTTATTTGGGGAGCTGGGGAAACTTCTGTCTCAAGTTATTGCCGTGACAAGAGTGACAAGAGAAGATACCCTCACAGAAGCTTGTGTTTGCAAATGTGCACCAACGGCCGTATTCTACAAGGTCTTAAAATGGGATTTTTTTTTTAACCTAATGGAAGATTCTTCACCTCTGTCTTGCCCAGTTCTCTCTGATGTTTCTCTTTTTTCTCTTAACAGACTTCAATATGGTTCTGAAAGCTATCTTATTTCTTGGAAGGCTTTAGGGTATTTTTTCTTTATTAAATTTAAAAGTTTGAAAGTCATGGCTTATTATTTAGTAGGCCTTAATATATATGCATTTCCCCCTTCTCCTATGAGTCAATAAAGACCCCAACCTCTGGCTAACTTGATAGAACATTTTCCAAACTGTGTACTAGGAAGGCTGATTAGTTGATTTGGTTTGTTTTGTTTTCAGTTTCTTAGTGCCTTCACCTTTTCAGTCTAGGAAATTGAAATACTAACTCTCAAAGAAATTCAAGCAAGTGTTCAAAGTGCAGTCCATGAATTATTTATTTTCATGCCCCAGACTTCATTCTCATTAGCCATATCCCTGCACACTGAAGACAGTAACTGAGGTAGGGATTCAATTTCTGAGCAAGAAAGAGCACTTCAGCAAGTTAGACAAGGGAGGGCTATTCCATCTATACAAATGTCTTCTGGGTTAACTACCATTTAAAAAGCATCCACTCTGTGTCAGACATCACGCTCAGTGAAAGGAGGGTGTGTTTTTAATTCTTATAACAGTTTCCTAAGAATAGATATTGTTTCCCCAATTTTATAGGTGCAAAAATTAAGACTCTGAGATGTTCATTAACTTGCTAAAGTTCAGACAGCTAGCAAATGGCTAAGAAGAATGTTCCCAGAATCCCTTTCTTATATTTATGCAAATTTAAGTGTTGATCTATGAATCTGATTAATGATGTTTATTTTTCTTCCAGTTTACAAAGCACTATCACATAGTCATTTCTTCTCAACAAGCCCGTGAGTTGGTCACTGTAGTCCCAATCCATGATGAAGAAACTTAGGCCCAAATGAGTGAAAATATGAAAAAAAGTTAATCCTAGGGACATAGCAAATGCAACCTAGCTAAAGATCAATTTTCTATTTTTCAGAAGGGACAGCTAACTGAGCAGGCTTCTTCCCAGAGAATTCTTACTTATCAGGTATGCACAAAATAAAATTAAGCTTCATAATCCTTTCAACCTGTGGGCCCTTCCTTCGACCAGTGAGAAGGGAGGAGAGGGTCTCAGGCCAGAGGAAAGCCAGAATTATTGTATTTACTTGTGTGTGTGTGTGTGTGTGTGTGTGTGTGTACACATGTGTAGAGGTTATCCAGGCAGCCCATGGGTGCCTGAGGAGCGTTGTGGTCTCCCTTATCCCATTAGGGCAGGAAAGGCAGTTCCACCCATGGGTTATAGCCAGGACCAGAGGGCGCATCTTGCTGTCTCTGACTCTGTGCTGGAGAAAGTCCCCAAATCCTTTTACAGGGTCAGCTTGGACTTTGCCAAGAACTGCCAGGCATTTAAGACACAGCCCTTACTAACACACATTACCCACTGAACCCTTCCACTCATATCCCCCAAAGCCTTTACACTTGTTCCATTCAAACATGGTGCTGTGCCAACCAGCAAACTGCACTGCCGTAAAATTGAAGCCCCAATTCAGGACCTGCAGGCTACAGATACTTTAGAGAACTGTCTGGTGGCCAAAGCAAGAAATATTTCTTATAAAGTGGCTTTGCCAGCGAGGTTCCCCTTGAGGACCATTATCAACAAATTGAAAGAAGAGGCCACAAGGGACCACTGGCCCCTTTCCTTTTGGGAATTGCTGATTCTAGGCAATCCTTTCAAATCTCTGGGCTGTGTTTGTTTCTCTCCATAATATCACAAGAACTCAGCTATTTCCAAGTCAGGAATAGAGATGCTGATGTAGAGAATGAACATGTGGACACAGCAGGAGAAGGGGAGGATGGGACAAATTGGGAGATTAGGATTGACATCTACACACTACTATGTGTAAAGTAGATAGCTAGTGGGAAGCTGCTCAGAGAAGGCAATGGCACCCCACTCCAGTACTCTTGCCTGGAAAATCCCATGGACGGAGGAGCCTGGTAGGCTGCAATCCATGGGGTCGCTGAGAGTCGAGCACGACTGAGCGACTTCACTTTCGCTTTTCACTTCCATGCATTGGAGAAGGAAATGGCAACCCACTCCAGTATTCTTGCCTGGAGAATCCCAGAGACAGAGGAGCCTAGTGGGCTGCTGTCTATGGGGTCGCACAGAGTCGGACACGACTGAAGCGACTTAGCAGCAGCAGCAGCAGTGGGAAGCTGCTATATAACACAGGAAGCTCAGCTCGGTGCTCTGTCATGATCTAGAAGGGTAGGATGGAAGGGTGGGAGGAAGTTCCCAGAGGGAGGGGATATATGTACACATATGGCTGATTCACTTCATTGTATGACAGAAACCAACACCACATTGTAAAGCAATTATATTCCAATTAAAAATTCACTGACATAATAGAAAACTTCCACAAATCTGCGTGTATGTCAAGTACCAAAATGGGACAAAAGTAACACTGCTTTGGAGCTGCGCTAAAATGAGGTAATTATGTAGGTTTTAGTGTTCCTTTCCCAGTATCTGTCCCTTCCCTGTTATACTATTTAGTTGTTTAAGAAATCAGCTCCTTGCAAGGATTCTGAGAGCCAGAGGCATTGTCTGTGCTGCCTCATTTTTCCACTTGACAGCACCTGGGGTTAGAAGGAGGAACGGGCTGGGGTGTGTCTGAGTGTTATTGTTAGTACAGTCTGTGTCAGCACAGGCTGCAAGTCAGCATGTTTGTCACATGTCACTGAGCCTCATGGGGCCACCGCTGGGATAATAGCCCTAATCCAGCTACACAGAGGAAGCTGGAACCTTCAGGGAGCTGCGTGCCTCTACTTTCTCATGTTGCTCTAACTGGAACTAGGCATTTACACCCCAAGTCAGCCTTTACCTAATACACTCGTTTAAAAGAAGAAGAAAGGCATACTTGAAGGGTTAACATCAGTGAACATTTGGAAACTTGTTAAAAGATTTTTTTCCCTTAACACTCTTTAGAGTTTAGGAAAACCTAGAAATGCAATTCCTAAAAAAAGCCAGTTTCTCTCCATATTTCTAAATCATTTTCATATCTTTAAAAAGCTTGTGTGGGTAATCTTCAGGGAAGGAAGGAGAATATATGCCATTGCTGACTTCCTATTTCTAAAGATGATATTCTAACATCTGTAAATCAAACTCACTACTTTGCTATTATTATGCAACAAAAGACAGAGTTTTGAAATGATACAATTCTGAGCTCCTCTGCAGCCCCCTCTTCTCATCCATTTTCATCTTTCCTAAAGCATGGGGACCTTTGGAACCCTGAACAAAGACTTAAACAATCCACCATTTTTTCCCCCCTGGAAGCTGGATAAAAGTTTACCTTTGCCCTGTCTGTATATAGCAAGGAGAATTTGCTAACAAAGGGGGAGAGAGTACAAACTCATTTTCAGGATGATTGCAAGAGACATGACAGATTATTTTTTAGGACTTCTGTGAAAGTACCAAAACTTTTAAAATTCTATACTTTCTCACCGATTCACACTGGGCTTCCTTCCATTTATTTCAACTGGGCTAGATTTTACTGACCGTTGAAAATGGGACACTCCCGGGAGGCGAATTCCCAATTAGAGTACAGTCTTGGCTAACTATGTGGGTTAGCCAGATGGCAGAGCAGGGGCCAATGCTGCGGCCGAGCTCACATTCACTTAGTCCATAGAATTTTTTAGCACCTCTAAGCACTATGTTACATGCTGAAGATAATAGGAAATAAAATACACACATTGCCTGGACTTGGCCTCACAGAATTCCAGTCAAATAGGGAATAAAGAAATTATCATTCAATAAGTTATTTGATGGGCATTACAGACTGAACTGTGTTTCCAGCAAATTTTGTATGTTGAAAATGTGACTACCCGCATGTGACTGTACTTGAGATAAGGCCTTTAGGGAGGTAATTAAAGTTAAAAGAGATGATAAGGTTAGGCCCTGACCCACTAGGACTATTGTTTTTATAAGAAGAAGAGACACAAGAGCATTCTGTCTGCGTGTGGGCCATGTGAGGACGGCAGCTGTCTGTAACCCAAGGAGAGAGGCCTCATCAGAAACCAATGGTGATGGCACCTTGATGTTAGACTTATAGCCTCCAAAACTGTGAGAAAATAAACTTTTGTAGTTTAAGCCACCCCAGTCTGGAGTATCTGTTATGGCAGTCCAAGGTGACTAGGACACGGGAAGTTCAGGGTTCTTTGGAGGCATATGGAAGGGGCCCCTCAGCCAGTTCTGGAGAAGCAAGAGTCTAGGCTGAGACCTGCTGGAACAGCAGAAGTGAGAGTGGGCAGATGGAAGGAGGCATGTTTCCAGTGGAGGCTGCAATGCAGGTGAAGCCTTGGGGGCAAGGGCAGCATGGTCTGGAGATGTGAAAGAGGAAAATAAAGTTCAGTAACTTAGAGCCTAGAGGGCAAGGTGCTGGTTCTAAAACAGAGGAAGCTCTTAAATCCAAAATCCAATGAGTTCTCCAAGTATTCAACATAATACAGCTCCTCTTTCCTTCTAAAATTCCTTCTTCCCCTTTGGGCTTCTGTAACATCACATTCTCTTGGTTCTTCTCCTACTTTCATCATCATTCTGGGTCTTTTTTGGTATGTCCTTTTCCCCTGCCCAACTTCAAGTATTAGCATTCCCTAAGATTCAGTCCTGGACCCACATCTCTGTTTTCTTTTTACATGCCTTCCAGCGTGATATTATGCAGTCATGTGGCTTTAAATAGAATCTATGTGCCTAGGACTTCAAATTTCTATCTTCTACCCTGACTTCTTCCCACACATGTAGACTCATGTTCATTTGTTTCCTTGATATCTCTCTTTAGTTGTTTAATAGGCAACTCAAACCTAATACTCAGGTAGGTAGGATGCTATTGGCTATAAGCAACAGATGACTCCAACTCTAACAGCTTAAACAGGACGTTCTTAGGGTGCTTTCTGACCTGGGTAGTTCAGAGGGATGGTACTGTATGAGAGGAAAAACTTCCTCTAACCTTATATGCTGGTTGACCAAGTCTTGTAAATTAAATTGACAAAAGACAGATTAAGAGGAGAAGAAATGTATACATGCAATGCAATCACATGCAGGAATACTCAGTCATTAGTAACTTAAAATGATGTGACCTATATTAGCAGGGGAAAGAGAGAGGGGAAAAAGGGCTTCTATGGGAAGGACAAATAGGCTTTTGTTCTTGGTTTTTGGAAAAACACATGAGGGTTTTTTTTTTTTTTTCTTTTTAGGAAAGACAAATGAGAGTTTTAAAAATTTTCAATATTTGCCTATGTTGGTATTGTTGATCTTTATGTCATAAACTCCCTGGGAGAGGGGATTATGGTGGGTTTATTCTTGGTCTTTTTCCTGGGAACAGACTTACCTTGAAGGGGGGATTTGTGGTCACCTGATTTCCTAGAAATTTCTGCTTTTATTCAGATAAGGGAAGCTCCAGGAAGCCTTCTTTCTGCATCTGTTGAATTTCAGATGTCTTCATCTTAAAATAATTCTTATGTTGAAGTGGCAAATTTTGGGGTGGCATATCCTGATATCCTTCAGTACTACATTCTTTCAGTTGAATTGAATTATAGAAGGGGCTTCCAATATTCTGAATTGAGTCTTAGGCTAATTCTGGAATTGTGAGTCATCAAAGAGCCTAGGTTAGTGGTTCTTCTTAGCTCTAACATAGCTGCTTTTATAATTCTATTCACCATGATTCAAATTGAAGCCAAGAGATATTTGTACCGTATGAGAGTACTAACCATGGCTTTTCCTCTGTACCTTTCTCGTTCCCTCCTATTCTGAATTCAAACTCACTATGAGACTTGCTTTGGGCAATGAAATATTAGGAAATTCACCACAACCAGAGGCTTGAAATGTTCTTGTACACTGGAATTTTCTTTCCTCCCTTCAACCCCTGCAGTTGCCATGAGAATGAACACAGGCTGGCCTGCTAGAGAATGAGGGATCATGTGGAATGGAAGTGAGTCATACCAGCTCAAGCCGCCCTTGACCAGCCAGCGTCCTGATGATTGGCCAGGTAACCAAGGATGCATGAACATACCCATCTAAAACATGTTAAGTCAAGCCCAAATCAGCAGTAGTGCTCAGCCAATTTGTAGACTCGTAATTAATAACAAATGTTAGATATGTTAAATCACTGGTATTAGGGTTGGTTCATTATAAAATAGGTAACTTATACATGTGGAAAAGTCCTAACCCTTTTGACTGGGGAGGATGAGGAGACATCTTAAAACAGGAGGAATAAGGGTTCCCCAAGGAGAGGGCAATGGCACCCCACTCCAGAACTCTTGCCTGGAAAATCCCATGGGCGGAGGAGCCTGGTGGGCTGCAGTCCATGGGGTCGCTAAGAGTCGGCACGACTGAGCGACTTCACTTTCACTTTTCACCTTCATGCTTTGGAGAAGGAAATGGCAACCCACTCCAGTGTTCTTGCCTGGAGAATCCCAGGGACAGAGGAGCCTGGTGGGCTGCCGTCTATGGGGTCACACAGAGTCGGGCATGACTGAAGTGACTTAGTAGCAGCAGCAGCAACAGCAGTAGCAAGGGTTCCCCAAAACTATACCTCCTGAGTCTGGCAATTTAAATTCCTAGATTTATTGAGATAAGAAATTTCTAAATTGGAAATTCTTTCCGTAAAACATGCTTTGATGGCCCTTGCTGAATAAGATGGTCACTCTAGGTTAGTTCTGCTAATAGATCATCCTTTGATATGCAAAATCATATAATTATAAACTTTCCTTCTCTTTGTATGAAAGGCTGTGTAGAACACTGCTGGAAGAAGGCTGGCTACTGGACTGAGAAATGTGGATGCTAATAAAAGAGGAGGCACAAGTTGGTCCGGTTGGCATAGAAGATGGAATCCTTAAATGCAGGTGATCACAGTAGTGCAAGGAATGGTGCAGATGAGTAGATGGGTTTCCAGCAAGTTCTTTGGACTTAGTTATTTCCTTCTTTACAAATCTTCTGAGGCCATGGCAAACCTCCAGAATTTCACACAATGGCTGGTCACTCCCCCTAGGCCTCAGTGGTATCCTTCATTTGCCAAGGAATTCCCACTGACACCTAATTGCGCACTAATCTTTACCCTCTGTTTCCTCCACTGGGTCCTTGAAGATTGTTGTCAAACTTGCATTTTAACATCCAGCTCGGTGTCCTTTTTTGTTTCTTTGCAGAAAGTCTGGTTATCACTTGACATCTCTTGACATACATAGATGTCAGACAGAGACGCCCCAAGGAAGAAAAGAGCATGCATTACACTTGATTCAGCTCTCACTGGTTGAGCGTGGCTGTTGGATGGTGTGAAGGTGCTCACTGACAAAAGGATCTGTTGGGCAGGCTTGCAGGGAGGAGAGGATAGGATGGTTCTCAGAGCATGGGTAAAGTTGGCTTTTACAATGTAACATAAAGTATTAGTCTATGAAGCAACCATTGCAAAGTGTAGTGGTGCTATTGCAAATGTAGCTTAACTGGTGAAGCACATAGATTTTGAAATCAGGTCTGGATGCAGATTAGGGTTTGTGATTCACTATTGCCATCATTGTGGGCTAATTACTTAACTTCTCTATACTACTATGCAAGGAAGATAATAACTCCCACTCTTAGAGAGGTTGCAAGGCTCAAGTGAGATGTAGTTTAATAATAGCCTATATATAGTTGGGGATATGTAACAAAATACTCAAGCCCTAGTAAGCATTAAGGGTAGGTGATGATAATAATAATTACTTAACATACTGTTTCCCTAAAGTATACCCAACAATAGTATATTAATACTTGGAAATGTTAATAGGTATACTGTCAAAAAAAAGTTTCAGAGGTCCCAAAGAACATCAATATACTAAAGGCTCTGTGTGGTTTTGCAGTAAAGAAATCAGTTTTGTTTAACCCAGCTTGTTCCAAATTTGAAGAATCTTTTTTCCCCTTCTTTTGGAACACTTACTGACAGCTAGTGTTCCCCAGAACACTGTTTGTACCTTGTTGGTTTATGAAAATAATTTTCAGTTATGTGATTAGTTAAAAATATATTACCAGAAAGCAAAATGGGAGTTAGATATAAAGAAGCCTAAGTGTTAACCCTGGCCTCAGTGAATATTGGACTGATGTAGAAGTTGGTTCTTGGCCTCTCTGGAGTCCAGAGTAGAGAATATTGTCCAGGCCATCTGCTGTGAAGGGGCAGCATGTGGTGTGGTGGGGCATGCTTTTAAAGTTTGACTCAAATTTACTGTTCCAGCTGCCAGCCTTACTTTTAAACAGAAGGTACTCAGAACTCTAAGTGGCAGCTCAGTGTCCTAAAGAAGAGCCCTGAGCTCCTCACTGTTCTCAGGCCAAATCCTGACTCTTTTTTCCAATCAGAGTGGCCACATAGTTTATGCTTTTGTTGGTTTGAGTTTGTTTTGTAGGAAACTGCATGAAGCATAAGACAAGTTGGTCTATGCTGGTCTCAGTGTAGGAGAAGCTCCACACAGTGATGCTTTCGAAAAGCAAAGTTAACAACTCAGAGAATATAGGATGGATTCCTAAAGCAGAATGACTCATAAAGAGACTTGGGTTTGGATGGCCAACCCTCCTGAACAACAGCTGACTGTTCATTTTAAGGGAAAGTTTATAGAATTACAGATAGTAGGTAGTAGATATGAAAGAGTGAAAAAACAATGTCATGTTTTTGTAAGGGGAATACAGATATTTTTAACATGGTTAAGGATGTTTAGAATATTAAACTGATATTATGTTAATATTGAGTCAATGGAAGGGAATTCACAAGGGAAGAAGACATCAATTGACTTAAGTGATGAGATAGTCTGAACATCTTGCCACTAAAAACATGTTTAGCCTCATGCACTATTTACAATAGCCAAGACATGAAAGCAATCTAAATGCTTATTGACAGATGAATGGATAAAGAAGAGGTGGTATATATAATGAATAGAATTGGACTATAAAGAAAGCTGAGTGCTGAGGAATTGATGCTTTTGAACTGTGGTGCTGGAGAAGACTCTTGAGAGTCCCTTGGACTGCAAGGAGATCCAATCAGTTCATCTTAAAGGAGATCAGTCCTGGGTGTTCATTGGAAGGACTGATGTTGAAGCTGAAACTCCAATACTCTGGCCACCTGATGCAAAGAGTTGACTCATTTGAAAAGACCCTGATGCTGGGAAAGATTGAAGGCAGGAGGAGAAGGGGATGACAGAGGATGAGATGGTTGGATGGCATCACCGACTAGATGAACATGGGTTTGAGTGGACTCCAGGAGTTGGTGATGGACAGGGAGGCCTGGTGTGCTGCAGTTCATGGGGTCGCAAAGAGTCAAACACGACTGAGGGACTGAACTGAACTGATTCACCCATAAAAAGAATGTAATAATGCCATTTGCAGCAACATAGATGAACCTAGAGATTGTCATACTAAGTGAAGTAAGTCTAACAGAGGAAGACAAATATCAAATTATGTCATTTTTATGTGGAATCTAAAAACTGATACAAATGAACTTATTTACAAAATAGAAATAGATTAACAGATATAGAAAACCAACTGATTGCTACCTAAGGGGTAAGGGGGTGGGGGAGGGATAAATTAGGAGTTTGGGATTAGCAGATACAAATAAATAAATAAGAAGGTCCTACTGTATAACATAGGGAAGTATATTCAATATCCCATAATAAATTATCATGGAAAAAATCTGACAAAGGATACATATATATATATATATGTATGTATAACTGAATCACTTTGCTGTATACCAGAAACTAACACAATATTATAAATTAACTATACTTCAATTAAAAAGCACATCTGTTTATTATATACTTTATATTAAACATGGGGAGTTGGAACTGAATGCTGCAAAAATAAACTATAAAAAATGAACTGAAATACTAAGAAATTAAATCCAGCAGCATCTGAAAGGAAGCCTAAAGTCTGACAAAGTAAGTTTTACCATAGGACTGCAAGAAGTTGTTTATTAATAGGAAGTCTATAAATAAAATATATCATTTCAATAAATCAAAAGAGAAAAACTACGTAATCATCTTAGCAGATGGTACCCATTTATGATTAAATATATACTAAATTGGGAATAGAGAATAGTTCCTTAATAGTACTTAATAGAGATGAAGACATAGCAGAGTATTTCCATTAAAACTGAAAACAGGATAAAGACGTTCCATATTTTTACTATTTTATATTTTCCTGGGGGTTTAGCTACTAAAATAAGATAGGAAACAAATACCAGTGTGACAGTTAATTTTATGTCCACTTAGCTTGCCTGTGGTGCTGAGATGTTTGGTCAAACACCAGTTTAGATGTGGTTGTGAAGATATATTTTAGATGACAATTAACATTTAAATCAGTAAACTTTGAGTCAAGCAGATTACCCTCATAATGTGGATGGGCCCCATCCAATCAGTGGAAAGCTAAAAGAAAAAGTCAGAAGTCCCCACGGGAAAGGGAATTCTGCAGTCTCCAGACTACTGCTGAACTCAAGACTACATCAGATCTTTCCTGGGTCTCTGGCCTATTGGTCTGCCATGTGGATTTCAGATTTGCCAGACCCCACAACTGTATCAGCCACCTCCTTAAAGTAACTCTCTCTATATATAATACACTCTCACACACATCCTATTGGTCTGTTTCTCTGGAGAACTTTAGCTAAAACAAATAATAACAGCTAACACCTAATGAAGGCTCTCTATGTACCAGGCAATGTTTTAAGGACTACACATGTATGTATTAAGTAATTTAATCCTCACAATTACCCTAAAAGATAGGGTGATTTTTGTCCCTATTAGAAACTAATCAGAATGAAATTCTCTGAGGACTCATTGAATGTTCTAGGTTAATTAAGGGAGAAGATCGAAAAGCCTCAAGTTCCTGCCCTTTTTCTTTTAGGCAAGTGACTCGGCTGGCTTTTTCTAGGTAAGCTATCAGTGCTCTGAGACCATACTGATGATGAAGTCAACCCTACTATCTTGGCAGTGCTTCCCAGGTGACTCAGTGGTAAAGAATCTGCCTGCAGTGTGGGTTCAATTCCTGGGTTGGGACGATCCCCTGAAGAAGAAAATGGGAACCCACTCCATTATTGTTGCCTGGAGAATCCCACAGACATGAGCCTGGAGGGCTACAGCCCGTGGGGTTGCAAGAGTCGGACATGCCAACAGTCTTGGCAGTAGCCAAGTGCACTGGACGCAGCTTGGAAGGAGCAGCATTTGGGAACCACTGCAGGGATCTGGCTTGTACTCTGACAATCCCTTATTAGTTTCCTATGGCTACTGTAACAAATTACCACTAACACAGTGGCTTAACCAACACAGGTTTATTACCTTACTGTTATGGGGCTCAGGAGTCCTAAATTAGGGTGTTAGCTTTTGAAAACTGTGGGGGAGAACCTGTTTCCTTGGCTTTGCATCTCCTAGAGGCCTCCTCATTTCCTTGGTTGATGTCCTTTTCCTCCATCTTGAAGTTAGCAGCATGGTATTTTCAAATTTCTCTCTGACCTCTATTTACATTGTCAATTGCCTCCTTTCTTGTTTCTGACCTTCCTGCTTCCCTCTTAATAAGGACCTTTTCAATTACTTTGAGCCCACTGGGATAATCTCCCCCATCTCAAGATCTTTAAGTTAATCACAACTATAAAGTTTCTTTTGCCATGGAAGGTAATGAACCCACAAATTTCAAGGATTCGAATATGAATATTTTAGGGGAGAGTATTATTCTGTATACCATACATACCAACAATAGGTGAAAGATACCATCAAATCCTTCCTATCAAGAAGCATGCCTCCTAATGGAACAATAAAAGCTGGCTTCTCAACTTTATTACAATCCCCAAAGATGTCACCCTTCAGCATTCCCCCATTCCTGGATCTCTTGAGAAGCATGTTGTACACCCTAGTTTTAGCAAAACTGTACCCCAGGAAAATGGACTACTCTTGCAACAGTGCTTTCTAACATTTCTGTATACACATAATGTAAGATGCTTTTACAAAACTAGAAAGAAACATGGATCCAGATTTTTCTCATCTTAAGGACAAGCTATCCTAAACATAAAAACAAAGACCAAATTTACAGTGACATGATTAATAGCTAAGACTTACTTAAAAATTAAAAACAGAGGTTTTTAAAAAACAGAGACTTCCAGTTTCTGGTCCTACATGTAAGGAGCTTGGTCGTTGCCACTCTGTCCAAACAAGTAAAAACCTGAACAAACTGGAAAACAAACCACTCTTCTTGGATCCATAACACATGGAAGGACACAGGGCAAACCGCTACCCGCAAAACAGGAGAAACAGATGGTCTGATAATGCAGAGCTGTGGCTTACCTGAACAGAGGCCCAGGAGTGAAAACACCATGGAAACCAGTGCTGTGGTGGGAACACCTAAACTGTAATTGACAAATTACTGGAGACTCAGTGTGGAGAAGACTGACAATTAAAACTCCAGGAGAACCCAGGCATAGAAGTGGTTCCCGCTTTTGTGGAGTTTGACCAGGTTCTCAGAGTAGATGCTTCCTGCAAGGCAAGGAGAAAAGTAGCTGTTTTGAAATACACCAGAGCACTCAGTGCTTCAGTGGCACCCCACTCCAGTACTCTTGCCTGGAAAATCCCATGGACAGAGGAGCCTGGTAGGCTGCAGTCCATGGGGTCACTGGGAGTCGGACACAACTGAGCAACTTCACTTTCACTTTTCACTTTCATGCATTGGAGAAGGAAATGGCAACCCACTCCAGTGTTCTTGCCTGGAGAATCCCAGGGATGGCGGAGCCTGGTGGGCTGCCGTCTATGGGGTCGCACAGAGTCGGACACGACTGAAGCGACTTAGCACCAGCAGCAGCTAACGAGAGCCTAACCTGCTGGGGTATTCTTATCAGAGTCTAACTGTCCTGAAGGAAGGGATATATCCATCTCCTGATGGCTCTAGCCTTCCACAAGGGAGAAAGGAAATATCCAACTTCAGCCCAATCTATCCATCCTGTCCCACCTGAGGGGAGAAAAAACTGAGAAACATGTGTGAGGTTCACAGTTTAGAGGCCCAGGCTCACAAAATAACTGAGACTTAATCATAGGCTTACTGAAATGTAAGTCAGTGTTCCCAAACTCACTGTGAGGCTGCTGCTGCTGCTGCTGCTAAGTTGCTACAGTCGTGTCTGACTCTGTGCAACCCCATAGACGGCAGCCCACCAGGCTCCCCCTGTCCCTGGGATTCTCCAGGCAAGAACACTGGAGTGGGTTGCCATTTCCTTCTCCAATGCATGAAAGTGAAAAGTGAAAGTGAAGTCACTCAGTCGTGTCCGACTCTTTGTGACCCTATGGACTGCAGCCTACCAAGCTCCTCTGTCCATGGGATTTTCCAGGCAAGAGTACTGGAGTGAGGCTAAACAATATCAAAACGTTAGAGTTTGGAACAGAAAAATGTTTGTTGTAGGGCCATGTGAAGAGATGGGTGGCTCATGCCTTAAAAAACCCCAAACTCCCCCAAAGCCTTCAGCAAAGCCCTTTTCTAGGAAAGGTAAGGGAGGGGTGTGGTTAATTGTTGCAAACTTCTTGGTGTCAGACCCTTTATTCTGCAGTCACATCATGGTCATGCAAACGATGTTCCTGTGAATCTCCACCAAACGAGTATTACTCTCTGTTCTGACAAGAAAGGGCAAGGTCCCCAGGCACAGCTTTCTCCCTCCGAGGTCCATGTCCTGGCTAAGAGAAGGGAGATCTCAGTTGGCAGCTCCCTCATGGCCAGGTCCTCAGACCCTGCCCAGCCATCATCGCTGAGGGAGCTTGGTACCCAGCCCAACTAACGTCCTCAGGTCACCCATATGGCAGGGACTAGGTCCCGCTGACTGCATCCTATGCAGACAGCTGCCATTAGGTCACAGAGGCGGGGATACAGGAGAGGTTCACTGCAGCCTTCACCACTAACGTGAGGCCAGCTGAGCTGTAGGGCCCTGGGGAGAAGGCTAGGATCCACTTGTTACCTCACTCTCTGGCTGACAACCACCACTCTCTGGCTGACAACCACCACTCTCTGACTGTTGATTGCATTCCCTCACTAACCCTTGCTCACAGTTGGTTGCTTGGGGGCGGGGCCTGCTGCAGTGCTAACCAATGGCTGAGCAGGACCTCTAACCACTGCTTGTCAGGCATTGGTGGTTACCTGGTGACCATTGCCTGGTAATGGGTTGGGCGGTAATGGCGCCCAGCACATTGCTCTACTTTACTATAATAGGACTATTATATGGAATGCTTCCTCCTGCAACCCGCAGCATCTCAGTCACATTACTAAAGACTTATTCATAGCACTTCAATTCACCTGGTCCATCATATGCAGTTATCAAAAAGAAAAAGAAAAAACATACCAAAAGACAATCAACACCATTTGAAGAGACAAGGAAAGCATCAGAACAAGATGTGGCAGGGATGCTGGAATTATCAAACAAGGAATTTAAAACAACTATGGTTAATTATGATAAAGGCTGTAATGGATAGAGAGCACCCAAGAGTGCACAGGTAGTGGAAGCAGAAAGATGAAAGTCTTAAGAAAGAACCAGATAGAAATGCTAGAGATCACCAATATTGTCACATAAATGAAGAATACCTTTGATAGGCTTATTAGTAGACTGGACACAGCTGAGGAACGAATCTCTGAACTTGAGGACTTATGAGTAGAAACCCGCAAAACTAAAAAGCAAATGGAACAAAGACTGAAAAAAAATCCACAACAGAATATTCAAGTCCTGTGAAGCAACTATGAAAGGTTTAATGTACGCATAATGGGAACAACATAAGGAAAAGAAAGAGAGAAAGGAACAGGAGAAATATCTGAAACAATGATTGAGAATTTCCTCCAAATTAACCTAAGTCACCAAACCACAGAATCAGGAAGTTCAGAGAACACCAAAACAATATAAAAGCCAAAAAACAAAACCAAAAATCCCCCATACTAAGGTATATTATTTTCAAACTGCAAAAAAATCAAAGATAGTCTTTAAAACGCCAGAGAAAAACACATAGAACATATAGAAGGGAACAAAGACAAGAGTTACCTAGAGTTTCTCCTCAGAAACCATGCAAGCCAGAGGAGAGTGGAATGAAATATTTAAAGAGTAAAAAACTACTAACCTAGAAATTCGTACCCTGTGAAATTATTCTTCAAAAGTGAAGGGGAAATAACGACTTTCTCAGACAAACAAGTTTGAGAGAATTTGTTACCAGTACCCCTGCTTAGCAATAAATGTTAAAACAAGTTTCTTCGAGAGAAGGAAAATAACACAGGTCAGATCTACATAAAGAACATCAAAGGAGGAATAAGTGAAGGCAAAATATAAAATATTTGTTTTTCTTATTAATCTAACATAAAAGCTTGTTCAAAATAATAATAGCAAAAGTGTATTTAACTATGTATGCATATATATAAGCATGCTTATAAGTATGATATATACTCATGCACACTTACGTACAAGAGAAATGAAAGAGCAAAAATGCAAGCAACAGAGGGAGGAATCAACATTTTTTGTTATTATAAGTACTCATATTACTTGTAAAGTGTTATAATGTTATTTGAGAGTGGACTTGGATTAATTGTAAGTGTATATTGCAAACTCTAAGGCAATCACTAAAAAAAGGAAAAAAAAACTGATATCCAACAAAGGGAAAAAACAGAACAATATAAAATGCTTCATTAAAACTGCAAAAAACATTGAAACGTGTATACTATCATGTAAGAAAGGAATCGTTAGTCTAGGTTCGATACAGGATACAGGATGCTTGGGGCTGGCGCACTAGGATGACCCAGAGAAATGATATGGGGAGGGAGGTAGGAGGGGGGTTCAGGGTTGAGAACTCATGTACACCTGTGGTGGATTCATGTCAATGTATGGCAAAACCAATACAGTATTGTAAAGTAAAAAAATAAAAAACTGTAAAAAAAAAACAGAAAAAAAAGTGGAATATAGAAATAATAAAGAAATAAGGGGAGAAGTAGAAAATAGAAACAAATGTGGTAGATATTAATCAAGCTATATCATTAACTACTTTAAATATCAACGGTCTAAACAGACCAATTCAAAGACAGAAATTGTCAGAGTGGATTAAAAAATAGGTCAATTGTATGTTTCTACAAGAAACCCACTTTAAACATAAAAACATGTATATTAGAAGTACCTGGATGGAGAAAAATATACTATGCTAACACTAATCAAAAGAAAGCAAGAGTAGTTATATTAATTTCATAGAGCAGATATCAAAGCAGGAAAGTTATCAGGGATAAAGAAGAGTACTACCTAATGCTAAAAGGGTCAGTTCTCCGAGGAGACAGCAGTCCTTAATATGTAAGTGCTTAACAAAAGGGTGTCAAACTACATGAGGCAAAACCTGATAGGCTTGCAAGGAGAGAGAGAGGAATGTGCTATCATAGTTGAAGACTTCAACACCCCTCTATCATAAATGGACAGGCCCAGCAGAAAGAAAATCAGTAAGGACATAGTGGAGCTCAACAGTACCAGCAGTCATCTGGATACAATGGACATCTATCGACCACTTCATCCAAGAACAGCGCGGGAAGCATTCTTCTCAAGCTCGCATGGAACATTCACCAAGAGAGATGACAGTCTGGGCCATAAAACACATCTTAACAAATTTAAAAGAATATGAATCCTGCAATGACTCCTCTCAGATGACAATGGAATTAAACTTGAAATACATAACAGAAAGGCAACTGAAAAATTCCAAAAATATATGAAGATTAAACATCTTACTTCTAAATAACACATGGATTAAAAAGCAGAAACACAATTACAAGACAAAAAATAAACTAGAAAAACATTTACAAAATCTATAGCAAAGGGTTAATATATTTAATATATAAAAAGCAGTTACAAATTAATAAGGGAAAAAAGAAAACCTCCAAATGCAAAATGGGCAAAGAGAAGATAACCAATGGCTCATACACCTGTGAAAATGCATAACCCCCTAAGTATAAAGGGAATTTAAAATATCTGGACAAGTATAATAATAAATAACAATGCTGGAAAAAATGTGATAATGCCTTTTTGGATGCATTTATCACATTGTACTAGTATAAGTAGAAGTATGTATGGTACAACGCTGCTTGAGTTCTATTTGGCAATATGTATCAAAAACTCAAAAACTGTACACACTCAATGAACCAGAAATTCTGCTAAAGAAATTTATCTGAAGGAAATTAGGAATACATGCAAAAATTGATGTGCAAAAATTTTCCACATAGTGTACATATTTTACATATATATGTAAAATATTTACATATATATAATATATGTATATATTATATATTTATATAGATAGATAGATAAGCAAATAAGGGAAATTACCTGAATACTGGTTAACTATATTATGATTGGTTAACTATATTGGTTAACTATATTATGACTAGCTATAAAATGGAATATAATCCATTAGTTAAAATGAGAATTTTATCCATTCAATCTTATTTATTATCAGATTGTATATCAGATTGTTTTTCTTCACCAAAAAGCAATGACAAAGACTCTTAACCGCTGTACTCTTGGTGAAAGAGTTCATGGCACTCTTCTAAATGTTTGCTGATCAATTCAAATATAAAAGCATGTGAGAAACAATTTTTAAAAAATAAGAAAAAATATGTAGAGAGTATTATGTAAAAACAAAAGATTAGGAGGAAACACATCAAAATATTAATATAGATTATCACTGGGTGATGAGACTGAGGGCTATTTAATTTTTTTTGGTATGTTTTACAATTTCCAAATCATCATAGTGACCATGTATTAGAAAAATTTCAATAAATAGTAAAAATCTAAAAAAGAAGAGTAAAAGCGTGTTTTGTCAAAATCATAGCTTGTTCTCCCTGGTCTTTCTGAACTGGCTCCTCAAAGTGAACTGATAGAACCTGGGAACTTATCTGAAATACAGAATCTCTGCCTCACCCCACCACTGTAAGACTCTGAATTTTATCAAGATATTCAGGTAATTGGTATACACATTAACGTCTAAGAAGCAGCGTTTTAGGACATTCTCAACCTATCATTTCATTACTGCATTGGACTAGCTAATTACTATCACGATGCAGTATTTGGCATTCTGTACAGAGGTTAATAAGATTTCAAACATTTTTCTAGCATTGAAGCAACTCCCACATGTTTTTAGTAGTTTTGATGTCAATGATTCAGAAACACAGGAGTGAAATTTGCCTTTAAATGGGCCCTTGTCCTAACCTTTGCTGACAACTCGTTTACTCTGATTCAGCAGCTGCTTCCAACACACCCTGCCTTCTTTCACTCACCTCGTTGCCTCCGTTTCCTCACCCCTGCAGTAACTACCTGATTCAGCATTTGCTCACCTGCTCAGTCACACTCATCTGCACGTTCCTGTTCCAAATAGTAAAATATGCTGTCACTTGGGAGACTGACCAAACCTGGATTTTAAAAAGCTTATTGATCACACTTGGGCAGGCAATAGTTAGTTCCTTTCGTAGAGATTTATTTATTCGAATTGTTGAACATTTACCAGGTACTTGATTAATAGGACAGCCCAATGACCTTGAAGACATTCTTAATGAAATGTCAGGGATGGCAAGGGTGAGGGAGGCATTCTGTAGAAATACCAGGCAGTGAGCTGATGGAAGAGGTGCCTGGTATTCACTGATGGAGTGATAATAATGCTTGGGGAAAGCCAGAAGAATTTGGAAAGGAGGCGATATCTTTCTATGACCCCAAACCCCACCCAAATGAAGTTACTTTCAAAGTAGATACATCCCTCAGCTATGCCCACATTACTCTTTCAATGTCATCTTCCCCAGTAGACTGATAATCCAATGATGGCATAAAGTGGATGCTTAAGCCATATTTGTCAGATGAAGGGATGTAATCTGAATCTTGGAGGGAAAGTTGGACTTGGTGGTGAGGCTGACTGGGGGTTCTCCAGGTCACAGGAACTAGAATGCAAGAGGAACAGAACAGTACAGCGTGTATAATTATTGCTGATATACCTTCTCCCAGCTGCCATCAGTAGGTCAGGGAGCTATTTCCATTTTGAAACAGACTTTTCTAGACTGATCTATCATGGAATCCAGTTCCATCACTTCATGGAAAATATGGGGGGGAAATGGAAACAATAACAGCCTTTATTTTTTGGGGGTGCCAAAACCATTACAGATGATGACTGCAGCCATGAAATTAAAAGACACTTGCTCCTTGGAAGGAAAGCTATGACAAACCTAGGCAGCATATTAAAAAGCAGAGATATCACTTTGCTGACAAAGGTCCATATAGTTAAAATGATGGTTTTTCCAGTAGTCATGTATGGATGTGAGAGCTGGACTATAAAGAAGGCTGAGTGCCAAAGAACTGATGCTTTTGAACTGTGATGCTGGAGAAGACTCCTCTGCAAGGAGGTCCAACCAGTCATTCCAAAGGAAATCAACTCTGAATGTTCACTGGAAGGACTCATGCTGACGCTGAACCTCCAGTACTTTGGCCACCGGATGTGTAGAGCCAACTCATTGGAAAAGACCCTGATGGTGGGAAAGATTGAGGGGAGGAATAGAAGCGGGGGTGACAGAGAGTGAGATGATTGGATGGCATCATCAACTCAATGGACATTGGTTTGAACAAACTCTGGGAGATGGTGAAGGACAGGGAAGCCTGACGTGCTGTAGTTCATTGTGTCACAAAGAGTAGGACATGACTGAGCAGCTGAACAACAACCGTAGTGGAGGTTGTGGAGAGTAAAACCTCTGGGCAGTCAGCTGGGACAGATTTAAAGTTCAACTGCCAGCCACAAGCCTATCTCAGTGTGTGGTTCCCTCTTTCAAAGAAAGAGCCGTGACCGTGACTGTGCTGAAGTCTGCCCGGGACTCCCCAGCAGGGCTTTTTTAAAAATGCCTGTTTCCCTCAAAGCAGAGTGTGATCGTGCTCTGAATGAAAGACAGCACAGGTCAGAGTGTAGGTCCCTATAGCTTTCAGAAAACGTATCAGAGCTGCAGCACGACCAGGAAACTGAAAAGCTAGGCTCCTGTCTCCAGTGCCCCCTCACCAGTTTCTCCATATTCTTTGGCATTGAACAGGTTGCTGTTGCTTTGGGGGAGGGTGACGTGCACAGTGACATTTGTATTAATGCCTTCCTGACGACTGCCTTCTGTTTACCAAAGCGTAACATGAAGGTGGAATTATTCCAGGAAATTTAAAAAATCTGTGTGCCAAGGACAAAGAATTCGACAGGAATGGGAGTTGCATCCTAGGGCTGCTGCAGAGCTGCCCATCATCTGGCTCTGGGCGTCATCACCTTTGTCCAGTGGTTGGGGCAATGGGCAGGTTTGGCTGGACCGTCCAGGCAAGGAGGCTCTCTCTGTGAGTTCACCGCCAGCAGGAACTACAAAGGGAAGTCCGCAGGATCTTGAATCGCTAAATTTCAGTATCCTGCTCCGTGGTGAAGGCAGCCACTCCCCAGGGCCATACCACCTTGCCCTGGGGTTCATGGCACTTTGTCAGGCTTGAACTCCCAGTCACCCAAGAGAAATCACACCTTCAGTTTCAGCAGCCTTTGTACACCTGAGCAGGAGGCTGTAAAAAGAATATTTGAGATGCAGGCACCTGGGCTGAGCCCAAGGACATCACATAGCTCTTTGCCTCAGCCCCAAATCAAGTTCATTCAAACCGTTGGTGAAAGTGGTTCCCCTCAAGTGTCAAGGCAAACTCTCTAGTGAAGTCTGATGAGGTGTATAGAAACCAAGGTAGGGAGGAAGAGCTTTCTCAACTTATTCTTCACCCAGAGGATTAAGAACCCATGCTTGTTTCTCTTCAGTACACTGCAGTGTCATACTGTTCAAATATTTTTGGAGGATAGTTCCAAAAACTTAGTCATTGATTGCTGGGAGTAAAATATAAAAGCTCCCTTTAATAGAAAACATTTTATGTGCTCCTGAATATTTTTATAAATTTGCAGTATCCTTGGGAAGACCCAACCTATTTTGGGAGGAGCCCTGTGATCCGTATTATGCCCCATTGATGCCAGGGGCAATGAAAGGTGCTAATGAGAACTTTAACTGTGATGGACCCAGGGTTTTGGATTCTGATGCCTCTCAAGCACCATAGAAACTTGCCTTCCCTGGTCATCTGAGGCCTGGAACGGTCTTGCCTCTGGAAAAGGTGCAGACAGAATGTTTGGCAAATATACTTTCTTCTACATCTGGAACTCACATCTCAAGGTTTTTTCTTGGATCTTGGGTGCAATATCTTTCTTGGTTCAGTCTAAATATAACCTTTAGTAGGAAGAAGTGAATGCTTAGATAGTATAGCACTTGCTGAGGTTTAGAGGGGAAAGAGATCTCATTTTTAGTAGTCCATATAATTCAGGTTTTATACCACACATATTTGTTTATTCAGCTGCTGTTTTTCTAATTCTCATCTGCATACCTCCTAAAAGAATTAATCTTTGGGTCTACAGAAGTTTCCCCTTTGGCAATCCAGCCAACATATTTCTGGAAGAATCCCATTTCACCACCCTCCATTGGAGGATGGTAAGGCTCTGAACAGAGCTCGATACAAAAGAAATGTCTGCACTCTAAGGAGGATATTCTTCCACAGGGGCAGCTTTTCCTAATTAAAAAAATAATTTTTTAAAATCTTTCTGCTGCAAGGCATTGGGATCTTAGTTTCCCAACCAGGAGTCAAACCTGCACCCCCTGCATTGTCAGCAGGTAATTTAAGCCACTGGACCACCTGGGAAGTCCCTGCTTCCCTAATCTGCCCAAAAGCCCTCAGAGGGGCTAATGGTGTTTCTGAGAGAAAGAGAATGCCAGCTTGTACTTTACATATGTTATTCCTCACCTCTGAGTGTAAGGTTTGGGGAAGGGAAAACCACTTCTCCCTCCACCCCAGTTCCTTTTAATTGCTAAAATATTATCACAAATGTACTAAACACTTTTGCAAAAAGAAAGAAAATTAGTCATTCCACAGTTATTCTTGCATATTCTGTTGTTTCTATCCTTACATAATTTGCAGATTATATCAGAATGTATTCACAGTTTTCTATGCTACCTTTTTTGGCTACATTTTATATCATAAGCACTTCACGTTTCTATGGGTTTCTGTTTTTCATAATTATAATTTTAATAGTGCATAATTTCCATTAAAATAAAGATTGACAATGTATTTAACTATTCTTTCATTGATGGACTTTGACATTGCTTGTGATGTTTTGTCTTCAAGTCTAGAGCTTATTGTTTTGTATTTGAATAAATTCCCAGGAGTGGGATAAAGTATTAACAATTTCCCAGTCTTTAATGTGTATTGCAGTATTGATTTCTTAAAGAATTTTAAAGATTTGCCATTTTAAAGATTCTTTGTGGTTGAAGAATGCACAAGCCAAGGCAGGCATCATATTCAAAAATTTTAGACTAGTTGGGGCATTGGTACTGACTGATCTAAACCCGAGGCCAGTTGGTCAACCTGCCTGAGCACATTGCCTGAATACTGGTCCTATTTGGATGGCAAATTGAGTTGCCTCCAGGCACCCTTCCTTTCTATTCTTTTCTCTGTCCACTTGTGTTTTCTTCTCTATTGCCTTTCCTCTAGTTTTCGTCTTCTTCTTTAGCAAAATAGTAATAATAGCAATAACTGAGATTTTATTAAGTGCTTACTCTGCCTTTACATATATTTACTCAATTAATTCTTGGAACAACCCTATCAGGTGATTTAATCCCATTTTACAGACATGAACACTGAGGCTTAGAAGGTTAAATTACTCACCAAGCACAGAGAGATGGAATATGACAGAGCTAAGGTTTGAATGCACTCTGGCTTGCTCAGCGATTCTTAGCGAGGAGGCTGCTGGGTGGGTGAGAGGGAGAGAAGTTGAAATCCTGGAGGTACTGAAAATGGGTTGTTTCAGTTTCCTTTCTGCTCTTTTGTTTCCTGCATTATTAAACTTTTTGATTAGCTTCACCTGGTGTCATATTTACTTGCAGCTGTTAAACATTAGAAGACTTCAGAGGGGAGATTTACTTAAAGCATAGTTATTAAAATGTCAATTTTGATTTAAGGATTTCTTCTGCTTTGTATTACTCACTTGTCTCATATCTCTTTAATCTATAGTCATTTCTAATAAAGAACACTCAGTACCTACCAGCCAAAGCACTTTAAGTGATTCTTGCCAAGACTCATTTAAGCATATTATCTCTTGGCCTAATTATCAGTCAACTATATGCCTGTTCTTTTACCATTTATAAACTCGGTACTTGTGTTCATTCAGGTCCTTTACAAAGTCATTTATGTATTTTGAGACCATGTCTTCTTCATAATATCCCTTACTCTCTTAACTGGAAGCAGTCCCTGATTGTTATTCTTATTTTTGCAATAGTTTTCAGTTGAATTCTTCAAGTTAGGCTGTAGATATTGACCTTTGAAGTGAGGATGGATGATGTTTTGAAGGAGTTAAGGAAAATCACTTTTTCTGGTTGTAAAGATCATAAATTGTTGGAAGAAAATTAGAAACCAGTAAATGAGGTGAGGGTTTGGTTTTTTTTTTTTTTTTTTTTTTTTTTTTTTTTTCTCTCTGTGGCTGCTGAGGAGCGGAGCTTGGTGCAAGTGAGGAATAGGTGGAGTGGGTAAATCTTCGATCTTAGTTTGAATTCCTCCAAAGCAGAAACTGAAACAAGAAGCTGACTGAAGGTAGTTTATTTGGGAGGTAATCCTAGGAGGCAGGATTAGGATAGCAGGGGCTGATGGGAAGAGGAGAAATTCATATGAGGGGGTGTGTTCAAGGTTACTGATGTAGGCTGGACTCCTGAGAAGTATATGGAATGTCTTCTAGAATTTTCCTCCTGAAAGACAAGAGGCTGGATTATTTATATGGCTAGTTGAGGATTACCCGGGATAATGATGCCCTCAGCCTATATTCCCCATGTGCCTGCCCACAGGCCAACAGGGCTCCTCTGGTGCTGGAGACACAGTACAAGGCAAGGGTGGGCTCCTGGGAACTGTCACAGCCGTGGCAGAAATCAGAGGGGGCCATAGGCAAGAATAAAAGTTAAGGTTCTAATTTCAAAATATATATTGGAGAGCATATCAGGAAAAGGGAGAAGGCAGAATCATTGTTGAGGGTCAAAAGACCCATGTGGCAGGAGCACAGCGACGAAGCAGAAGAGTCACTGGGAATGCAGTTGGAAAAGGAACCATGAGCCAGATGAGAGTTTTGTATTACATTTTAGGGTGATAGGAAGCCTTTGAGGATTTGGCACAGAAGTGTGATATGATATCCTGTAAGGGGTGCTTGAAGAAAAAATACAAAATGTAAGAAGACAAGCATGGAAGCAGGAAGGCCAACTGGGAGGTTTTATAGAGTTCCAGGTGAGAGATGAAGGTAACCAACACCAGAGTGATGGTGCTGAAGGTACAGAAAAATGGTTAAGTTCAAAATATATATCTATATATTTTTTGTTTATAAATTAGTTTATTTCATTTTTATATCTAAGTACATTATAATGTTGACTTCTATTGTGACTAAAATTATCTACACATTCATTAGACTGCTTTTATTGATGACCTAGAATGTCTTTTTTTAATAGATTTTTATTGGAAGAGTATAGTTGCTTCACCATGTTATGTTAGTTTCTACTGTATAGCAAAGGGAATCAGCTATCTCCAGTATCAAGAATAGTCCCTGGGATATTCTAGGCTCTCAATAAATATTTGTTAAATGAACGAATAAGTAAATGACTCCAGAATCATGATGCTGTTTCTTTTGAATTCTCCCCTAAAATGCTTCCATTAATATGATCATCCCCATGACACAGGAGGGCATTACTTCAGTGTATAATTAATCATGTATATCAATGCAATGAGAAGGCACTAAGAACCCCTATTGAAACTGGCAGCCTGAGGTGAGGAGGAAGTGGGTCGAACTTCCTGCAGAGGCAGGTGGGCAGGCAGGGAGGTGTGGGGCATGGGGCCAAGCTGCAACCACTTACCAACCCATGCCCTGCTGGGTGGGTTGTGTGACACTGGGCTGGTACTGAGAAACTCTATACTTCTCGTCTCTTTTCTCTTTCCTCTCTCCCACCCCCTCAGGAAATGACAAGGAAGGAGAAGTTAGACCATCTGGGGCTGTGGGAAGGTCTGGCAGAGAGAAGGTGCTCGACAGTGACCGTGCTTGGGAGCCAGACTTCATCTCGGCGTATCCAAGGACTGACTGAAGCGACACAGACAAGGGCCATTTATGGAAGTAAGCATACTGCTGCAAGAATGTGCTTTTGGGAATTTTGACAGCAGGCTGCATTTTCAAGGATTTGTGGAAGCTTTGTCAGAAGTCAAAGTCTCTCTCTGTGCCCCTTCTTTCCTCACCCATACACTTGATGCCATTCTGTCAATATCAGGGAAACTTTCCACTTCCTGGAGTAGTGCCAAGACATCCTGATTTCTCCACATTTTTCTCTTTGAAACTTACCTATCCCCTTTAAATCTCTCTTAGTATTTTAATGGGAAAAGGCCACCATCCTAATCTCCCACTTGAGAAACAATGTAATGGGCAATCTATAAATAACACTTCCAACTTCCTTTTCTAGGTCAGAGAAGTGATTCTAAATATGGACATCCAGGCTAATGGGAGGAAAAGATGGGCCACTGGGAAGGGAATTTGATGTTTGTAGGACTTCCTGGTGTCAGCAGTTGTCTTCTTTGATGACAGTCTCTGGGACCTGACTCCCAACACCCAGATCTTAGTTTTGCCATTTGGTCAGTTGTGGGACATTGGGGATTTGTTAATTTCCTCTTGCCTCAATTTGCAAATTGAGGCATAATTTCCATATGCCTCAATTCTGCAAAATGGGGCATATGATAGCTGGACCCTAATCATAGAGTTGGTATGAGTGTTAATAAGTGGCATTTCTTACAGGGCTGATGTGAGTGTCAAGTGAGTTAATGTGTGTGTGCGTGTGCTTAGAAAAGTGCTAGTGCACGTTAAGCTTCAGAAGTGGTGGCAATCAGCCTTCCATGCAACTCACAAGGGGGCTCACATTCATTCAGCTGGCAATGCTGCCCACTGGCTTTGGCTTTGTGAAAGCCACTTACCTGGTTTCCCTGTCTATAAAATTACCTTCAGACTGGTTTGGATATGGGATTGCAAAATCCATCTCTGTCCCAAAACATCTCGTGACTTTTGTTGGCTAGAGAATGAGGTTCCATGACATGGCGTGGATCTCTACAGTCAGTCCTCAGCCAGGCAGTATGATTCTTATGGGTACAAGCAATGGGAAGCAAAGAAACTGGCTGAACAAATGGGGAATGGGTTGTCTCCTGTATCTGAAAAGGGGAAGGGCAGATTGTTTTAGACACAAAAAGATCCAACGTGTATAAACGTGTTTGCCTTTCTCTATGGTAGGCACTCTGTCCAGTGAGACCCTTTGAAATGCCAGGGTTTCATCAATCTTACAGCTACAGACCTCGTGGAAGAAGAATAAAATTCCTGGGATGTAGTTTGGGACATTGGATAACTTGAGTCATGTACCCAACTCTGAAGTGTTAACTCGATCCAGGGAGATGGGAGGTAGTGATTGGTCGAATGATGATCACAAGCCCTGACTGCCCTGACTCCAGGAGGAGGGTCAACTTTCTTGGTAGATGCTGAAAATAAATAGGTTTCCCCAAAGGAAATAGAGTTACCACCATGAAGAGAATAGAGAATGGGTAATGAATAGGCAAATGTAACAGATGTCGACTACAGTCTAAGCTTCCTGGATTTCCTATCATTTTTTGAGCACATGCTGCAATTTTCCATTTCCTGCCCTAGTACGTGATGTTTTCTTTGCTAAAGTGCCTGTCTCACACCTCCACCTATCAAAAGTTCAAAGTACATTTAAAATTGTGCTTCCTTTATGTAGCCTACTCCTTAATAATCCAAATTTATTACCTTTGTAGAGCCCTGTAAAGGGCTCATCATCTACTTTGTATTATATTACATTGTATACATGTCTTTCTTTTGTTATTGGATTGTAAGCTCCTTAGGGGAGAAAATGACACCTCATAACACAGTGCACACATGCATGCTATTTGGAAATCCAGGAGCATCCTCCACTATGTAAAAAGCTTTGTGTCAACTGTAAAGTATCATAATAAAGGTTATCATCATTATTTTCTACATTGCCATTTTCTCATAAATATTTGGTTGGTTTTCTAGACTATCGAATTGTAATCAGAAGTGATTCTCAGCAATCTCCAAATTCTCTATACTCACTCTTTTTCTAAATCCAAGATTAACATTTTTCAGGTGCAGAAATGTGCCTTCTTTCAAAATGCTTCAGGCATCTGGGCCAAGTAAACAGAGCAAGGATTTTATTTTGTGTCTGCATTTAGATTAAATTCTTTGGCATTGCTTTGGTTTTATTTCCTAGCAGCCTTTTACATTTTAATACTCTATCTTGTATCTTACGAACCTCAATCAAATGCAAAACATTGAGGTTTTAGAGCCTGCCTATGACCAGAGAGCTCATCTTTACTTGATCCTGGAAGGTCTGGCAGCCTGTGTTAAGTATGCCTGGCACTAGCATGCACTGACAGTACTATCAAGGCCTGCAAGCTGATCCAACCATAGAGGCTCCAGCTTCCCTCCAGGCTGTAGCCCATTCGCCAACCTCACAAATGAATGTGGAACATTACTGGGTACAGAAAGGCTGACCCAAGGCAAAACCTGAAGTAGGCTACCACTCCTGCTCGGAGCGCCTTTCACCCAAGCTGTACACTCCCTTCCTTTCCTAAGAGATGCCCACAGGCTACTTCCCTCTTGCTGCTCAGGGGTTGTGTTGGAAATGTCATCTATCAAGAGATCTCCATTTTTTCTATGTTTTTCAATCTCCTCTGTGCATAACAATTCCACCTGGCAATCCTTTCTTAGGAATCAATAATTTTGTACTGTGCTATGCTAAGTTGCTTCAGTCGTGTCTGACTGCAACTCTGTGGAGCCCACCAAACTCCTCTGTCCATGGGATTCTCCGGGCAGGAATACTGGAGTGGGTTGCCATGCCCTCCTCCAGGGCATCTTCCCAACCCAGGGATCGAACCTGTGTCTCTTACATCTCCCACATTGGCAGGTTGGTTCTTTACCACTAGCGCCACCTGGGAAGCCCAGTCTTATCTTAGTTATAGTTATTGGTCATAACTAGTGAGTTACGGCTGTTTATAACTTGATACATCGTGTGAGCATGCGTGCCAAGTTGCTTCAGTCATGTTCGACTCTCTGTGACCCTAAGGACTGTAGCCTACCAGGCTCCTCTGGCCATGGGATTCTCTAGGCAAGAATGCTTGAGTGGGTTGCCATGCCCTCCTCCAGGGGATCTTCCCCACCCAGGGATCGAACCTGAATCTCTTAGATCTCCTGCATTGGTAGCTGTGTTCAGTCCTTCCAAATTACATATTGAATTCTTGTGTCTGGTGGGACTGGCTAGAGACAACCCTCTACTCAAAGACAAAAATGAGGTGGATCTCGAGCAACACAGCAGTTGTGGGAAAGACCTGGAGATGGGCTAGAGTTGGATCAGAATAGAGTCCAGTGTGCTGTTAGCAGTCCTTAATGTTAAATGAATATTCCTGACAAGAGTGAGCAAGAAAGAGGGAGAGACCAGAGCAGAATATACTCATCAACATTCATATCAGAAACGCACCGAAAGCATGCGTTCTTCAGTCCCCCTAATGGTACTGCTCCCATTTATATCGTGAGGGGAGAACCTGGGGTCCATTGACAAAATCAAGTGGTGGGGGGAGGGGCAATACTTTGGGCCTGTTTGACTCTGACTTTTTGGCCAGTGAGTGGGGGTAATCTTACCAGCTGCCATTTAAACCATGTGCCTGTTGTGTGCTTTGCATCTATTAACTCATTTAATCCAAGAAAGCTGGTGACAGAAACAATCTCATTTTGCAGCTGGAATCAGCAAAGAGATGAGTGACTTTACAAGGAAGATGTAAACTTAATGTTCAAATCGAAGTCTACCTGAGTCTAAAGTTCCTGCCGCTAACTATCATACTCCTATCCAGCCACGTCAAAACAGGCAACTTAAGCAGTTTCTAAGTTCTCATACACAGATCTGCCCATTAACTGGCTTATTTATCTGCCATAGGCAATCACCGTTGGTTGTTGAGAATATGGAGATATGTAGCAAGTGCCCTGGGAACAGTAAGGGTGGATCAGTGAGCTATGCCTGGGGATTAGTGCATTGAACCGCGCCTTGAAGGGTAAACAGAAGTTTGACAGCAACAGAATAAGAGGAGGGATGCTTTAGGAAAAAATCATATTGTTTCCCTTTTAGACTCTGAGAATGCTCACAGTATAAGAAGGGGATAGCAGGATATGCCAAATGGCCCTCACCTTGGGGTACCCCTATTTAATGTCCCCAGAAGAGGATGGTGAGCTCAATAGATTGGTGAGGGGAGGGAGGGATGAGTAGATCCAGGGTGATATGACCCAGCAAGGAACAGAATGGGGAGCATGAGGATCTGCAGAGGGAAAATAAATAGTGAAATAGTGATGGAGATTTGGCTTTTGTAACTAGAGCTTGGGAAACAGAGAGGTGGGGGAGTAGATTATGAGGAAGGTAATTTAGGTCAGAGCAATATGGAGGAGGGTTCAACTGAAGCAAAGAGCCTGAGGTAGAGGTTGAAAGGAGATTGCCCTGGCTAATTTGCCCTAATGAGTAAAAATTCACCAGTTTGTACAAAGTAGTATTAGTCAGTAGTACCTGATGTAACAAAACACAAATTTCAGATATTTAACCATAAGAGGACTGTTAGGTAAAATTTGGTGCATTCATCCAACAGAATCTTATATAGCCAATTAGAACAACTGTGTAGGAACACAGACACAGCTTACATTAAAAAGAGCACCATACAAAATTATATTCATGTTCTAAGTGTCCTAGGAACAACAAGTTAATACACAAAAAATGAAGGTGGCCCTGTTGGTTGATACCATTATTTTCCCTTTTAACAATTTAAAAAGGAAAAATGATCTCAAAGTGAGTTCTTGAGATTCTTTCATTACACTGAGAGTAACAGCAACGAACATTTGTTGAATGCTGTCTACGTACGTTCCAGACACTGGATTTGCGCTTTTAATCCTCAGAGGCACCCTCTCGGGTGACTATGGTTATTTGGTGAAAGTTGCTGAAGTTTCTTGCCCCAGATCTCACAGGTAGACCCAGGACATAAACCCAGGCAGTTGAACTTCAGAATTCATGCTTTTTTACCACCATGTGAGGCTGCTTCCCCTTAACGGCAAAGTAATTTTGGCACGACAGCTTTGCTAGGTTCGAGGTGGCCTCATGTCATTCTGAATCTGTCTCTAGAGCAAATGATGTTGTAAAAATAGTCTGTTAAGAAAGCACGTCTTAAAAAAAAAAAAAGAAAGAAAGAAAGCACATGTCTTTGGGGTGAGCCAGCATAGCACAATGTGGCACATAAAAAAGGCTGGATCCTCTACTTAGTTTAACCATGGAACAGCCCAACTAATTTAGCAAAATTTCATCAAGTCCCTGCCTCGAAGCACTTTTCAAACTTATTCAAGTATGGAATCTTTTTGCTACTGTTGATCTATAAGGCTGCAGGACAAATGCTATGGGCTAGAGACAGAAGCTAGAGCAAGGAGACCCACAGATGAGGATCAGTTCAGTTCAGTTCAGTTGCTCAGTCATGTCCGACTCTTTGCGACCTCATGAATCACAGCACGCCAGGCCTCCCTGTCCATCACCAACTCCCGGAGTTCACTCAAACTCATGTTCATCAAGTTGGTGATGCCATCCAGCCATCTCATCCTCTGTCGTCCCCTCCTCCTCCTGCCCCCAATCCCTTCCAGCATCAGGGTCTTTTCCAAAGAGTCAACTCTTCACATGAGGTGGCCAAGGTACTGGAGTTTCAGCTTTAGCGTCAGTCCTTCCAAAGAACACCCAAGGACTGATTTCCTTTAGAATGGACTGGTTGGATCTCCTTGCAGTCCAAGGGACTCTCAAGAGTCTTTTCCAACACCACAGTTCAAAAGCTTCAATTCTTCAGCGCTCAGCTTTCTTCACAGTCCAACTCTCACATCCATACATAACCACTGGAAAAACCATAGCTTTGACTAGACGGACCTTTGTTGGCAAAGTAATGTCTGTGCTTTTGAATATGCTATCTAGGTTGGTCATAACTTTTCTTCCAAGGGGCAAACGTCTTTTAATTTCATGGCTGCAGTCACCATCTGCAGTCATTTTGGAGCCCCCCAAAATAAAGTCTGACACTGTTTCCACTGTTTCCCCATCTATTTCCCATGAAGTGATGGGACCAGATGCCATGATCTTCATTTCTGACTGTTGAGCTTTAAGCCAACTTTTTCGCTCTCCTCTTTCACTTTCATCAAGAGGCTTTTTACTTCCTCTTCACTTTCTGCCATAAGGGTGGTGTCATCTGCATATCTGAGGTTATTGATATTTCTCCCGGCAATCTTGATTCCAGCTTGTGCTTCTTCCAGCCCAGTGTTTGTCATGATGTACTCTGCATATAAGTTAAATAAGTAAGGTGACAATATACAGCCTTGATGTACGCCTTTCCTATTTGGAACAAGTCCTGTTCTAACTGTTGCTTCCTGACCTGCATATAGGTTTCTCAAGAGGATACCTAGGCAGTAACGTCCTAACATCAGTTAAGCTCTTTTTCTAGTTTGTCACCTCTTTTTCTCTTTCACAGCAAGACTCTTATATATCTGTTCACTTTTTCAATTAAATATCAGACATACAAAGAGCATATGGAGAGTAACATAAAAGATACCCATGGTGACATCACTCAAATTTTAGAAACAAAACATTGTGGGTTTAGTTGAAGCCTGTGTTTCTTTTCCAAAGATACTCTCTTGTTTATAACCTCACTTGCACCGTAGATATAATTACTAGTTCTTAGCAACTAAACAACAGCAAACTTTATGTAACTGCTATTCTAGTGTATACATTTTTCTGACACTTGCTTGTTTTGTTCAATATAATCTTTGTGAGAGTTTTCCATGTTGATATATTACCTCTAGTTCATTATTTTTTACTGTAGTATAGTGTTCCATTGTGTGAATATACCAATATGTAGGTAAGCATACTTTCATTTATAGACATTTAGGATTAGACGTTGCTGTTATGAATCATCCTGCAATGAATATTCTCATTCATAAGTTATAAGTTGAGAAAAATGAGAGAACTTTTCTCTAGGATATATATAAATAGTTGTTGTTTAGTCACTAGGTCATGTCCGACTATTTGTGACTCCATGGATTGTAGCCTGCCAGGCTCCTCTGTCCATAGAATTTTCATGGCAAGAATACTAGAGTGGGTCACCATTTCTTTCTCCAGGGGATCTTCCGAACCCAGGCACCGAACTCACATCTCCTCCATTACAGGCAGATTCTTTATCACTGAGCCACCTGGGAAACCCCATAGGAGATATATATATAGGGTTATAGGGTATATACACATCCAATTTTACTAGATATTGCCAAATTACTCTTCAAAGTAGTTATCCTGAGTTCAATTTGTATGAGAGTTCCAGTGGCTCCTCGTGAACTCTTTTTATTGTTAACCTACATCATTTTCATCAAGCTAATGGCTGTGAAATGGTATTTCATTATGGTTTTAATTTATTTGTATTTGTCCATTTACTAATCTAAGGAGATCAATAGTTTCATTATATATTTATTGGTCATTCAGGTTTCCTCTTCTGTGAATTGCCTTCTCCTTTGCATATTAGTTTTCATTCATTTTTTTCTATTGACATTTTTTTCTCACTGAGTTTTGGAAAGATTTTTAATTAGTTCTCCATGCCACAGTACTAATCTTTTCTTTACCAATATTTTCCTGAAGACTTGGAACTTTTCAATATTTGAAGGTTTTCTTTGCATATAAGTTATAAAATAATTAAATTTATCTACATATTCATTATTATTTGTACATTTTATGTTCAGTTCAGTTCAGTTCAGTTGCTCAGTCGTGTCAGACTCTTTGCGACCCCATGAATCACAGCACGCCAGGCCTCCCTGTCCATCACCAACTCCCGGAGTTCACTCAGACTCACGTCCATCGAGTCCGTGATGCCATCCAGCCATCTCATCCTCAGTTGTCCCCTTCTCCTCCTGCCCCCAATCCCTCTCAGCATCAGAGTCTTTTCCAATGAGTCAACTCTTCACATCAGGTGGCCAAAGTACTGGAGCTTCAGCTTTAGCATCATTCCTTCTAAGAAATCTTTCCCCAAATTCAAGAAGTAGATATATGCTCTTTTATTTTCTTTTAAAATTTTTAAAGTTTCACTTTTTACATTTAGATCTTTAATAAACTTGGAATTGATTTTTGTGTTTTATATGATGTAAGGATTCATTTCTCCCCTTTGGGTAATCAATCTATTATCGTAGCACTTTTATTTAATTGTCTATAATTTTCCTCATAGAGAATCTTCAGTGTTTCCTCTCACGATATTTTATTTACATAAGCATCTATTTTGGATCATAGTATCATATAAATATTGTGTTTATTTCTATACCAGTATCATGCTGAATTAGTTACTACAGCTTCATAGTAAGTTGATTTCTGATATGGTAGGTTAATTGAATTGAGCACTTGTCCCTGGTGGCTCAGTTGGTAAAGATCCACCTGGAATACAGGAGACATGGATTTGATCCCTGGGTTGGGAAGATCCCCTGGAGGAGGGCATGGTAACCCACACCAGTGTTCTTACCTGGGGAATCCCCATGGACAGAGGAGCCTGGCGAGCTGCAGTTCCTGGAATTGCAAAGAGTTGGACATGACTGAGCAACTCAGTATAGGACACACACAGCACACCCACGCCCTTAGCATCTAACTTTGCAGCTCATTGCATCAAGAAGTTGAGCCCACCCCTTTGAATCAGGACTGCTCTTGCTACTTGCTTTGGCTAATCAAATGCGTTGTAAGCACCAGTGCGCCAGTTCTAAACTTAGACCTCAGGAGACCCTGTATGCTTCTGTTGCCTCCTTTGGAATTCTGCCCTCACTGTGAGAATAAACTCACATAGTGTGCTGACAGATAAGAGAGCACATGATACAGGATAAAGTCAACCCACGTGGAGACCATCCTAGACCAGCCAGCGCCCAGCCAGCAAAGCGGCTGCCCTTACAAAAGAGCTTAGCCAAAATAGCCACATTTTGGCTTAAATCACCAGAAGTCAATAGCCAACCTGTAAATTTATAAGCCAAAATAAATGCTTATTGTGTTCTGCCACTGACGTTTTGTCATTGCGGGTTCTGCACCTTAATTGTGCTAAAAGATAACTGACATGTCCATCAAGTCTGGTGTTTTGTTCTGTTATTTAAAACCATCTTAGTTGATCATAGCCTTATGCGCTTCCCCATATTGAGTTTAAAACTGATTTATCAGATTCTGTGACCTGGTTTAACCCTTTAACATGTAACTCAAGTTCTAGGATGGCATCCTTTGCAACACAGTCTTTTCCAAGATTTCACCTTAGATCATCACCAAAGGTGAATCTAACTGAACCATCCATGGCTCCATTTCTGATAAGTTCTTAATTTACTTGTATTTGCTTTTTCATATTATAATATTATCATAAGATTGTATTGGTGGTTCTGTTGCTAGGGCAACCAAATGTGATTCATGAGCTCTTAGCTTTAACTAAAACCTTAACTCTCTTCGGCTACACTCCATATGCTTCCCTGATTCCCTTCTTTTGTGAGGCTGAAATAATGGAAGATATGCTACAGCTCTGTCAGTGTCTTATGTTTTATATCTGCTTGCTCCCCTACATTCATTAGCAGGTATTATATCATTCTCTAAATTTCCTAATTTCCTTTTACTATTTGTCCTTGATAGATCCTCTTCTTCAGTATAATTTTGCACAGTTTATTCAACATATATTAATGGTTGCCTATCATGTTCCTGGCACTGGGGTTATAAAAGTGAATAAGGCAGTTAAGGCCCGTATCCTTTCAGAGTTTACCAGGTTAGGAAGACAGGAATATAACAGAATAGCACAAAGCACTTTACCTGTGTGTGAAGTGCTGTGTACAGGTGGATGGGTGGGGGCCTGATCTAATCTGCACCAGCGAAGATTTCTGTGAGGAATAAACTTGAAGCTTAGGCTGAAGAATAATTTGGAGTTAGCCAGAATTGTGAGAGAACATATCTGGCAGGGGTCCAATGTGATGAAGCCTTGAGGTCTTAGGGAGGATGAGGAGTTGGAAAAGAGGCCAGCGTGACCTCCTGTAGATGCAGAAGGTCAGTGTATGAGGGTGAAAGGAGTTTGGGATGCACCTAGAGAAGTGGGAAGAGACAAAACTCACAGTGGACCTCACAGGGTTTCTGCCACAGCTGTTTAGGAACTGCGTCATGAAGCTCTTAAATAGTGAAGTCATCCGAGAGAAGCTCGTTTCTCCTCATAGTCCATAGCCATGTAGAAGACAAGCTGTGTTAGAGATGCTCTGTGTGTTCGCTGATCCTCCGGTCTGTGTCCCAGGCCCCCTCAGATCCAGGTCGTGCCACATCCCCTGCTGAGATGGGGAGAAACTCTCTGTCTCTGGTGCTGTACTCACTCCATGGAAATCAGAAGTCAAGCCCACTCACTCCAGGGTATCAGTCTTCATAGAAGGTCTCTCTTGATCATCCTCCCTGGGACTTTAGTCGCTGTGATGGCACTGGGATCCGTGCATGTACACCAGATCTCTGGTTAAGAGCCTGTGGCTGGTATAAGAGTTACATCTTTACATGGAAATGACTTAATCTAAGATCTGGTCTGAGAAAAACTTGGTTTTACTGTTTTCTGCTTTTTGTTTCTTGTTATTCATTCTGGTTGTTTCTATCAGGTCCCCCCAATGTTCTTGCCTTTTAGGTCCTCCAACAATATACAAGCACTCAGGAAGTACAGTGTATTGACGACGCAGCTCAAGGTGGTGGATGTAGCCTAGTCAGGGATTTTTAGATCCCAGGTTTTAGAGCTGGGGTCCATGACAAAGGTTCATAGCTCCCCTATTCCTATGACATGCAGACCGCTCTGAGTAGATGTGTTTAGCAGACGTTTGTGGTTTTAGCTTGCCCATTCTTCTCTCTCGGTAACATCAGGAATTTGATTTCTCTTTAGGACCTTGATTGACTCCAAATAAATTTCGATCCTGATGGTGCTGCTGGTCAATAAGCTTTACATCCTTTAGCCATGGAGGGACCTGAAGTCTAATCTAGGTCAAACGAATTCCTCTCTAGGAACTGTGCTTACAGCAAGGGGGAGATGCCTTGATTTGCTTCATTCCACTGGCAATTCCCAAGAAATCGTGCCCACTAGAAGTTCCTGCTGCCTAAATCCCAAAACAGCTCTATTTCCTCTCCCACTCCATTTCCTTCCACCAAATCCCTCTGGTGCTTAAATTAGCCAGAGTAGTCAGTTTCTGTACTTCGCAACAGGTGAAAAGTGCAACTCACCATGTGCATGGGAGACTCCTTCTAAGGTGTGGGATTCTTCAGGTTCTCAAAAGCATCCATAATCCATACAAGGTTAAAAATCTTTCGATTAGATGATCATGTCTTTCCTTGAGATTTCAAGAGAGAATTGGATACATGCATCTTTGCAACTTAACAAATGCTTGAGTCACAGAACTGAAGCTCAAAATTGCGGACTTTCTGACATTCTTTTGCAAAGCATGATTTTTTTTTTTTTTTTTTTTTTTTTTGCAGAATGGGCCTTTAACTAGGATCTCATGAAATAATTTAGTTAGCCCCTCAATTAAAAGATTACCCCTGGGACTTCCTCTGCAGTCCAGTGTTAAAGACTCTGACCTTTCAATGCAGAAGGTGCAGGTTCCATCCCTGGTAGGGGAACTAAGATCCCACACGTGATGTGATGTGGCAAGAAAAATAAATTAAAAAGTTATCTTATCTAGAAAAAAGACTATACATTATTGATAAAAAGAGACTAGCCCTGTCTTTTCTGAAAGGGAGTTTTGCTTTCCAGTTAAAGGCTTCATTCCTTTCCTGCCACCCTGGCCCATTCCTCTCTTCACAAAAGCTCACATCAGCTTTTGTCTAGTCAAAAGATCTCTTTCTATGCACGGAGGAGTGATTCGTAGCTACGGTAGGCTTAAGTGAAGTCTGGTCTCTAGGCCAGTATTCCTCCACGTTTCAAGCAGGATGACTGAAGGGGTGCAAAGTGGGCTGAGGAACCAGAGACTCTGTCCAGCTTATGAAAAACAAGCGTATTCTTTTCTGTTATTCTCTAGCTCTTGAAAAGTCAAGTTCACTGCTAAGTGCAAACTGAATGGTTCCTTATTACCATTCTAAAATGAGAGAACTTCAAAAGAAGGAGAAGAAATAGGCAAATGAAACCACTTTTGGGTCCAAACCACTAAAACCAGAGACAGTTCCAAGACACACCCAACTTTTATTCCCCTCCCAACCCCACGTCCCTCTTTACCACCAAAAAATTATTTCAGCTTTATGCCAAGAACAACATTTCACATTTGGGATGACTGATTTAGTTATTACTATTTAATCACACACATGTGTGCACACACACACATATGCTCTTTTACCAAGCTCCCCTTCTCTCTCTGCTTCCATATCATTTAAAATGGGAGTGAGTTCAGGAAGCAGAGTGTGTTTGTCTTGTCTGCTTCCCACAAGAATTCAATTGCCAGTGACAATGGTGCCATCATAATTTGGTTTTGCTTTTCGAAGAAAATACAACTGGATGTCATAGCAGGCACAGTGAGAGCTGTGTTTGGACAAGGACTTAGAACCAGGAGAAAGCTCATTTTCAACAAAACTTACACTGGTGTCCAGTGGGAAGAGTTCAGGGCAGAGTAGTGTTCAACCACCATCATTTTACATGAATAGGGACCAAGGGCCACTGACTTTCAGAAAGAGAGCACGATGCCAGCAGTCATTTAGATTCCCTTGCTGTCTCTCCTAACTCAGAAGGTTAATCTTCAATTGTTTAAAAAATCTGTTTCACAGCTCATCAGAGTGTTATCCTTAATATAAATTTCTTATTAAAAAATTTACTGAGCACCCAGCCAGTGCCCAGCACTCCACTGGATGCCATTAGATAAAGGAGATGGAAGAGTATGGATTCTGGTTGGATGAGCAACAAGCTACCCAAGAAGCAATTTTCTTTATAACCTACATTAACACTAATGAAGCCAGTAATCACTGGCTGGGCAACCGGTATATTCTCAAAACTATACAAGGTGTTCGACATTCGTGAAATAGAATCCCCCTGGCAACAAGAGGATGCCAGCTAGGTGTTCTAGAGAAAACTCGCTGCCTCAGTGGAACGCGGCGCATCATGTGTACACTCTTCCAGGTTATCGCATTCTGATTCTTACAGGGGAGCTTTCATTGCCCTTAAGCTATTCTGCTACTCTGTAGGTTATAGATAACAGTTGTTCTTTAGTTGCTAAGCTGTGTCTGGCTCTTTGTGACCCCCGTGAAGTGTAGCTGGCCAGGCTCCTCTGTCCATGGAATTTCCCAGGCAAGAACACTGGCGTGGGTTGTCATTTCCATCTCCAGGGGATCTTCCCAACTCAGGGATCGAACCCACGTCTCCTGTATTGGCAGGCAGATTCTTTACCACTGAGCCACCAGGGAAGCGCTATCGATAACAGACAGCAATACAAACGATTCTCGTCTACAGGATACAAATATATACTGGTTCCATATAATTAAATTGGCTTCTCCAACTACTCGTCTTTCCCCCATTAGAAAAAGCCAGTTTCTGTTTGCAAACCTATTTCAGCATTCTTTTACATCATATAAATTCGTGCTTCTTTTATTTCTCCTTTGAAATAATTTAACATTTATCTGTTAAAGACAATCTTTAGCATGTTCCTTTTATATCTGTATGAGAGTCATAATTTCATTTTTTTAAAAGATCCTTTAAGAATATAATGAACTCCATTGTACAGATGAAGAAATTGGGCCTCAGAGTGAAATGAGTTGCTCAGGACCACTAATCATCAAGTGACCTAGTCAAGGCTAACATCTGCTCTTTCTGACCCCCATAGCCTATGCGCTTTCTTCTAATTATGCCCCTGCTCTGTGCCAGGCATATGCTAGGCATATGGGAATATTCTTTCAAGTCCTTCAGCTATTAATAGTCTCTTCTGCACTGGCACTATGCGCTTATAAAATATTCATGATATAATCTCCGTTTGCCCAGATGATAATCAAGGTACACACTAAAAAGAAGAAAAATGCATGATAAAGAAAGGGCAGTCAGGGAGTGGAAAGAGACCAGTGGAATTATTCTCAAAAGCTTTTAGGAAGTGATAGTTTCTCAATCTGCATTGTCTAAATGGAAGGACCATTAAGAAGAAGGCTGCAAGTTAAAGCTGACACATTGGAAACTTACATCCTGAAGCCTCAAGTCCTGTCATTTAAGAAGCATGCAAGGAAACAGGATTATACCACTGCTTGCATATTTGTTATCTAACTGTAAAAAAAAAAAAAAATGTGGCCAGTAAAACAAAGCACCTATTCTAATCTCTTAAGCATTTGGATATATAATTATTTTGTATGAAGTTTTCATTGGCTTGAATTTTCTTGGGTTTTGCCTAACAATGGCTATGATCAGCTCCTTTGTGTTTGTAGGCTAAACTCTAAACTTTGTATCATACATCTTTGATGTGGCCCCTACTCACTTTTCCTCTCTTCTGATATCCAACAGCATTTGTCTCTGCTGATATCTCCATCTCATCCCCCCTCACGTACACACACACACAAACAGACACCCCCCCCACACACACATATATATACCCCCTCACAATCTAGGTTTCTGAATCTCTGAGAGGCTTACAATTCCCCAGGACACCAGGCTTTGCAGCAGCTCAGCTTTGATTGAAGATATACTTGTGATGGGGCCCTTCCAACTCGTCCCACCCTGGTGAAAAACTAACCATCACTCAGCCCTCAATTTAAATCATTTTCTGATCCTGGTTTGCAAAAATCAGTTTTTCCCTGAACATATGTCATCACCAGCATGTGCTTACAAATCCCCTGGTCGTGCCTATTTGTTTACACATTTGCTCCTAGGGTGCTCTGGTCTCTCGTCTCCTCTTTCCCACGCTGCCTGATGCATATTTGTGATCAGTAATTTAATGTGTCATTCACCCGTGGATGTGTGGATTCACCAACATGATAGCTAAAGCACTGGAAAGGATGGTAGAGATCAGAGCATTCAAACCCTCCTCTTCATTGCCGGGGAAACTGAGGCACAGACAAGTACAATCTGCTCACATAGGCAGGTGAGGAGTGAATTATTAGAACCCAGGACTGCCTTCTGAGTTCAGTGCTAATTCCAACACCCTCGCTGCTTTCTGGGGGTGGAGAGAGGGTGGGAGGGAAAATTACCCTGAGAAAGAGGCCAGTTGGTGCTGTGTTTTGTTTCTGTGGTGCTTTCATAATTTCGGTAAAGATATTTTAAGCCAGAGCACTGGGGTGGTTCAGTGCTCATTACCCAACTTGGCATTTTCCTCCTGTGAGCAGAGTGGCTCAGAGCCTTATCATAGCCCTGTAACCACATCCCCTGCTGGGCCTAATGCTAAATCAACACAGTCAGCTAAAAACAAACACTCACAGGTGTGCAGCACATGGAGCGCGGGAGGGTGTTTATTCTAACACCAAGGATGGTGAGCTGGGTTTGGTGAAGTTGGGGAATAGACCACAAATGGACATGGGCAACATTCCAAAGGATCTCCCAAGCCTGGGGTGCTGGGAGTATTGCCGATGGCTTCTGAGGATTCAAGTTGCCCCCTTGAAAATCAGGTCCCTTGTATGTAGAATCTAAAATATGACACAAATAAACTTACAAAACAGAAACAGACTCATAGACTTGGAAAACAAACTTACAGTTGCCAAAGGGAAAAGTTGGCGGGAGTGGGGGAGGGATAAATTAGGAGTTTGGGATTGGATAAACAATATGGTCCTACTCTGGAGCACAGGGAACTACATCCAATATCCTGTGATAAACCATAATGGAAAAGAATGTAAGAAAGAATATGTGTATATACAGAGAATTGAATCACTCTGCTGTGCATCAGAAACTGACGCATCATTATAAATCAACTATGCTTCAATTAGAAAAAAAAGAAAGGTCTGAGTTTCCTAATTATATGAAAAACACCCATCAGGCACTTCTTAGAACTTCATGGGGCCTAGGGGAGGGGTCCAAACAAGGGTGACTGATATACATGACCCACTGGCATCCTTAGCTGCAGCACCTTATGGGAACTGGGGACCAGCAAAGGAGCTGAAGGGAGCTCTCCTTCAGATGTAAAGGAGGAACTCACAAACCCTCTCTCCAGCTTGCTGAGCAGATCCCACTCTGCCAGGAAGAAAAGCTTCTGGTCCTTTATTCCTGAAGCTGCCACAATGAACACCCCTGAGCCAGGTGACTAGGGAAGGGTGAGTAATGATAATTATCAATATGAAGCCGCCTGAGTGAGGCCCTTCTATGCCAGACTGCCTTAAGTGCTTCACAGGTGTTATGGGATTTAATCCTTGCCTCTACTCTGTGAGGCAGAAATCTTTAAGTGTCCTCTCCGCTTTACGAATAAGGAAATGAGGAGAGAAAGGGATAAATTAAATTGTTTAAGGCTATAGAGGTAGCAGGTCTGTGATGGAGCCACAATTCAGTTTTAGGCAGTTGGTTTCAGAGTGTGTGTTCTCAGACCTTTGAGATATTGCCTCAGCTTTGGACTGCTGATCTGATAGTTCTCAAACTTAGCTGGATATTAGAACTTCCAATAGTAGGACCCACCTCCAAAGATACTAATTTCTGTGCTTTGGGATAGTCTGGATATTATATATATATATATATATATATATAATATATATGGGCTTCCCTGGTGGCTCAGACGGTAAAGCGTCCGCCTACAATGCAGGAGACCTGGGTTCGATCCCTGGGTCGGGAAGATCCCCTGGAGAAGGAAATGGCAACTCACTCCAGTACTCTTGCCTGGAGAATCCCGTGGACGGAGAAGCCTGGTAGGCTACAGTCCATGGGGTTGCAAAGAATCGGACACGACTGAGCAACTTCACTTCACTATATAATATATGCATATGTATGTGTGTCAGGGGGCTTCCCAGGTGGCACTAGTGGTAAAGAACCCGTCTGCCAATGAAGGAGATGCTGGAGATGCAGTTTCGATCCCTAGCTTGGGAAGATCCCCTGGAGGAGGGCATGGTAACCCATTACAGTATTCTTGCCCGGAGAATCCAGTGGACAGGGGAGCCTGGTGGGCTATAGTCCGTGGGATCGCAAAGAGTTGGACATGACTGAAGCGACTGAGCACACAGGCATATGTGTGTGTGTGTGTGTGTGTAGTGTGTTTAATATACATATGTATGTGTGTATTTGTGCATCTGTGTTGTAATCTGATTAGCCTTGGGCACTAAAGAGTGCAGCTGGCATAGGCAGGAATTCCCACCACGTAATCTGAAGTCAGTATTAAGGAGGAATGGGCAGGCAGCGCTGGAAGCCCAGCCAAGGAAGGCCTGGCACAGGTGTGGCACAATGACTAAGGCCAAGGAAGAATGCCAGCAAGAAGGCAGAGGTGGCTAAAAGGAGTACTAGAGAGACAAGAAAGCCATCAGGGGCCTATTTCCCCGTTTGCCAGGGGTGGGCCCTGGAGACGCGCCAAGAGAGAAAATGAGGAGGGGCTGGCCACCTTCACTGCAGCACAGATGGTTCCTGGAACTCACCAGTACTATGGAGAATTAGAGTTCCCGGAAAGGTGTTTTAAGAGAGAGACTTGCCCTGTAAATCACATCTGTTGGAGCTACCAGGGGGATATTTAGAAATCTGACGTGCAAATTGCAGGAATCTACTGAAACCAGAGACTGAGGGCTTGGGATGTGAGTGCTGGAAAGGGAGGGAGTCCCCCGCCCTTCAGTGACTGGTCTGGAGTCAGACTGAATTCACTGCAAGTTATGTCGTGCCTGTATGGGTTGCTTACCTTTGAAATATGTATTTTAAAATGATAAAATTCATGTCTCTTAAGGACAAATTAAAATGTCTTAAAATAGGAAAAAATCACTCACACTTTTATCACCTAGATGTAACAATTATTATTTAGATTATTCCTTTATGCTGTTTTCCCTGGACATAATTTTTTCAACACAATGTTAATCATCATGTCTATGCAACATGACAGTCTGCTTTTTCACGTAACATAAGGCTGTTTATTCTTTGAATCAATCCCTTTAATTCCTTCATAATAAGTATACTAATAGTGGTCAGTTATTACTGGGTTTCTGAAATTGAATGATCTATGCAATCATTCCCTGGAGCAAAAATTTGCCTGAACATCTTCTGTTGCTAAGAATTATTTTTATTTTTACTTATTTAAATATATAAAGCCTAGAACCAGTGATAAACTTCTTTACTACTTGTACAATACTCATGAAATCAAAGCAATTTCATATTTTAGAAGCAAAACTACAAAACCAATAAATTAAAAAAGTATTAATTAAACATGACAGACACCGTTGTGTGAGTCTGACTGTCGTTCAGTGCTAGGATACAAGCACCATGGCCTCTTGGCACCTATAGGACGTAGAGCTAGGAGATTCCTTGGTTTGTCCTCCTCTCTCCTCTGTTCTGAACTCAGGACCTTCATGCACACAACCCACAGGCACCATGCGCTTTTGTTTGGCATGGATGTTTCCTTATATCGATCCTAATTTCCATCTCTCCTCCCTAGCTCATGACAATTCAAGTAATACCACTTGTTGCCAATGTATTGATATCTATAAATGAAGATTCCAAGTTGAGGCCTAAAATCGAATCCAGATGGGTCTTTCAGCTAACCTAGAATATGGCTATATTAGTTTCAAGTTATGATTGAAAGGTAAACACAAACGTAAAAATGTTCCATAGCGAATTCTACATCAAGAGGACTCATCATCAGACCCTGGCATTTTGAGAAGCAGGTGTTTATTGAGTGCCTCCCTCACTTGTGTGAGGTGACTTATCTAGAACCACTCACTCTAACAACATTTAATTCCCATTTCACAGATGAGGTCATTGAGGTTTGACAGGGTTATGAAACTTGCTGAAGGACATGAAGCTGTCATGTGGTGGAGCTATAGTTCTAACCTTGGTCTCTGTCATTTCATGGACTGTTCCCCAGACCATGATTACACATGGCCATCCACAATTTTTTATATAGAGTGTTCTTTTCCCATCTGGGGCTTATATTGCCAAGGACCAAGGCTAGAGATAAATAATTGTTTTTTTCTTTTAGAGAGAATGTAGCATGTTTTGTCTGTGGTGTGTTTATTTACCTCTAAAACTAACCTGACAAGGATGAACCCTTTAAGATATTTCAGGAAATTTGGCAATAGCATAGGTGGTTAGCAGTGGCTTGCCAGTTATTAAATGGTTCTGAATATATGAAGACTTGTAATTTCCTTCTCAGAAGGGCTTTGCCAAAGAGACTAAGCCACGTGTCAAAATCCCCGAACACACATTGGCACATGCAGAAACTCTGTTGGTGCAAATGGATTCTTGAAACCAATCAGACGAGCTTGGTATTTCATCTTTTGGCTCCAAATCATAAACTGGCACAAATAACACTACCCCTGCCATGCACCAAAGTTCAGAATAATAAATCAGCCAGCCTGTAATTATATCGGGAGAGCCAGCTTTCTCTTCTCAGTGAGCAGATTGATGTATCTGTTTAGACTGGATGTCTCAGGGCTCCCTGGGAACCTGGGCTGACTTCCTAGTGCCCAGGCAGGCACTGCCCCAGATCTGTGTGTATACAGGTGAGTTCCCACTGGGCCGGTCTGCTGGGACCAAACTGGTTTCTAAACCTGTTTGGCTTCTCCTGAGGTCCAAGGCTGTCAAAAGCAAAACAAAGTAAAGGACCAGGGATGGCGGAAAGGCAAAAGCTCATCCATCAGGCTGTGGAAGCAGAAGACGGAAAGCCTTCCTTAGATGCTTGATCCTAGGTCCCTTGTTTTGCCTTGGTTCGAAGTACTTTTAGAAATGATCATGTGTGCCAAATTGCTTCTGTTGTGTCTGATTCTTTGAGACGCTGTAGACTGTAGCCTGCCAGGCTCCTCTGTCCATGAGATTTTCCAGGCAAGAATACCAGAGTGGGTTGTCATTTCCTCCTCCAGGGGATCTTCCCAGTCCAAGGATGGAACCCGTGTCTCTTATGTCTCCTGCGCTGGCAAGCAGATTCATTACCACTACAGCCACCATGGGCTAAAAAAAAAAGAATTATATTAATATTTTAATGAGAGGATGATGGGTGAGAGAAAGGAAGAAGTGAAAGTCGCTCAGTTGTGTCTGACTCTTCGCAATCCCATGGACTATTCAGTCCATGGAACTCTCCAGGCTAGAATACTGGAGTGGGTAGCCTTTCCCTTCTCCAGGGGATCTTCCTAACCCAGGGATCGAACCCAGGTCTCCTGCATTACAGATGGATTCTTTACCAACTGATCCACAAGGAAAGCCCAAGAATATTGGTGTGGGTAGCCAATCCCTTCTCCAGTGGGTCTTTCTGACCCAGGAATTGAATCGGGGCCTCCAGCATTGCAGGAGGATTCTTTACCAAGAAGGACACTCCTACATCCTGCAATAAAAATCTGTAGGTCACTCAGATTAGTACTTGAATGTATCCTTCCCCTGCAGCATCAAGCTTGATCAATACTTCATCAATATTTTCTGAGACATTTGCCCATAGGTGTGAAGGATTCCCTTATGGATATGTTCCCTGCCTGATTCCTGAGTGGCTTAATTTGGCCTTACATGTCTGACTCACATGCCTTCCCCACATTAAATTAGATGGTTTATTTTCTGAGATTGAGTTGGGTGTTTTGTCTCCGTGGCTGTATTTCTTTACTTTTGTGGTTTTCTCTGCTGGGAATCCTCTCTGGCTCCTCACATGCCTGGGGCCTTTTTAGTTGCTCAGACCTTGGTTCCAATTATCCCTGCTCCAAGAGGCCTTTCCTCAATTCCCGCCACTCCCAGCCACTGTCACATGTCTTTGTCTAATGCTTCACACACTCTATAATTATCCCATTCATCCGCTTCCTTGTTTGCTTCCCCCCACCACCCATGGATAGATCTCGCCCTGTTTTCCATCGTATCCCCGGTGCTTACGACAATATCAAGCCCACAGTGAGCATGGGTGAGATACTTCCAGTTACGGAATGAGCCCTCATGAAGCATTGACCATGTGTCAGACGCCATCCTGAGAGCTTTATAAATATTAAACTCATTGAATCCTCACAACAAGCCTATGAGGGAGATTGTAAGTATTGCAGGATTTGAACTTAGGCAGTCTGACTCCAAAGCACGTGCTCTAAAAATCTACTTCCTCTCTAACATTTTCGCTGTAGAAGTGAATGGGCATCTGTCATCACTAATATTGAAAGATTCCTAGGTTCATTATAAGCTCTAAGTCCAATAAACAAATATCATGATCCTAAAAATAGTTTTTAAATGCATGCCAGGTAGCATACAAGGTTCAGGGTCACTAGGTTTTGGACGTCACTGTCCTTGGGAATGATGAGTGAGTGAAAGGAGTGAAAGAACACAGCCTTATTGTTAGTTCTTGACTCTCTGGGGATAACCCTGTAGCCTCTGGTAGAGGAACAAGAGGTTACATTCTGGAGTGACACTGATACCATAAGAAGCAAATATTTTTTCTCTTTCAGCTGCCATAGCTTCCCTGGTGGCTCAGACAGTAAAGAATTTACCTGAAATGCAGGAGACTGGAGTTCGATCCCTGGGTCAGAAAGATCCCTGGGAGAAGGGAATGGCAGCCCACTCCAGTATTCTTGCCTGCAGAATCCCATGGACAGAGGAGTCTGGCGGGCTATAGACCAAGGGCTGCAGTCCATGGGGTCACAAAGAGTCAGACACGACTGAGCAACTAACACTTACACTTTGCCATAGCTGCCGAAGGATTGATCAAGTGGCTGGAGGTTGCAGGGAGACACCACTGTTTAAGAATCTGTGCTCAATGTTATGTGGCAGCCTGGATTGGAGGGGAATTGGGGGAAGAATGAACACATACATATGTATGACTGAATCCCTTTGTTGTTCACCTGAAACTATCACAACATTGTTTGTTAATTGGCTATGCTGCTGCTGCTGCTGCTAAGTCACTTCAGTCGTGTCCGACTCTGTGTGACCCCATAGACAGCAGCCCACCAGGCTCCCCTGTCCCTGGGATTCTCCAGGCAAGAACACTGGAGTGGGTTGCCATTGCCTTCTCCAATGCAAGAAAGTGAAAAGTGAAAGTGAAGTCGCTCAGTCGTGTCTGACTCTTTGTGACCCCATGGACTGCAGCCTACCAGGCTCCTCCATCCATGGGATTTTCCAGGCAAGAGTACTGGAGTGGGGTGCCATTGCCTTCCCTGATACAAAATAAAAAGTGAAAAAAAAAAGAATCTTGATGGGTTTTATAATTTGAGTATTTTGAAATGTAGTATTATTCTGGGAGCTTTATCTCATATATTTTGGTTGATTGGTTTGTTTTAATTGATACATTTTAAATCAATATAATAAATGTGTATGCACTTAGTTTTTAAAATCAATATACTTGGTTTGCATGCACACTTGTAAAGTTCTCAGAAATCTTGGAGACACACAAGGTTTTACAACTTTTTTAAAGGATTTCCCATTTCTCCTCTTATTTTATGTCAAAACCCCACTGAACGAGGCAGAATAAGTTATTTCCTCCAGTGTGGTTGACTCACAGGTCACTCTTCTGAAAGCTGTGTTTTCTTCCTGCTTCTGTGGCTGTTCTCCTCTTCATCTTCCAACCATGAAATGTTGGCACGACCTAGGACTCAGCCTCTGGGCGTCTGCTTTCCTCTACACTGGTCTCCCTGGTGGCCTCATTTGTTCCCTTGACTTTAAATACCATGTTGATACTAATGATGTTCAAATGTCTATTTCCAGCTCTGTTCTGTCTCTTTGACATCTCTGTTAGCCTATTTGACACCTCCATTTGGTTGTCTCATGGGTATTTCAAACTTAAGGTCCCCAGACTGGGGCTTCCAAAGTTCTTCCTTTCAGCCTTTCCCATCTCAGCAAAAGACCTCTCCATGTGGCTAGTAGCTAGGCCAAAGACCTGGGGCCATCTCTGACCCACTATCTCTGACACTCCCCATCTGATCTGTCATAAATTCTGTTTCTACTTTACAAATATAGTGTGTCCAAGATCTGGCTTTTTTTTTTTTTTTTTTTTTGACATTCTGCAGTTGCCACCCTGGGCCAGACCACTGTCCACTTTTGCCTGGTTAGCTACAACAACCTCTTAGCAGGCCTCCTGTTTCTTCTTTGCTGCCCTTTGGTCTCTTCTCAGCATGGTGGCCAGAGTGATTCTGTTGTCAGATTCTGACCCTTCTGCATTCCAAACGCTCCAAGGACATCCCCCGTCACTTACAGCCCATGCCCTCTCCGTCACTTCCACCCCCACCATGCTCTGGTTCCCTGCCCTCTGATGAATCCCCGACTACTCCCCACCCTCTCCTCCTTGCCACCCCTTCCACATTCCCCACTTCAGGCCCTTTGTACTTGCTCTCCTCTCTGCCTAGAGTGCCTTCCCTCAGTCCCGCAGATTTCTGTGGTTTTCCCCTCGCTTCCTTTAGGTCTTTATTCAAATGTTACTTTTATGACACTCCCTAACCACCCGATTTAAAATTGCTGGGTAACCCTGGCCCTCCCCACCCCTCCTTCCTTGCTTCTTCTTAACACCTAGATCACTATGTAGCATTCTACAAGTGTTATCATAAACCTTATTTCCTACCTGATGTAAACATAGAGATCATAATGGTCATGATGTTATCAAGTTGTTGTGAGGATTAAACAAGGTGGTGCTTGACACAGAGGGAGCTCCTGGCATGTGTTCACATCCTTATATTTTGCACACCATAGTACTCAGCTCAGTGTCTTTTTTTTTTTTTAAGTATAATTGATTTACAATGCTGTGTTAATTTCTGCTGTACAGCAAAGTGATTCAATATACATATATATTCCTTTCCATTATGCTTTATCTCTGGATATTGAATATAGTTCCCTGTGCTATACAGTAGGACCTTTTTGTTTATCTATCTTGTGTATAGTAGTTTGCATCTGCTAATCCCAAACTCCCAATCCATCTCTTCCCCATCCTCTTGGCAAGCAAAGATCTGTTCTATATGTCTGTGAGTCTATTTCTGCTTTGTAGACAGGTCCATTTGTGCCATATGTTAGATTAAACACGTCAGTGATATCATATGATATTTCTCTTTATCCAGACTTATTTCACTTAGTGTGATAATCTCTAGTTACATCATGTTCCTGCAGGTGGCGGTATTTTGTTCCTTTCTATGGCTGAGTAGTATTCCACTGTGTGTATGTACCATTTCTTCTTTATCCACTCATCTGCTGATAGACATTGAGGTTGTTTCCATGTCTTGGCTGTTGTGAACAGTTCTGCTATGAACATAGCGGTGCACGTACCATTTTGAATTATAGTTTTGTCTGGCTATATTCCCAGGAATGGGATTTCTCCATCATATGGTAATCCTATTTTCAATTTTCTGAGGAATATCCAGGCTGTTCTCCATAGTGGCTGTCCAACGTACATTCCCACCAACAGTGTAAGAGGGTTCCCTTTTCTCTACATTCTCTCTAGCATTTGCTATCTGTAGGCTTTGTCATGATGACCATTTTAACTGATGTGAGGTGGTACCTCACTGTAGTTTTGATTATTTCTCTAATCATTTCAGCTCAGTGTCTTAGTGCAGTAATGCTCAATACATTGCTTTTATTTTATTTTTTAATATAAAATTATCTATTTTAATTGGAGACTACTTTACAATATTGTAGTGGTTAATGTATGGCAATACATTGCTTTTAAACAAGTGAAAGACTTGAGTTGTTGGTCAGCATTTCCATACTTGAGTTTTTTCTGGAGAATATTGGTGAGGGATGGGTAGAATGACACCATGATGCTTGAACACAACCCCTGACTGTTGTAGCTACTCAGCGAGGTCTTGTTTTAGCAGTGATCTGAATCAGTCTGACTTCAGTAAAGGTTCTGAAAAATAGGAAGCGTTGCCCCAAAGAGAAAGCTGTTCCAAAGAGTGTGACCTTTAACACGTACTCCATACTAATGCCTTCTGAAGCTTTGATGCAATTAGCTGTTTCATTAATCGTGTTTTCTGAGCTAAGTAATTTGAAGAACATGTTCCCTTCTATCTCATTGTCGTGTTTGTATCAGTTCTTCCACAAATTAATCTGAATAAAAGCAACTTCCCCTTAGTGGTGAGTTAAAATAAGCCACCATCCACATGATTATTACTTCATTGTGCTTTTATGCACATTCCTTGGTGCTTTTTAATTATATATAATTACCAGGGAACAAGGAGTAAAATCTGTTTAATCTAAAATGAAACACGCTAAATAGATAATGTTTCCAGTTCCTGTTTTTTTTAAAAGTATCTCTCTAACTCAGGGAGACCAGGTTGAAGAGTGTAGACCCAGAGCTTGCAGAAAGTGCAGGCTTCATGGTTAAATGTTATTTATTTCATGGGTGTGCTATTACTTTTTTTAAATTGTCATGCAACTTGGCGACTCAAGTAGTGACATCTGGGGTGCAATTATTTTAAATGCCAATTTTTTTTCACCTTATAAAATAATTGCAATTAACTGCAAACAAGAGTTAAACTTGAGGGTAGCATATGGTGACTTCGAAATAACAGTATGTTTTAACTTCAGTTTTCAATGTGTATATTTTTAAGGATGAGCAATTTGATTAAAGCTTGTTACATCGATCATTTTTAAATGTATGGTCAAGAGGTGCCATAGCTCAGTAGTTAGATCTCAGGCCTGAAGACAGACTTCCTGTTCCTGAATCTAGTTCTACCTTCTGCATTAGTTATACAGTTTGCCTAACTTCTCTGTACCTCTGTCTCTTTATCTGTGCCACAAGGATACAACACTAGCCATCTTGAAGGTGTGTTATGAGAATTAAATGAGGATATATAAAGTGTAAGAATTGTGACCCCCCCCATGGACTGTAGCTTGCCAGGCTCCTCTGTCTATGGGGATTCTCCAGGCAAGAATACTGGGGTGGGTTGCCATGCCCTCCTCCGGTGAATCTTCCCAACCCAGAGATAGAATCCAGGTCTTCTGCATTGCAGGGGGATTCTTTACCATCTGAGTCACCAGGGATGCTCATAGAACACTCAGTGATAGTTTATTATGATTATCAGGATTGGCAAAGTTAGCTTAACCAATAACTGCAAAATCCCAGTGTCTTCTAATAACAAAGATTTATTTCGTGCTTAGGCTACATGTGCCTCATGGAGTAGACATCATCTCTTGTAAATAGGCAGCATTTACTGTGGCAGAAAGAAAGATAATTCTGGAGGGTCTTGCACCAACAATGAAATGCTCCAGGCTGGAAGTGGTACTGTCTCTTCTGCTTCTAACTCAGGCCTGAATTAGTCACACGGCCACACTTGACCACCTAGGAACCAGGACATGACATGCTGTATCATGTGCCCAGAAGGCAGAGATTTTGGGCAGACAGCACTTAGGACATCCACAGACTCTGTTGATATGCTTCTATAGTGAAAGAGTTTGGTGCTCTCAGTCTGAGTGGCCTTAACCTTTTTGGTCTCTGTCACCATGAGTTAAGCTGCAAGCTGCAGGATTCCAGGAAGGGCTTTAAGAGGATAGAGCATGGGGGTGTCTTGGAGAACAGCGGGCTGAGAAGAAGGCTCTGTTTAACTTTTGCATGTCAGTCCGAGCCACTGAACCATCTACAATATAAATGACTTATCAGTGTTCTCCATTAAAAACAAAAAGACCAGTTCTGACACTTGAAACATGTCAGGTCAAAGGCAGCATTGGAAATACTGTTGATACCTTCCCCTCATTGAGGTCCACCTCCTCTAATAAAAAATAAATAAAGAAAGAAAAGGAAAAAAAAAAAAAAACCAAAGCTTTGCATGGTTTCCTGAAGCATGGTAGATGTGGTTTTCTTCAGACATCCCCAGGCCTACATTTGTATATTTGCCTTGAAGTCCTGTAGGGCCATCCATATGCTAAAAATAAATGACTTACAGTTAGTCTTGATTCTCCAGGCAAATTGCTGGCGATCTTGAACATGTGTACTTGCCTTTGATTAGACTTCTCTGTTCTGTCGCCAAGATCCCTACCCCTCACCCTTCCAATCCTCCTGAGGCTCCTTATAACATAGGAAGCATCACCTATTTTATTGTGTTCTGGTCTCTATACAGTCATCTGTCAGATGGACTGGGCTCCTGTTTGAGGGTGTAGGTTTTTGGTTTATTTATCATCTCTGACTACTTTGATAATCTATTCTGGACTTTCCTGTTGCTATAGCATTGATGGAGAAGAGGGAAGCACAGATTAGATTTCAGAAGTTAATACTGGTTTAGGAAAGGGAGATCAAGGTGGATTCCTTTTCCTACAAGAATATTACTGAAGGAAAAGTCACAGTCATTGCCACTCCCAGACTCCACCTACCGTGATAATACATACCTCCATGCCTTTCCTTATACCATCTCCCAACCAACCGGCATGGGCTCTGGAGGCAGAAAATATCTGCATTCAAATTGCAGGACTAGTACTCATTATTGCTGTAGGGCTTAGGGGAAATTATCCAGCTCCTCTGACCTTCAGTTTCTTCATCTGTAAAGTAAGGTTTAGTAACATAATGTGAAGGGCTGTTTGACAATTAGAAAATACATGTCAGTTCTTGCCCTAGTCCCTGGCGTAAAAAGATTCTAAATTAATAGTGGCTGCTAGTTAAAACCTAGATTTGGTTTTGTTTCTTCTAGGAACTCTCTCCAGACCACTTCAAATCCTTCTAGACAGTGCGCATGAATGTATGCTAAGTCGCTTCAGTCATGTCCAACTGTTTGTGACCCTATGGTCTATAGCCCACCAGGCGCCTCTGTCCATGGGATGCTCCAGGCAAGAATACTGGAGTGGGTAGCCAGGCCCTCCTCCAGGCTGATCTTCCCAACCCAGGGATTGAACCCGTGTCTCTTATGTCCCCTGCATTGGCAGATGTGTTCTTTACCGCTTGCGCCACCTGGGAAGCCCTCTAGATGATGTATTGGTCTTATATATCGATTAGATTGGACTAAATTCTTATGACCAATAGGCCCAAAGTATATTATTAGCTTCAATGTAGTAGAGGTTTCTTTTAAAATTTATTTTTATTTTTTGGCCACCTTGCACAGCATGCAGGACCCTAGATCCTGACCAAGGATGGAAACTGTGCCCCCTGCAGTGGAAGTCTTAACACTGGACCACCAGGGAAGGTCCTGTGGTAGAGGTTTATTTCTCCTATTATATTCCAGGGGAAAAGCTCCAGGCTGTGGATGAGGGGAGGTGGGAGGGAATCATCTCCTTCCTGCCCAGTCATTTAGGAACTCAAGGTGATGTCACTCTGCTGGCCTCAGTACATAGGCTTCAATGTCACTCTGCTGCTGCTGCTGCTAAGTCGCTTTAGTCGTGTCCGACTCTGTGCAACCCCATAGACAGCAGCCCACCAGGCTCCCCCGTCCCTGGGATTCTCCAGGCAAGAACACTGGAGTGGGTTGCCATTTCCTTCTCCAATGCATGAAAGTGAAAAGTGAAAGTGAAGTCGCTCAGTTGTGTCTGACTCTGTGTGACCCCATGGACTATAGCCTACCAGGCTCCTCCATCCATGGGATTTTCCAGGCAAGGCTACTGGAGTGGGGTGCCATTGCCTTCTCCCCAATGTCACTCTAGTCACTGTCTTTATCATTGTACCCCAAGGCAAGGGGAGAAACATGGAAGGGCAAATGTGAGATATTATATGACCCAAGCATCCCAACCGGGTCATGGAGAAATTCATCACTACAGGTTACTGCAAGGGAGGATGGGAAATGAGCTTAGTTTAGCTTCCAGATACCCTACTGCTAAGAGGCAATCATCTCCCTATCTCAGATTCAGACCCTTGTCAATGCGTTAGGAGTATCTTTTCAAAGGTGCTATTGGTTGCTTGAATTACAGACCTTGTTTTAAACTTAATCTACAAAGTTATGTTTATGCATTGTTAAAGCCATCCTAAGAATACTTCTTGAATTGACAGCACTCCTAAATGAATAGGAGTATATTCTTTGGGTAAATATCTCCAAGCTGGTCTCCATTGAATCTGAATGCAACTCCTTAGTTACTTCTGAGCAAAACAAAATCAAGTTTTAACAGGTTGGGTTAGGGATTATGTGTCTTGGACAATTCATTCTTTGCAATAATTCAAACAAAGCCAATTACAACGAAAGCACTGAGCATTTTCCAGTGATATGTAGATTCCATTAGCAATACCATTTCTAAAATTATTCATTATAATTATTTACTGAAACATTATAGAGTCCATTAGGTTCTCTGTATTATGTTTCTATGGTTTTTTACAAATTGCAGATTCATATGTATCATTTTCCTGATAATAAATAGCATTTATGAAAATAAGTATGGTGGATGCATCATAATTTTGTAGGGCTTCAGCGTAGAAAAAAATCTGCTGTTATTATTATTTTTTTAAATCTCTAGTTTTAATCTAACAGTCTAAAAAACACAACATATTTGGATTGGTAAGACACTTTTCTTACCTTAGTTATTATTGCTTTTTCATTTGGCTGCATCAGGTCTTAACTGTGTCATATAGGATCTTTCATTTTAGTGCAGGAACTCTCTAGTTGTGGCATGTGGGCTCAGTTGCTCCAAGGCATGTGGGATCTTAGTTCCCCAACCAGAGATCAAACCCATGTCCCCTGCATCGTAAGGTGGATTTTTAACCAGTGGACCACCAGGGGAGTCCCATGACTTAGTTATGATAGGAAGTTTGTAAACAGGAGCCAAGCCAAATATAGGAGGCAGATCTCTAGATTGGGTATAAATTAAGATAAAGTGAAACAAAATATTTTAAAAGGCACATGTGCCAACTGGCCTTTTTTTCCCCTGCTCCTTTGTGATGTCAACCAGACTTGACTCTGCAAAGCATGTTTTTGCTTCGCCAGCTGCTTTCAGGTTCAGCTCAGTAGACTGCATGTGCTAAAAACAAGAAGATAGGAGGAGGGTTTAGTAAAGCGACTTCCTTTGTTCCGTTTGGCTCCTGTCCTTGAATCACCCGAGCAAAACTTCACCTCCTCAGTTACATTTCATTCCCGGAGAAGCAGTTGGATCCAGGAAACAGTTTTCTTAACGGTTAGAATCAGCCTCCTCACATCCCTCTGAGAAGTTAGCAGCTGATGGGTGAAGCCCTTTCTTTACAGGTCTGGGTCCCAGGTTCATAGAGCCCACCCTCCAACCTGAGGGAAACCAGCACCAGCCAAACAGCTGCCCCTTTTTCCCCATATTGTAGTATGCTGTTGCTGCTGCTAAGTCACTTCAGTCGTGTCCGACTCTGTGCGACCCCACAGATGGAAGCCCACCAGGCTCCCCCATCCCTGGGACTCTCCAGGCAAGAACACTGGAGTGGGGTGCATTGCCTTCTCCGATGTTGTAGTATAGTAGACTTATAATACTGTGTTCATTTCAGGAGTACTGGATAGTGAGTCAGTATTTTGGCAGTTATATTCTATTATCTGTTATTATAAGATAATTAGTCTAATGCCCCTTCTAAGGCATTTGAGTCTCAGCTCCCTGGCACCCCACCTCCAAGCGTAAGTTTTAATAGTTCCAACATCTTTCCTTTGCTCCTCCAGGTCTAGGATTGGTAGCTGCTTCCCGCTGCTGCTGCTTCCACGATAGCATTCTCTTTTCCTTTTCAGTGGGTGTTTCAGTACCAAGTTAACAACTTTTTATATTGTCTTCTCTCTGTTAAAATAACTGGCATCATTTCTGTCTCCTGACTGGATCTCAGTTGATGCCATACTTGAAGTTCTTCTTTTCAACAAGCAAGGCCACCAGAATGCTATAGATTTGAGTCACATCATCTCCCCTGAAGATTTGGATTTTTGATGGTTCAGTTTAATGATATGCTCTTTTAGAAGCATATACTTAAGTTATACTAGAAGTATATACTATATGCTAGAAATTATACTTAACAATTTGGGGAGATTTGCTCTTGCATCTGGTATTTGGATGAGGCCTTGAGAATGAATGGATTTTTTTGGATAAGTTTTGCCACTGATTCTATTATCTTGGAGCCAGATGTTTCTCTGTGCCTCATTTTCCCCTAGCTGTACTAAGGAAAAATAGGGCCTGCCACATAGTGACCTTTACAATGCCTTTACACAGGTGAACTATAGATCATATTGTCATATGGCTAGGGACAAAATGACTTATAGATGGGGACTTTTCTTCTTCTTCTGCTGCTGCTGCTAAGTCATGTCAGTCGTGTCTGACTCTGTGCAACCCCATAGACGGCAGCCCACCAGGCTCCCCACCCCCATCCCTGGGATTCTCTGGGCAAGAACACTGGAGTGGGTTGCCATTTCCTTCTCCAATGCGTGAAAGTGAAAAGTGAAAATGAAGTTGCTCAGTCATGTCCGACTCGTAACGACCCCATGGACTGCAGCCTACCATGCTCCTCCATCCACGGGATTTTCCAGGCAAGAGTACTGGAGTGGATCACCAGTGCCTTCTCCGGGGGGACTCTTCTGAAGTGCTGACATTTGCAGATGTTTGGGACAGGTTCCTAAAATACTAAACTTACTTCCTGGAATTCTTAAGCAGGTATGCTTAGCATATTTAGAATTTTTTTTTAATTAGCTCAGGTTCATAACTATTATCCTTAGTGGTCATATTGCATTAGGATACATTTTTCTCCTTTTCTCAGTAAGTGGAAGTATGTTTCCCCACAAACAAAATTGCCCCAAATTAGTGGTGGTGCTGGTGATAAAGAACCTGCCTGCAAATGTAGGAGATGGAAGAGAAATGGGTTCGATCTCTGGGTTGGGAAGACCAGCTAGGGAAGGGCATAACAACCCACTCCACTATTCTTGCCTGGAGAATTCCATGGACAGAGGAGCCTGGCAGGCTATAGTTCATAGGGTCGCAAAGAGTTGGACATGACTGAAGCAACTTAGCAGGCAGCAACTATAATAAAGATGGAGGGAACAAGACAATTGCAACTATGGCTAACTGTTACTGAACTTTTACTAAACGCTAGGTGCCTTTTAGGTCCCTTATACACATTGTCTCATTTAAGCCTCCAACAGCCCTACAAAGGAGGTCCTGTGATTTTTCCCTTCTTACTAATGAGTAGATTAGGGACAGATAGAATTAATGTGCAAGATTCCACAGACAGTATTAACAGAGCCAAAACTGAAGTCTGTATGACTCCAAAAGCCACCCTCTACTTCTCTATGTTTCTATGGGTTTTGCTTATTTGTTTTTACTTCTTACAGTTATGTATGAAATAAATTCAGGGCCAACTATGTGACAGCCATGTGCTCATGACTCATACCAACATGAGGAAGATATAGTCTTGCCTTTAAGGAATTTACATTCCCGGTGGCTCAGTGGTAAAGAATCCACCTGCCAAGCAGAAGACATGGGTTTGATCCCTGGGTTGGGAAGATCCATGGAGAAGGAATGGCAACCCACTCTAGTATTCTTGCCTGGGAAATCCCATGGGCAGAGAAGCCTGGTGAGCTACATACAGTCCATAGGGTCACAAAGAGTAGGACACAACTTCACAACTAAACAACAACAACTGCTATATGTGAGAACCTTGAAGGTGTTAGATTGAGGATAAATGGGTGAGACATTAGCACCTAAAACACTGAAGGAAAATAAGAACTTCAAAGCGGCTCATACCAGGCCTGAGTCTGAGGGCTTTAAAACTTCACTGCTACCCTAGGAAGCAAGCATGGTCATTATCTCCTTTGACAGTGGGAAACGTGAAGCACAGAGAGGTTCAGTAACTTACCTAGGGTCACTCAGCTAATAAGTGGCTCAGCTGGGATTTGAACCCCATCTGTCTTGCTCTACAGTCTGCTGGTTTTGATCACTATTAGGCAATGCCTTAAAAAAAAAAAAAAAGACTGTAAAGAAAGGAAAGTCAACCCTCTCTGAAGTTTTTCCCTAATGCAAATAGTGCTCAGGGGGAATTCTCTTTCTATCCTTCCTATGTTCCATGGCATGTTAGGCTTTCCCAAGGTAGGCACTTGCCACGGTGGACTCTATCACCCAGAAAGCTGGTCTGGTCTTGAGGAGGGGACAGCATCTCAGCCATCAGCAGGTGTTCAGTGCCTGGTGAGTACCTAGCCTGTGCTATTCTGAGCATCTTGACTGAACAACTGTGCTCTCTCTGGGAAAAGATAGACATCTTGAATGGTTGCACTTAGCTCTCTACTATAAAATGAAAGAAATTTCCTCTTACATAATTTTGAATTTAGAGAAACTTTTCCTCCAGGTGGGGTCAGTCGTTTCAAGATCCAAAGAAATGAAGCCATCTGTGACTCTTCTTGTTGCTGGCCTGGCAACTTTCTGATTTTAGTCAAACAAACAAACAAAACCCTGAAAACCATCATGTCTTTTCTGGATGCCAAGAATAACTGATGGAAATGAGACAAGTTCAAATGAAAGGAGATTTACTTACAAGGGGGGAAATATCAATGCAAACCACAGCCTCACTATTGAGATTTAAAGAATCTGGTGGAGTAATAGCAGAGGCTTCATCTTTTTTGAACTTCTCTGATTTGTCTCTCACCTCCTGAGAATTTCCCAGGAAGAGAATTAGAATATACTTTTTAAAGCTGAAGTGACCAGAAATTTATCTTTTGTTTATGATTTTGAAGCTCATTTAGGATATTGCACAATGTTCATTAATATGAACATTACATGTTTTCACAAAGATCGTTCTGATTATTTGAACTTTGAGGTGTTTCAATTTTAGATAAATAAGAGTTTATGTTCATATCTATGAAAAAGAAACATTCAAATATAGAAAACATATTTTTGTTGCCAAGGAAGAGGAAGTAGGGGGAGGGATAGATTGGGAGTTTCGGATTAGGAGATGTAAATTGATATACATAGGAAGGATAAACAGCAATGAGGTCCTATTATATAGCACTGGGAACTATATTCAATAACCTGGATAAACCATAATGGAAATGGATATGAAAAAGAATATATATATATACATTTATATAACTGAATCACTTTGCTGTATAGCAGAAATTAACAAAACATTAAATCAACTGTACTTCAATAAAATAAAAAGAGCTTTTAATGTTCAGAGTTTGCATGAAACTTTTGGAGTTTAAATTTACCCAATTATTAGGATAATAAAAATTATAAAGAAAATGCCTATTTATAAGCATAATTCCAACCGGGAAGGAGTTTAGAGATGATTGACTCTTGAGATTCTTTATTTTCCAGGCTCACTCAGGAGAAACTGCATGTTTAAAGTTGGGCTTCAGATCTGAGTCTCAGGACTCACTCCTCAGTGCTGTTTCTCTGTTTCTAAATATTTCTGACTAACAGAGCAAGGCCTGACTGCCTGTCTCTGACACTGCCTCCACCTCAGTGAGGTGGTTTAGCTATTGGTGGTGACGAACAGCTTAGAGGAATCCAAATCTGACTGTTTCTTTAACCTTTTTATCTTCCCCCTATATCAAACGGAAAGAGTGGAAAAGTAGTTGGTGTCAGACATAATAGTACTTACACGCAAATCAGGAATTGCAAAGTCATTTGCTCTTCACTTCGCCCATATGCTGTGGTACAAATGCAAAGGTTTTAGAGCTTATTTTGCAGCTGTGCAGAGACTCTAAATCTAAATCCAATTTTCCTTCATTGACCTAAGTAAGCAATATTTTTAGGTAAAGTTAATTTAATGCCTCTGAATAGAAAACCAATTAAAAGTACCTTTAGCCACACTGAAGTAGACTCTGGAGGCTCATAAAATACCCTCTTGGTTACCCATGCTTGATGCTACCTAGAGATGAGAAGGGCTCTGTGTGTAGTTCTTTAGCTACTTGTACAAATCATGCCCCTTCCTGGTGTGCAGGCCAGATCTGCTCTCCCCATAACCCGGCAGAGCAGCCTGGAAAGCCCCAGGAAGGCTTCAAGGCACAGCCATGCTGCCTCAACAGCTCCATTTGTTGTTTTCTAATTCACAGCGACTTGTGCTCAGCCTTTGAGAAAGGAGTATGTGCTCAGCCTTTGGGAAAGGCTGTATATTGTCATCCTGCTTATTTAACTTATATGCAAAGTACATCATGCCAAATGCTAAGCTGGATGAAGCACAAGCTGGAATCAAGATTGCTGGGAGAAATATCAATAACCTCAGATGTGCAGATGACACCACCCTTATGGCAGAAAGCGAAGAGGAACTAAAGAGCCTCTTGATGAAACTGAAAGAGGAGAATGAAAAAGCTGGCTTAAAACTCAGCATTCAAATAATGAAGATCATGGCATCCAGTCCCATCACATCATGGCAAATAGATGGGAAAACAGTGGAAACAGGGACAGACTTTATTTTGGGGGGCTCCAAAATCATTGCAGATGGGGACTGCAGGCAAGAAATTAAAAGATGCTTGCTTCTTGGAAGAAAAACTATGACAAACCTAGACAGCATGATAAAAAGCAGAGACATCACTTTGCTGACAAAGGTCCATCTAGTCAAAGCTATGGTTTTTCCAGTAGTCATGTATGGATGTGAGAGTTGAACTGTAAAGAAATCTGAGCACTGAAGAATTAATGCTTTTGAACTGTGGTGTTGGAGAAGACTCTTAGTTCCTTGGACTGCAAGGAGGTCAAACCAGTCAATCCTAAAGGAGATCAACCCTAAACATTCTTTGGAAGGGCAGATGTTGAAGCTGAAGCTTTTGCCATCTGATGTGAAGACTCATTGGACTGACTCACTGGAAAAGACCCTGATGCTGGAAAGATTGAAGGCAGGAGAAGAAGGGGACGACAGAGGATGAGATGGGTGGATGGCATCACCGATTTGATGGACATGAGTTTGAGCAAAGTCCCGGAGTTGGTGATGGGCAGGGAAACCTGGCATGGTGCAGTCCGTGAAGTTGCAAAGAGTCAGACATGACTGAGTGACTGCACTGCATTGAACTGTGCTCAGCCTTATCAAATGGAAGAGCCACTGAAATTCCATCCTTGCCTCCCTCATTTCAAGCAAAGGCAGGGATTAAGGTTTAAATGATTTTTTGACATATGTATAACTCCACTCACAAGCTTAGAGCTCATAATACTCTTCTTCTGAGTGTCATTTTACCTACCAGACTACTGGTCTGGTATTTTGTGAAATGCAAACTCTGCTCAAAAGAAAAGTAATTTAAGGATACTGAACTGACCCAGCCTGCAATGGGAATCAATCAGTTGGTTTTGGTGGGCCTGAGACAGACTTTCCGTACCTTTTTAATGTTCAGAGGAATTGAGGCCATTTGACAGAGAGTTTATTAATTTAGCAGGGATTTCACAATCCCATTGGCTTTCTCCCAGTCCATTCATCCCTCCTAAGTGCCTAAGTGTGGTTTTGCTCTCAAACCTCTGATTTGTTTCCTTGGTCATCTGAGAAAGTCAATTCTTGGTGAGTCCAAGGGAAATGTGGCCAAAATGGAAAGTACCCCAACTTTGTCATTGTTAGAGAAATGGATGTAAGGTACTCAATGAAGAGAGAATTGCATTTGAGTAAAAGCAAGAAATATTATGTGAAAACACAAGTTTAAGGCACAGAATGGGAGAGACTTCAGAAACTGTGTTGCTAGTTATGAATCTTTGATTGCAAGTAGCAGAAAGTGATTAGTTAGACAAAATTTTAAAAAAAACTATTAAAAATAGAATGGATACTGAATTATTTCACCAGCGTCTGAGAAGAACAGCTTCAGAAAGTCTCTCCTAACAAAATCTAGCTCCAATGACTCTCTCTGAATTTGGAGTGTGTGTGTGTGTGTGTGTGTGTGTTCTGAATGGAACAGGCATCCACTTGGACCCATCAGCCAAGGCCAGGATGCAGCAAGATCTCATGTTTTAGATATGTCTGTTGAGGATCCACCTCTGGGCTCAGGGTAAATCTCAAAAAAGCTGGCAAAGAAGTATCTAAGACATGTCTTTTCTTGTTGATTTGAGCACTGTGTTCACAGCATCTTTCTGGAAGGATTTGGCAAATAGGTAGCAGGGGCTGGAGGCAAGAACCTGAAGGTCAGGTTTAATGATAAAGCACTGCCATTTGCCAACTTTGTGACCCTCACTGTCTTGGGCCTCAGGTTCCTTATCTGTTAAATATCTACCCTATGTGCCTTACAAAGGCATTGTGAGGATGGAAGGAGGTGGCAGATGTGGAGGGTACCTTGGAGCACAGGTGGGACTAAGCCTTGTCCTGGTGCAGTTCTGTAAGAAGTGCTGGTTATCTGAGCTCTCCAGTCTGGGCACTGGAGTCCTGACTTTCCTTGGCAGAGGGGTCTATCTGTCTAGACCTGTCAGATACCTATCTGTTAATAGAAAAAGCCTGAAAGGATTCTTTACCTTGGGAGTTTAAATATCTATATAAATTCAAAATGATTGCACATCAGCTATGGAGTAAGAATCATATTGAATTTTACTACATGGTGTCTTCAGCACAGCTATCATGGTAACGACTAACTTGAATAATATGTTCCTTTGGATTCCTTCCCATGAAGGAAGTGATGAGACTACCTTTGATTTGGTCCAGTTGATATCCTTTCCTGCTCTCCATCATCTAATTCACTGATGTATTCTTCCAGTGCCACTTTGGAACGTCCTTTTCTCGTAATTGTTGTTTAGTTGCTAAGTTGTGTCCGACTCTGTTACAACCCCGTGGACTGTCCAGGCTCCTCTGTCCGTGGGATTTCCCAGGCAGGAATACTTCAGTGGGTTGCCATTTCCTTCTCTAGGGGATCCTCCCCACCCAGGGATAGAACCCGCGTCTCCTGCATTGGCAGGGGGGTTCTTCACCACTGACCCACCAGGTTAGGAATTCCAATAACAGCTGCAGCGACTTCTCTGCTTCTTAATCTCATTGTTTGAAGTTGTCTCAGTCCATTTGGGGTACTGTAACAAAAATTCCACAGACTGAGTGGTTTATAAGCAATAAATATTTATTTCTCATCCTTATGGAGGAGGTTCTGGAGCTTAGTGTCTGGTAAATGCCAGATTCCTGGATCATAGCTGTTTTTTCTCTGCATCTTCACATAAGGGAAGAGGCCTGGGGCCTCTGGGGCCCCTTTCCTAAGGGCATGATTTCCATTCACAAGGGGAGAGTCTTCAAGACCTAAGCACCTCCCAGAGGCCCTACCCTCCAAGTACCATCATTTTAGGGATTAGGTTTCAGCACATTAATTTGGAGAGGACACATATATTTACTCTCAAGCAAAAATGTAGCCTTGTGTTAGGATTTTTACCAACTTTTTTTTTTTTCCTGTTTTTCCAGCTGCTTCTGTTCTTCAAATTTGGGAGGTTCCAGTTTCTATGATATGCTGTTTGGAATGTGTTTTGCTGGTAACTAATTGTTCTGGGTATGACTTCTCTGGGAGCTGTCCAGCTTCCCATCTTCCTCTAAATGGAGCCAACACTGATTTATATGTCTGTGAATCTCTGCTGAATCGCAGAGGTGGTTGTGGAGGGGGGTTGAAGCAGTACTGTTTGCTCTGACTTCAAGCTCAAAAAAGAGTCAAATTTTGGCTGCCATTCAACACCAAAATTTGGGCAGAAGAGCAGAATTAGGTCTTAATTATATAGAAATGTGATTCTGACTAGAATCCATCAATTCTCATTACTGGCTAACTCGGAGGCTATAAAGATGCTTTCAAAGTTGGGAAGATGCAGTTCTGAACATTTTCTAGGATCTCCATGCCATCTCCTAGAGTTCCTCAGCCCCTTTGGGTTTGAACCAGAGTGTTAAAAACACCCTTCCCCTGAAAATCCTTCCTGGCCTTTGCATCTGATTGTTCCAAATCCAGGGGTGTTTAGGTCACAATGCCACCTTGGAGAAAGCACAGTACCTTCCAGGGTGACTGTCACACAGCAGCCTCTCCAGACACGCTTGCATTCATGAAGAATAAACAGCATCCATAGGCTGGGAGAAATAGGATTTTGGCAAATGTTTCCTGGATTCGCACTCCACTACCTTTCAGCATTCCCCCAGGAAAATTCCATCCTTCACTTTTCCACACCTCTTCAGGCAATCCAGTATCGCCACTGGATACGGAGTTTTAAGTCAGACGCAGATGGAGTAATTGACGGAGGGAGGCAATCATAGGTGAAATGGTGATGCAGACTCCTCCCAGGAGAACTCACTCTGCTCCAGAGCCCTTGTGTGACTGGAGGAAAAGCAACACTGAAACCCTGAAGCCAAATATTTCCAAGGTGGTTTTAATGTAACTCTCTGCCTTTCCCTCAAGTATTTACACTTCCTTTTCAATTCTCACCATTTGTTACTCTGCATTCTGGAATGCTGAATTTACAAAGAAAATAGCAAACATGTAAAACCTTTGAGGAGGTGGTTTGTGTATATTTCTGACACTGTTAGTTTGTTTCTTAGGATTTTCAGATGAGAGGTTATACTTATTTTTAGTCTTCGTTGGATGATCTAGGTAATTACTAATTAAGACTCTGTTTCTAATTCAACAGTAGGCATAAGAGAAAGGCTGCTGCTGCTGTCGCTTCAGTCCTGTCCAACTCTGTGCGACCCCATAGACGGCAGCCCACCAGGCTCCCCCGTCCCTGGGATTCTCCAGGCAAGAACACTGGAGTGGGTTGCCATTTCCTTCTCCAGTGCAGGAAAGTGAAAAGTGAAAGTGAAGTCGCTCAGTCATGCCTGACCCTCAGTGACCCTGTGGACTGCAGCCTTCTAGACTCCTCCGTCCATGGGATTTGCCAGGCAAGAGTACTGGAGTGGGGTGCCATTGCCTTCTCCGAAGAGAAAGGCTAGAAACAGGATAGACTGACTTGGTTGTGCTGTCATAACACCACCTCTCAAATCACAGGAGTAACTACATTAAAGTTCTTGTTTTTGCTTGAGCTATGTAGCCATCGTGGGTCAGCTGAACAGTCTTCCATGTGGCTTTCATCCCAGGGCCTAGTTGAGGGAGTGGTATCTCTCTAGAAACATTAATAATACTCTTACAGAGGGTGCTGAAGCATGGGAGGCACTCTTGAAGCTCCTGTTCATATGTGATATCTGTCGTTCCTGCTTGCATTTCATTGACCAACAAGTTATATGGCCCCATCTAAGTTCAACAGGACAGTTTATCCTCCTGCAGAAGGTGTACTATAGAAAGGGACTAGATTGTGGTAATAATATCAATAATTTATAGTAGTGGCTGTTGAAGGCTTCTTTATGTATAAAACCCAAGGTGAAAGTTATTAAGGCCAAGGTAAAGCTGACCAAATGAAAATAAAATCCTTCAGTAAGGAAAAAAGAACATTAACAGAACTGAAGTGAAGTGAAGTGAAGTGAAGTGAAGTTGCTCAGTCGTCGTGTCCAACTCTTTGCGACCCCATGGGCTGTAGCCCACCAGGCTCCTCTGTCCATGGGATTTTCCAGGCAATAGTCCTGGAGTGGATTGCTATTTCCTTCTCCAGGGGATCATCCCAACCCAGGGATCGAACCCGGGTCTCCCGCATTGTAAACAGACCCTTTACTGTCTGAGCCACCAGGGAAGAGAAAGGTAACAACAAATAGGATTAACGTATTTGCATTTTAAATAGCAAAGAGTCAATATTATGAATAGAAGAACTTTTATTCATCAGAAAGATAAAGCAGTGTGCTCTGGTTAGTTGTTCTAAACACCTGGGGCTCTCCCCACCCTTTCCCTGTCACCCCAAAGTCATCGATCTTTCCAAAGTGTCGAAGAACTAATAATCCAGCAAAGGAGTTGAAGAAAGGGACTCCAGGAGCCTCCAATTCTCTTTCCCAGAAAATGTTTTCATGCAACCTTCTGGAAACATTGTCCCCCTCTCCGTAATATGACCCATATGAGGAATTTTATGTTAGAAGAAAGGGTGGGACATTTACCAGAAATCTTCCCTGTTTTTATCTTCTTTCTATCCAAGTGATTCTTTCTCCATTGAAGACCCAAGGATCTTCTGTATATGTGAGAAAGTCAGGTGGATGAGGGAGGCTTTTTAGGACCCCAGAGTTCTCAGATTCCCAGCTCTCCTCCTGCCAAAGAAGATTGGTCTTTTTTCCCAATACGCAAATTATTGATAAATGATTCGCAAGCAGCTCTCACTGGCTGCCTAATCTAGTGTTCTTAAGAGCAGTCAGATTTTAGCCTGGAAGCTTCCCCAGAACATATTTCCCTCATTCCGTGTGCTATTAGATTTGCTCCATCTCTCACAGGCAAAATAGAGGTCAGAAACAAAATAACTTCCTGTATCAACATTAGCTTTATCAAGCAGATGGCAAGTGCTTTCAGCCTCAAAAGAGGACAGTGGCCTCAGGCAGAAATACAGCCAGATGCTACCTTTTACAGTGAAATGTCTGGAAGCCTTAGAAATATTCCAAATTCCTTCAGAATAACCTCAATAATTTCCCCCTTACCTCTCTTAAATCTGTCTCTCTCTGATTGCCTCAACCCCCCTGGATTCTAGATTCTAGTTTCTACTCAGCTAACACATTTCTCTTCTGGGATCTTCAGTTTCAGGTTAAATATTTACGGAAGTGCTTTGTGTTGTTAATTCTCTTATTTTGTGAACTTTAGCCAGTCTACTTGTTGGCTGCCACACTAACCTGTGAGAATCGGAAGACAGAGAGTGGCTTTGTTCCATGTAAACCTTTAGTCGGATGGTTTAGCACCTGGCACTTAGTAAGGCAATAAACAATTGTTGAATGAATTTGTTGCTAAGGGTTTCCACCATGAGGGTAAGCAGTATGTTGGTTAGAGCTGAGCCATGGCATTGGTGGACCAGCGATGTCAAATTGTTGAGGGCTGGACACTCTCTTTTAGCCTTCTGTTGGGTCTTTCTGAAAACCAGGACATACTGTTAATGCCCACAGTGGGAAAGTTCACTTCCATAATGACTACATCAGCCACATGGCTGGCTGTACATTTTAGGAGAATCCCCTCAGATTGGCCCAGCTGCCCTTAAATGCAGGACAGCCATAGGTTGTTGAGTGAGGGTTCAACATCCTTGGAGTTGTTAGAGCCCTACTCATATTTAGCAGAAGAGAGACTTTGAAGTTAGAGTAGTCATATTTGGTAACTTAACCTCTCTGTGCCTCAGTTTCCTCACATACAAAGTGGAGATAGTAATTTATACTATACAGCTATGAGATTTAAATGAGATAATAAGGGTAAGGGATTCAGTATCTGGTACAGAGTGAGTCCTGCATAATTGTTAGCTACTATGGGTTTTATATAACTCACCAGTATATCCCATGGTGTCTCCAGGGATATGTAGCCACCGTGCATTACCAGAAAGGACATAATCTTAACAATGGCGGATCCTCAATCTGCACCCCAAATCCAAGAAACTGGGCTTTGCTCTTTGAATCAGATTTCCCTGCAGCCATGCAGAGTCAAGTTGGGGTTATGCTTTTGGCTTTCTTCTGGCCCTCCCCAGGTCCAGTAAGCTGTATCCCACTGACTTCCCAAGTGGCACTCCATGTGGTTAGGGCCAAAAGACCCATTGCCTTCCCAAGTGGCAGTCAGAGCCAAAAGACCATTATTACAGCCTCAGTCCCATGTAGACAAGGTTGGTTTGCAATAGGCTTCTGTAGGAGCAGGCCAAGGACTTTTGGAATGCAATCATATCTCACCACCTTTTCCATGGCCACCATCATCTTCCTTCTAGGACACTGCGATCCCTGCCAAAAAGCCTCTCGCCTTGTATCCCTGCCTCCTGCAAGGCATTCTCCCCACAGCAGCAGATCGACTCCTAGAACTACTCTGCTTAGAGTTCTCCAGTGTTGGGCTTCCCTAGTGGTTCATTGGTCAAGAAACTGCCTGCCAGTATAGGAGATACGGGTTCAATTCCTGATCCAGGAAAACCCCACACACCATGGAGGAACTAATACTGTTAGTGCCTCCAATGAGAAGTCCTCATGCTGCAAGTAGAGAGTAGCCCCCATTTGTCCCAACTAGAGAAAAGCCTGCAAAGCAACAAAGACCAGCACAGCCAATAAAATAAACAAGTAAATAAATAAATAAAATTATTTTAAAAAAAGCTCTAGTTGCGCTTAGAATGAAATCCCTTCTTTGCCTTGATTTACAAAGTCCTGAGTAAGCTGAACGTGTACTCTCCAGCCTTCGGCTACACACTCTCATTTCAGTGCTTCAAATGCAGGATACGTGTTCCTGCCTCCAGGCACTGTCTTTCCTCTCCCGGGTTCCCTCTGCCTGGGACGCTCCTACCCTGCATCCTCACATGGCTGGCTCCCTTCTTACATTTCCAGGCTTAGAAGCCTTCCCTGACCAGGTAATTTAAGCACCGTCATCTTTCCCCATTACTCTTGAGCCCCTTGTGATATTTTATATTGTTCACAACAGCTACTGCCATTTAATATCATTTGTTTGGGGTTTACTGTCTTTCTGCTCCCATTACAGGGAAACCTTCATGATGACAGAGCCTCATCTGTCCTCCTGTTCAACACTGCATTTCTAGTTCCTGGCACATGGTAGGTACTCAGTAAATATTGGTGAAATGAACAATTTCTTCAGAGGGTTTCATCTACTTAACAGACCTTTCTTTTGCTATTACTGACAACACAACTCTAATGGCTTATTGTGCTAAAACCTTCTCGGTAGCAAGGAGACAAAGAAGAGGGTGAGTGGGGCCGAAAAGCATATCTTTGGCACAGTGAGAGGCTGATGTTTCTGTTTATTGTCTCAGGGCATCAGCCGGTGGAGAGACACTCTATAGGGCAGGATGCTGTGTCTCCAACAAGAATGCAGGTCCTCTTTCACAGATGCCTGAGGTACAAAGATGCCTGGGTATTTTTCAGGGGCGTCATGTTTTCTTTTGGCTCAAGCTTATACCCAGAAACCTGGATAAAATTCTACACTGGTAGTTGGCAACACTCCCCAACCTGTAAGTGAGCTGACTGCAACACAAAAAGGGGGAACTTTAAAAAAAAAAGAATCAAAACTTAGATAAATTCAAAGAACTGAAAATTCCATAGTACTACATCATCCCAAATAAGGGACCTGCTTGGCACAGGGAGAAAAATATGGAATATGGATCCCCAAAGCCTGGATTTGAACCATAGTTTCACCACAAAGAAGCTGAGTGAATAGGGAAATTTATTTTAATTTTCTAATACCTTGGTTTGGCAGCAAAGAAAGCACACTACTCAGATCTCCTGCTGCAGGTGCCTCATCCCTTTCCTCCACCCCCTTCACTTCCTCTCTCCTTCATCCCCCTCTTTCCTCCCCCCCTCCATCCTTCTCCTCTACATCCCTCCTCCACCCTGCTCTTCCATCCCACCCCCCTGCTCCATCCCATTTCCCTCCTTCATCCCATCCCCTTCCTCCACCCCCTGCCACGTACTGCCCTTTTGGATTCAACCCAGCCAAGTTTCCTGCAGGCTCTTTCCAGCCAGCAACTGGCACAGTGGAGATCAAGGTAGATCCATTCTGGACACCCTGAGCCTTCTCCAGGGCAACTTTGGCTTGATGGCCTTGCTAAACCTGGCCGAGCCTTTCTTGGAACTGCCCTGCAGCCCTAGACTCTTCCTACTCAAGTTTGCTTCCTTGCTCCTCTTCCTCACGGGGGTCAGACTGGCATTGGGTCTGAGGCTTTCCCTGCCTACTCTTGTTTTTTTCTTGAATAAATCACTTGCAGGTTTAAGCTATCTTGGATTCTGCTACTTGGTGGACCCAAACAACACATTTGGTTTTCTTGTTTGTAAAACAAACTCCTTGCTTTACTCCCATTTGGATGGAATGGAGGGAATGTGTCCTTAAATCACCATGAACTTGTATCGTTGTTAGGGTTGGAAAATGAGGTTTGCAAAATTGCTGAGCATGGCATCGACATAGAGCTGACACTCAGTTAAGAACAGAGGAATCTGAATAAATGTCCTCTACTTTCAGGCAAGTTCCTGGATGAGGAAAATGTCTCTGTGAACTTCTGTGTTATCCCAAAGAAAGACCAAACGTGTGTGTTTAGGGTACCTGTGACTCGGAGGCACTGTATTTTTTATTTTCAAATTATTTGATGTCCTAGGGGAAAAACAGAACTTCTTGGACTCTTTCATACTTATTTTATGGCTTATCATTGTTTATTTAAGCATTGACTCTGTGTGGAAGACTGCATTGTATTCCTCTCAATGCTGAGGGCTTCTATGGGTCTTAACTGGTTCCTGCGTCTTCTCCTTCCATGATGGGCCCTTGGCCACCAAGTTAAGCAGCACTGTACCTTCTCCTGGGCCACTGTCTATTCCCTCGTGCCTGCATACTGTGGTTATTCTGATCATGTTGGCAGACAGATTCCTGAGCAGTTTATTCCTTTTTTATATTTATTCTTCCTGTTTTCATTCAGACCTCTGCAGACCCACAAGTCCTAGGGAGTAGGGTAGACAGGGCCACTTTAGAATGGCTCTAAGTAACCACATCTGTGATCCCTGGGGGAGGCGGCTGGACAACAGCAGTGCTGCTCATGGTCATGGGGCTCTTCTGGGTCATGACTTCTGTCTCCCCTCCAAACCCTGCCTGGCTGCACCCTTCCTCGGGGAAGCAGTCCCTATTTGTCTATGATTTTATTGGAGGGTGTGTCACTGAAACCCTCTGATTCATCTCTTGGGTAATATAGGATATTTGTCACTCAAATCTCTGTGATTCTCAGAGACAAGGACAGCAACACCTCCTCCATCAAGAGGTTTCCTAATACAACTTGAATGCTCTCTATATTTTTAGGCACTTTTGAGACTTTTCATTTATGGACTTTTAATGAAATCTGAAGCACTCTTGTTAAGAACAATTTCTTAAAAGGAGATAAGAGACTTGTAAACAGGAAAGAAAAGGGGATGACAGAGAAGTAAAGATTTTGCATGGTGGTTTTGGAAAAGCAAAGGAATCACAGAAGAAATAAATTTCAGGTATTACAACTTAGGGTTATTTGTTGATGGTGGAACAGGGACTATTTCTCCAGAGACTGAAAAAAGCCCATAAGTGGGAGTAGTAAGGTAGTTGGAGACAGTGAGAGGGCCAGCTGCCTTGGAGAACCTTTTGTTTGTTTTATTTTTCCCATACAGTAAGACTTCCTTTTAGCTTTGTGAAAGTTCTAATGCTGGTATGGTGATTGCAAAAATACTAAAGAACAGGGTGAAAGCAAGACCAGGAGACATTTAGAAAAGAATGTTGAGGATGGCATCTTTTGATGTACCCAGTTCCCTGCTGACTACTGACAGAGAGGACCCCATCTCCAGCCCAATGCAATGGAGGCTCTAGAGATAGACTGTGGCTCAGAAGCCCTCTGAGTGGGAATCAATGACCCAGGAGTTAGGAAACATAGAAAGCATTGAATGTTGGGATAAAAAACTGGATGGAGCAAACTGTTACTTGCTGTTGCTGCTAAGTCACTTCAGTCATGTCTGACTCTGTGCAACCCCATAGATGGCAGCCCACCAGGCTCCGCCGTCCCTGGGATTCTCCAGGCAAGAACACTGGAGTGGGTTGCCATTTCCTTCTCCAATGAATGAAAGTGAAAAGTGAAACTCTTCACGACCCCATGGACCGCAGCCCACCAGGCTCCTCTGTTCATGGGATTGTTCAGGCAAGAGTGCTGGAGTGGGTTGCCATTGCCTTCTCCAAAACTGTTACTTAGTATGCAGTAAATTGAGAATGTTTTCAGTTAAACATATTGACTGGAATACTATGAAAACTATAGGGACTGCCAGCATTGTGGAAAAATTAGGGGACTTTGGAGCCAAATAGATCTATTTGGGTCTTTGTTTTGTGTGTGTGTGTGTTTTAATTTTAAAATTTTATATATATTTAAAATGAAGTGTAGCTGATTTACAATGTTGTGTTAGTTTCAGGTCCACATGTACTTGTAACAGAATAATTTGTCACTTGGGGACAAATTTCAAAGTCTAATGAGACTTTAGAAGACATCAACCAGAAGGTTATGGAATCAGGGATTTCCCTAGTGGTCCAGTGGTTAAGACTGCATGCTTTCAATGCAGTTCAATCCCAGGTCAGGGAACTGAGATCCCATATGCCAGTCAACCTGGCCAAAAAGTAAATAAAATAAAATAAAAGATGGGATCGTATTCTCTCATCCCTATGTAAAAAAGTAAAATAAAATAAGAAGGTTATGGAATCACCCTTCCAGCCCATAGACATATAGGGGCTTGTCCCAAAGGTTGTATTCACCTTAGACAAATTACCTAATCACCATTAGCATTCGTTTCCTCAGCTAGGAGATGAAGATACACAAGATAATGTATGCATAGCACCTGGTATCAAAATTAGAACTCATTCATTCATTCATCCAGCAATTGTTTTTCAAGTGCCAGTTATGTGACTTTATCCTAAGAGATACAGCAATAAACCAATCTACAAAATTTGTGCCTTCATTGACCTACAATCCAGTGAAAGTAGATAGACAACATACCAGGATTAAGTGGTGTGTTTGGAGGAGTCCTATGAAAACGTTGAGATAAGACAGGGAGGGGTGTTCCCATTTGAAGGACCTGGTCAGGGAAGGCTTCCTGAGAGGCTGACAGTTAAACAAGTTCCAAGAGGAGATGAGGCAGAGCTATGCAGTCATGTAGGGGGACAGCATTCCAGGCCGGAAACAGTGAGCGCTAAGACACAGAGGTGTCCTGCACACTAAGCCAGCCCCATCTGGCTGCACCAGCATGAGTGAGGGGAGTGTGATGGATGATGGTGGGGGCCAAGGAGGGCGTGTTGACCCTGCGGGCTCTGCAGGTCACTGCTCTGACTCCCTTTTGATTCCTAACAGCATGAGAACCTACTGGAGAGTTTTTTAGCAGAATGTGAGCTGACTTCTTATTGCAGGATCACTCTGACTGCTGCATGGAGGGTAGATCAATGCAGGGCAACAGCAGCCACGAGATCAGTAAGGAGGCTATTGTGATAACCCAGCAAAGACACCAAAGTCATTTGGACCTAGATGGTGGTGATGCAGGTTGTGAGCAATGGTGCGACTTTAAATCCAACAGGATTGTTCATAGATCTGTATGAGTTATGGTAAAAAGAGAGGTGTCAGGGATGGCTAAATAATTTGGGCCTGAAGGATGGGATTACCAGTCTGTGAGATGGGGAAATGAAGCAGGGTTGTGGAGGCAAGGCAGCGTGAGAGTTAGATTTTTAAGTGTTAAGACTGAAGTGCCTGCTGCATAGAAATAATGGTGGGAATGTTGAGAAGGCCGTCAGATATATGAAAACATGTACAATTCATATATCATCCTGGAGAGCTCACCAGGCTTGAGGTATATATTTGAGAAACATTAACACATAGATGGCATTGGAAAGCTATGGGACTAGATTATGTAGGGTGTGAGTGCTGAGAATAAAGAACAAAGGTCCCCAAGCTGAGGAGACTGTGTCCAAGTAAGGGAGGAGAAGGAAAATCCGGAAAGTGGGAGGGTTGGCTTGGAGATCTGCTGAAGAACCATTTCACGGATGAGGGAGCAATCAGGCATGTCAAATGGGCCATGAAGATGAGAACTGGACTTGGCAATGTCGCGGATGATTTTGACAGCAGCAGTTCCAGGGGAGTGATAGGGAATCCAGAACCAACTGAACTGGGTTCTGGAGGGAATTGGAAATAGAGCGGAGGCAGCCAACACAGTTCTTTCAAGGACTTTTGCTTTAAAGCAACGATTATCAAAGTATGGTGTCTGGACAAGCAGTATTAGCACCATCTGAGATCTTAAAACTTCACAGTCTTGGGCTCCATCCAACTGAATCAAAAATTCTGGCAGTGGGACCCACCATAAAGGTTATAGAACTGAAACTATCAAGGACAAACCTCTACGATACTTGTTGCCACCCCTTCCTGGAAAAGATTACTTTGTAATCTTCAATAGTGGGGCACCTGGTAAAACATTTAAACCCAGTGATGGCTCCCATGAAGGTTCTAATTCAGAAGGTCAGCGACTTGAGAAAATACATTCCTACTGCCTGCATGTGTGCTAAGTCTTTTCAATCATGTCTGACTCTTTGCGACTCCACAGACTGTAGCCTGCCAGGCTCCTCTGTCCGTGGGATTCTCCAGGCAAGAGTACTGGAGTGGGTTGCCATGCCCTCCTCCAGAGAATCGTTCCGACTCAGGGATCAAACAGCCGTCTCCTGCATCTCCGCCACTGGCAGGCACATTCTTTACCGCTGGCACCACCCAGGAAGCCCGCATTTGTACTAAGTATCCCAAATGGTTCTTAGATGGGGAAACTGTGGGCAGCTCTGCCCAGGACTCACGCCTGGGGGAGCCCGCTTGAATTTTTGACCTGACACCGAGGCCAGTAAACACTCAAGATCTGGAATCATTTGATCTAGACTAGTTTAGCTATGGAGTTTTGCAGTTGTATAACTGCATATATTATAGTGCGTTTATCTCTTTTCCCAGTGGTTTCTTTTTGCAGCTCTAGGGTAACATGTCTGATGTGAAGCAATGTACTAATCTGGTTAAGCTTGGGGCCTGGAATTCAGGAGAAATTACATAAAAATCATCACATCAATCAATACTGATGGTCTTCAAGTCACAGAACCTAGGCTTAAAAATATCCTCAACTACAAATACAAAAAAGAAAAGAAAAGAAAATCCCAAACATATGAAGATGCCCTGCCCCATCTTCTGTTTCCACCTGGGAGTCGCTGATGCCATGGAAGCTGCAGGGACAGAAATGTAAACGTTCAGGAGTAAAGGAAGGAAAGAAATGGTGACCAGCCTGGCTAGTTAAGGACGGTTTTCCTTGAAGACTCTGGCTAGCTAGTTTCTTGGGCCTGCCCCTCACATTCTCTGCCTGCTCTGCTTGAGCGCTTATCCCATAGGTACTCTTCTGGGAACATCGTTCAAGGAGCTAGCCACACTCTCACTTCTATGTCAGTTAATTAGGTTAGATATGCATTTCTCCTTTTGATTTTAGTTGAGGTCAATGGCAACACGGAACAGCGAAGCGCAGAAGGCAAGAGGAAGGTCACTGTGCATAGGTCCGGCTGGCGGAGGGATATGCCTTGAAGCCCCGGAACGGCAAAGAGATAGAGAGCCTCGCAGAGGCGAAAGAGCACATAGCAGGGAGGAGCTGCTGCGGCTGCTGCTAAGTCGCTTCAGTCGTGTCCGACTCTGTGCGACCCCATTGACGGCAGCCCGCCAGGCTCCGCCGTCCCGGGGATTCTCCAGGCAAGAACATTGGAGTGAGTTGCCATTTCCTTCTCCAATGCATGAAAGTGAAAAGGCAAAGTGAAGCGTAGAGGTTAAAAATGAATTTCACATTCCTTCAGTTTAGTGTGAGAATTTATTCTGTGTGGCAGTGGCTGTGTGGGAGAGACGAGGTAGTTTGGCACAAGGCAAGGAGTATTGCATTTCCGTAGAGACTTAATGCATCATCTAACAATGACACATTGTGATAATGTTACAAAGAAAAGTAACAGATTACTGTGACAGAGAATAGTATGGGGGAGGGGACAGAGCTACTTCTGATAACTGGTCAGGAAACCTCTGGGAGTGACACTGGAGCTAAGTGAAGGATATAACGGATCCAGGTGAAGTGCTGGAGAGTCCTTTGAACAGCAAGGAGATCAAAGCAGTCACTCCTAAAGGAAATCAACCCTGAATATTTACTGGAAGGACTGATGCTGAAGCTAAAGCTCCAATACTTTGGCCACCTGATGTGAAGAGTTGACTCACTGGAAAAGACCTTGATGCTGGAAGATTGAAGGCAGAAGGAGAAGGGGATGACAGAGGATGAGATGGTTGGATGGCATCACTGACTCAATGGACATGCGTCTGAGAAAACTCTGGGAGATGGTGAAGGACAGGGAAGCCTAGAGTCCTGCATTCCATGGGGTCGCAAAGAGTCGGACACGACTGAGCCACTGAACAATGAAGTGTTAAGGACTGGCTTTTCTGCCCAAGGGAACAGCACATGCAAAGGCCCTGTGGAACAGAGAAGCATTGTTCTCTGGAGGGAAACCAGTGTGGCTGGAGCAGTGAAAGCAAAGGCCTCTGGAAAGCTGTGGCTGGCAAGCTGAGGCAGGGGCTAGATGAGGCAGAACTTTGCCGGCAAGCTTGAAGAGTTGTCCTTTTTCCTAAGAACAATGGGAAGTCCTTGGGGATTGTGAATGGGTCACATCTGAGTCTCAGAAAGTTTACTCTGGCTGCAAGAAGAAGAGTAAGGCGGGAGGGCAGGATTGAACACAGGGAGGTGGTTAGGAGGCTGCTGGTGTTCTCAAAGGATTGCTTGGACCCAGAGTTTGTGGTGGAGATGGAGAGAAGTGGAGAGAGCTTCCCTGGTGGCTCAAATGGTAAAGAATCTGCCTACAGTGCAGGAGACCTGGGTTTGATCCCTGAGTTAGGAAGATCCCCTGGAGAAGGGAATGGCAACCCACTCCAGTATTCTTGCCTGGAGAATCCCATGGACAGGTAGGCTACAGTCCATGGGGGTCACAAAGAGCACTGAGGAACTAACACACACTGCCCCTCTCCCATAGAAACATGTGCACAGACTAGGTAAGGACCAGGGAGAAAGGGAGAGCCCAGGATAACTCCTGGGTGTGTGAGTGGGTAACTGGAGGGATAGTGGCTGCACAGCTCTGTTGACATTTGATCTCTTTCTTTAAGTGTGTTCTAAGAGTTTTGCTTCTGTATCCCAAGAGGCCCTATACCCACCATACAGCACGTCTGGCTATCTGAATACTCTGATCAGCTCCCCTCAGCTTTATATAAAACAGCTTTATTAAGATATGATTTACATACCATACAATGCACCCGTCTAAAGTGTATGATTCAGGGATTTTTAGTATATTCACAGATATGTGCAACCATCAACACAGTCAATTTTAGAACATTTCTCAAAAAGAAACATAAAACCCTTTAGCAATCTTCCTATATTCGCCCCTTCTCTTGCCCTCATTTGTAGGCAGTCATGAATCTAATTTATGTCTCATAGATTTCCCTGCTCTGGGCATTTTGTGTGAATAAAATCATATATGATCATACATGGCATTTCACTAGAATGAAATCATGTGTGATCATTCATGGTCCTTTGTGACTGGCTTCTTTCTTTTAGCATAATGTCTTCAAGATTCATCCATCTAATGGCATATGTCAGATCTTCTTTTTATAGCCAAATAACATTCCATTGTCTGGATATACCCCATTTTGTTTTTCTTTCATCAGTTGATGGATATTTGGGTTTTTCTACCTTCTGGGTGCCAGTCTCTGTGAAGACGAATCTCTCGGCATGTGTACAACCTGTCTGAATGCTCTGATTGCATCCAGGGCAAAATAAACAGCAGGGAGTTGGATGGGATAAGGTGGCCCCATATTTGCCTGTCAAGGGAAGGGGCTTCAGTTTTACACACATAAAACACAGCCTTTTGTTTGTTTTATGATAAAAAGAGTTTCTTTGTTTTTCTCCTTCTACTTCTGTGCCCACTCACAATTTTCTCCCAGCTGGTAAGGAAAAGGAGGCAAAATTCAAGGACCTGGCTGATTTAACCACTCCTGGTAACATGTCTAAACTTTCCTCTGTTTACAAACCCATTTGTGCCCTCATTATCCACTAAATGCCCCCCTCGCTCCAGGATGCTTCTGAGTGTTTAAGATAACTAGAACTGTGACGGACCACCAGCCCCTCTCCCTCTCTTCCCCTGGTGAAGGCTTGGCCACCTGCCAGTCACAGCAGAGTGACGTTATTCCTTCGGTACGTGTTCAAGAGGGTCCCCTATGTGTGCAGCTTCTGGACATAGCTCTGTTGCCAGGGCAAGAGGAGCCTGGCTGCTTCTCACCTTTCCAGGCTGTTGTTGTGGGGCTGGGGTAGGAGGGGTGTGGCGGGGGTGGGGAGGGGTTCAGCTTTGAACTTTACTCAAAGTGCAGCTGAGCCTTATTGACTATCTGAGTCCTTATCAGATCTCCAGTATTCCATGGTGGCTCAAATGGTAAATGCAGGAGACCCTGTTCGATCCCTGGGTCGGGAAGATCCCCTGGAGAAGGGAATGGCAACCCTCTCTAGTATTCTTGCCTGGAGAATTCCATGGACAGAGGAGCCTGGCAGGCTACAGTCCATGGGATCACAAAGAGTCATCTGAGCAACTAACACATTTCCAAAAAGAATAAATAAGCATGATAAAGCACATTGAAATTTCTATCAGATCTTCACTGTAGATCCTGTCCCAGCCAGCGCCCATGGAGAGGGGGTGGTGACCTCTCAGGATGCCTGGAGATGGCGGCCTCTTGCAAAAACCTGCTCCAGGACCTGCAGGGGTTGGCCCCTGTGACCTCGTGTTCATTGTACTCCTGTACTCCAGCTACTGATTGTTGTCTATCCGTCTTCTCCATTTCTGAAATGTCCACACAGGCAGTGGTGTCCTGGGGTCCGTTTGTACCAGCCCCTGAGAGCTGATTGCTTTCCTACCTTTCCAGCTCTGCGTTCAGTCCTGTCACATTGGTAGTTTAAAATCAGCCAGGATAAGTATTTACTTTACAGAAACGGCACATGCCAAGAATCAGGGCTTTGTTTACCTCCTGAAGAGTCTGTTGTTAAACATTTACTAGCACGTAAGTGCTCACGGGTCCCTGCTGCTCTGCAGTGGAAAAGAGCTGCCTCTCTGGTTTTGATGGGCACAGTGGAGTCTTCAGTTAATAAAAAATAAGAGTTGCAATAATAACAAAAAAGCAAGCAACCCAATCAAAAATTATTGCTGAGTAGACAACAAGTCCTCCAGCACTGGGGGTACAATGCCTTTTTCCAAGAACAATTTGTTACTATAACCTTAAAGGGAAAAAAACTCCACTGGTGAAGAGGAAAAGGGAACATGTATGTTTTGAAGGTCCCACCATTCTCTATTTTGGTTTTGGGGTTTTTGCCACTTGTGATAGTTAATGGGGACCCATTGGGACTGATTTAGTGCAACAGAATCATTAAATTTAACTGTTTTTGGTCCTTGAGCTTTCCAGGTGGCACAGTGATGTAGAATCCACCTGCCAATGCAGAAAATGCAAGAGACATGGGTCAGGAAGAGCAGGAAATGGCTACCCCACTCCAGTATTCTTGCCTGGAAAATTCTATGGACAGAGGAACAGGGTGGGCTACAGTCCATGGGGTCACAAAAAGTCTGACACTACTGAGTGATTAAGCACACACATGGTCCATTGAGGCAAAATTCTAAGATTCTCCAACATGTTAAGAATCTCAGCTTTAGATTTATTTCTCAGCTGGTGTGTGAGGTGGTCCATGAAGAGGTCAGTGATGCTTTGAGTATTGTGACTCAAAAGGCCCCAAGAAATGGATAGATAAATGGCAGAAGGGTCTTGGGCATCTCCCTTCAACCAGAACTGTCAAGCATCCTCTATGTTGACAGGCCCATTTCAGCCTCTTATAGAGCAGAGGGAATACACCATATGACCTTGACCTTCTGAGGCTTTAGAGCTGAGTTGAGCAGCTATGTGAAGCAGTTCTGTCTCTCCTCTTTTTCAAAGAGCATACTCCTGGTGATCTGTGTTCAGCCACAGAACTCTGTGTGACATGCTGAAGATGCTTTGTGGAAGGTCCCAGCATGACAGGACCAGAAAGACAACCAAGTTGAGCCCAGTAAGAGCTATGAAGCTTCTTCTGCCCCATTTAGAAAAGTCTGTGATAGGATATTGGGGCAAGTGTCATAGTGACCCCAAGAATGTTCATCAGATTTCACACTTAACAAAGAAAGAGGGATGGAGACTATGACTGACCAGAAACTCCTCTTCAGAAGACAATTGCCATGTCATATTGCAAAGGTAGGTTCAGTTCAGTTCAGTTCAGTCGCTCAGTCGTGTCCGACTCTTTGCGACCCCATGAATCGCAGCACGCCAGGCCTCCCTGTCCATCACCAACTCCCAGAGTTCACTCAGACTCACATCCATCGAGTCAGTGATGCCATCCAGCCATCTCATCCTCGGTCGTCCCCTTTTCCTCCTGCCCCCAATCCCTCCCAGCATCGGAGTCTTTTCCAATGAGTCAACTCTGCGCATGAGGTGGCCAAAGTACTAGAGCTTCAGCTTTAGCATCATTCCTTCCAAAGAAATCCCAGGGTTGATCTCCTTCAGAATGGACTGGTTGGATCTCCTTGCAGTCCAAGGGACTCTCAAGAGTCTTCTCCAACACCACAGTTCAAAAGCATCAATTCTTCGGTGCTCAGCCTTCTTCACAGTCCAACTCTCACATCCATACATGACCACAGGAAAAACCACAGCCTTGACTAGACAGACCTTAGTTGGCAAAGTAATGTCTCTGCTTTTTAATATGCTATCTAGGTTGGTCATAACGTTTCTTCCAAGGAGTAAGCGTCTTTTAATTTCATGGCTGCAGTCACCATCTGCAGTCATTTTGGAGCCCCCCAAAATAAAGTCTGACACTGTTTCCACTGTTTCCCCATCTATTTCCCATGAAGTGATGGGACCGGATGCCATGATCTTTGTTTTCTGAATGTTGAGCTTTAAGCCAACTTTTTCGCTCTCCTCTTTCACTTTCCTCAAGAGGCTTTTTAGCTCCTCTTCACTTTCTGCCATAAGGGTGGTGTCATCTGCATATCTGAGGTTATTGATATTTCTCCCGGCAATCTTGATTCCAGCTTGTGTTTCTTCCAGTCCAGTTAGTCCCTGCCATCATCAAGCATCAATATATTTTGCATCACCCTTTGACTTCAGAAGTAATCTGTAACCTAAGCCCCACTTATTTTTTCTATTTGACACTTACTTTAGTTTCATTAGTTTTTCTGACAATTTCATTGATATTTCATAGGATATTCATGAGCGGGGGAATAAAAGAACAGTGCTATTCTGCTACCTCTCTATTTGTTTCCCTAAGCACTTGCAAGAATAAAAATCAGAGATTCTACAGCAGGAGTCTGCGTGCTGCATCCTATGAGCCAAATCTGGCTTGCCACCTGCTTTTGTAAATAAAGTTTTATTGGATAAGTTTATCCATTTACATACACTTTCACACTCAGTTGAGTAGTTGTAAAAAGACTTGATGGTCCACAAAGCTGAAAATATTTCCTATGTGGTTCTGTATAAAAAAATTTTTTTCCAACCCCTGCTCTTTAGAAATATGACTTCTTAGTAAAACACAACTTAAGTCTAGTAAAACAAAAATCTCTTTTTAAAGGTTCCCCTCCTAATCCCTCACTCTTTTGGGGGAAAGAAGCATATTATGATATTGATTTTGACCAGACTTGAGTTCTAATCACAAGCTTTCATAGGACATCTGACAATAGTTGAATAGAATTAAGAAAAGATTTTATTTGCAGAATCCACAAAGTTATTTCCCCCAGTGTGTGCTGATTACTAAGTGCTAGGCAAGTTGAACTTTTAACAGGAACCCAGAAAGAGGGGAATCAGAGTAATTTTAAGCCAAAATCATGATAGCACTATCGCATGTAAATCTCAAACACATAACTCAGGACAGAGATAATTCATTTCACCGTAGGGAACACGGCTCCAAGTTGCAATTAAGCAAGTTGATCATTTCAACTGTTTAGTCTATGCTGCTTGATAAAAACAATAAAGGAAGAGATTATCTAGCAGACGTGTAAGTTAATCATAAACATCTTCTGGCTTCCTACTTTCCAAGGGCCTGATGTGTCTTTCTGGTTGAGAACAGCAGGGCTGGATGATTTGAGTCTGAGGTCAGATAGTGTGGCTCTCTACTGAGAGTTCGAGAGTCTAGAACGCCTTCTTCTTGGAAGCTGGCCCAGAGCTATCCTGTAGACACTGGCACTTGAGGTGCTTTCTGTGAGTGTGGTAGGTGTGTGATAGCCCCTCCCATATCCCTAAACTCATTTCCCACCACCCACCACTCTGACCCCATGCTCACTCCAGCCACACTGCTCTCCTGAGTGTTCCTCAAGCTCGCGCAGCAGCCTCATGCTTTTGCATTTGAAATTCTCATCCTCATTACTCTCTTCTTAAATATGTGCTTGGCTCCCTAACTTGCCTCTAGTATCTGCTCCAGTATCAAATATCCTCTTAACAGAGAAGCCTTTCCTGGCCACCCATTATAACAGGGCACCCTGCCTTCTTGCTATCACTCTGACCTTCTTAATTGCTTTTTTTTTTTTCTCATGGTATTTATTGCCATGTGGCATATTATGTATTTGTTTGTTCTGTACTGCCTATTTCCTTCCTTGAGGGAAGACACTTTGATTTATTCACTGATGGATTACTAACTTCTAGAACTTATGCTTGGCACATAGTACACTCTCCATAAAGGCTTTTGAATGAAAGAAAATGTGTTTGAATGTGTAGTGGAGCTGGCTTTTTATTGAGAAAGGGAGAAATAGAGGAACTTTCTTGTCTTCTCCATACTAAGCCTTTGAAACATACCATTTCACTAATGACAGCGCAAAGAAGCCATTATGAATACATATTTATTCTATACACAGACCTGAGTTCAAGTATTCACTTTGACATTTAATAACTATGCTCATGCCTTAATCTCTCCAACTCTTGTTTTTTTTCACCTATAAGGTGGATATAGCAATAGCACTTATTTTATAGATTTGTCAGAATTAAATGAGGCAGTAAATGTAAAGGTCTTACCTTGACATATGTGTTTTAAAACACTATCTTTGTTATTTTAAGCATATTTTAATAGTGCACATTTCAGTTCAAGGTGACTGTATATGGATCCATATTGTATAACTAGCTGCTAAACTAGAATCTTTACTATGATTTCAAAAGCAACAGTTAAAGTGATTAAATGGTAGATTAAAAGTGATTTTACGAGGCTAGGAGAAAACTGAAGATCAGTTCAGTTCAGTGATCTTGTTTGATGTTTTTTCTCTACAGAGAATTTTGAAATATATCATGTCAGATTAATTGATTTTCCCCTTATGATTTTAGTTTTTGCAGCATTCTTGGAAATACTTTCCTCACTCCAAGATCATAGGGACATTAATATATTATTTTCCTATAAAGTCTTTATGATTATTTTCTGTATTTAAACGTCTAGATTTATCTTGATACATGAAGTTACTTTTTTTCAAAAGAGCTATCAATGTATCCTTAATTAAATAATTCAGTACTGCAGTGTTGATAATTTGGAGCATAATAGTACATTTTGGGAGAAGGCAATGGCACCCCACTCCAGTACTCTTGCCTGGAAAATCCTGTGGGCGGAGGAGCCTGGTGGGCTGCAGTCCATGGGGTCTCGAAGAGTTGGACACAACTGAGCGACTTCACTTTCACTTTTTACTTTCATGCATTGGAGAAGGAAATGGCAGCCCACTCCAGTGTTCTTGCCTGGAGAATCCCAGGGACAGGGGAGCCTGGTGGGCTGCCATCTATGGGGTCGCACAGAGTCCGACATGACTGCAGCGACTTAGCAGCAGCAGCAGCAGCACATTTTGACTCTTTAGTAGGATTAGTCTCCTCCTTTCATCCTTTTAATTCCAGTTGGGAGTAAGCTTTTTGATGGTTTAATCACTATCATGTTATTTTTATTTAAAAAATCATTATATTGATAATATAAAATCTCTCTGCCTATGAATAAGATATCTACTTCTTTTTATTTGGTTACTTTTATGCCCTTTAGTCATATTTTAAAGTTTTTAAAAAATAAGTTTTAGTTAGCGTTTTGTGATTGCATGCCAGAGACTATAACTCTGGCCAACTTAATCATGTATTAGAAAGGTACTGGAGAGTTCACATAGTCAAAAGGAAAGCCAGAGAACCAGGCTGAGAAATAAGACAGGAACCAGGATAAAAACTGCCTGATCATTAAGGAAACACCTTAACACTTGGGACTAATGAACTGGTAGCAGTTTCTTTTGTCTTCACATTGGTCTGTTCAGGAAAGTCTTAAAAGAAAACTTGATTGTCTAAGCTTAGGATACATGCCTGCCCCATGGATGTACTGAGGCAGCGAGAAGAAGGATCAGGCAAAACAAATTTCAAGCACCTTTCAAGAGGGCAGAACACCTGGATTATCTTTGGCAACAAGGCTGAACATAGTATTTTTAGACAAAAAATTTCCAAGATGAAACAGAATGTGTAGAAAATGAAAATTGTCCACTATCAGAAGAAAGTAAACATTTATTGGAAAACTATTCCATGCTGGTGAAATAGAATTTTGTTTAAATCATCAACTCTTCATTGATTTCCTTGGAAGATATTTGTATCCCTAGAGAGATTAAGTTTATCAAAGCGATCCAGTCATTCTTCCAGTCTCACACAAATATGAAATGGCTGCTTTGGGATTAAGAGCACAGCTCATTCAAACCTCATCCCACTCATCTTTTCTTGCAAGGGCAGGTAATCACTGAAGACTCCACAGAAGAAATAGGAACCCAGTGAACAAACAGTAAGCAGGAAGGAATTTTGGCAGCAAGGAGTGAGATACATCCAGCTATCTTCAATGTTAGATTATGTGGGTACTAAGTATTAATTCCAGAGCAGAAAATGGCAACCCACTCTAGTATTCTTGCCTAGAGAATTTCATGGACAGAGGAGCCTGGAGGGGTACAGTCCATGGGGTCGCAAACAGTCAGACACAACTGAGCAACTAATACACACACACACACACACACACACACATTCACACACACACAGTATTAATTCATTAATTTATTTGTTTGCCTAATAAAAGCATACTGATTCCTATATGACATTACGGCATTGGAAGGATAGGTCTAGTGGTAAAGATAGTCATTTTTATTTTTCAATTTATTAAACAAGTGTTTATTTAACAACTACTGTTTGCCACATACTGTTCTTGGTTTGATATAGAAAGCCTATAGGAAGCTCTATTGTAATCATTAGAATTTACCCAATCTGCTCTTCGGATAATGACACAGACTGAATTGTGTCTTCCCAAAATTCATTTATGTTGAAGCCCTCAGCTCCAGTGTGATCGTATTTGGAAACTGGGCTTTTCAAAGACAATCAGGTTTAGCTGAGGTCATGAGGGTGAGGCCCTTAGGATGCGATGGTGTGTGTGCATGCTTAGTCACCCTGTTCTGTCCGACTGTTTGCAACCTCATGGACTGTAGCTTGCCAGGCTCCTCTGTCCATGGGATTACCCAGGCAAGAGTACTGGAGTGGGTTGCAATTTCCTTCTGCAGGGGATCTTCCCCACCCAGGGAGCGAACCCAGCGATCTCCTACACTGCAGGCAGATTCTTTACCACTGAGCCACCAGGGAAGCCCAGAGTTGGCATTAGCACTCTTAAATGAAGATACACCAGGAAACTTGCACTTTCTCTGTTGCTCTTGTACTCTTTCTCTGCCACGTGAGAACACAGCCATTCACAGATCAGGAAGAAAGCTTTCACAGAAACTGACCATGCTGTACCTCGATCTTGGATTTCCAGTCTTCATAACTGAGAGGAGATCAGTGTCTGTCATTTAAGCCACACAGACTATGGCATTTTGTTATGGCAACTTGAGATGAATAATACAGACAGAGTCTGTGAGGCATACTCCCTATGTGAGCAGATAGTCACTAGGATCTTTTTCCAGGTGCATAATCTAATAAAGTTATTCACGGAGCTTGTGCATTGGGGTAGTTCTAAGAACTTTACTAATAGAGGAAATAGAAAAATTCTTTTTCATATTATTATAATTATGGTGACTATGAAGAGAAATCAGAAGGTTTCTGAGGGAGGCATACTCTAAAACTGGACATTTTGCTTATTGAGTCTTTATATGAAATATTGAAAACTTTGGTAGCAGAAATCTAGAGGCACTCCATTAAGAAGCTCCTTTATTTTGAATTGTTAGGGAGCTGTTTTGGTAAGTCCAAGAAGACTCTTTGACAACTGATTTCTCCAGCTTCAAATTTGTTGATAAGTAAACTAAATATACGGCTAAGAAACACGGTGAAATAAACTTTGGGAGTAAGCAGAGATTAGAACAGATAAGGACTAGCAGGAAGTTTGGTTTTATCAAGTGACAGATATGAACCTAGCTGCATCACAACTTGCTGAGACAGGCTGTTCATTAAAGAAATGCTGTATGATTATAATAGCAGGAGAGTGAGAATGGAAAGATATTTCTGTAAAGGAGTTATTGAGTTGGCTCAAAAGTTCGTCCAGTTTTTTCCATAAGGTGGTATGGAAAACTGAATGGGCTTTTGGATCAACCCATATAATAAGTGAGCAGCATGAAGCGTTAGTTTTGTTCATAAGATGGTTGAAAGTACAGAACGCCTGAAAGACCCGATGTTATCTACAGAGCAGCAGCTGATTCAACCATGCACAAAGAGACATAGGTCATTGGAGGGCCGTTTGACCCACTGTCAGAAACACCGTGTAGGGTGTTCCTCCTTCCTCAAGAGTCATGCCCTCCTAGGACCTAAGCTTCTTTGGCTCTGAACACAGGAAAGTCTAAGTCCTACATCTTTTGCAGCTGGATTCATACCTTTGCAGGAGGTCAAAGGGCTCCATAGGTATCATTCTAACATGTGGACAATGCAATAATGACCCCATCTTTTTCTCTTTAACCATTTTAACCAATTCTGGGTTCTCTTCATAGTCACCATAATTATAATAATATGAAAAAGAATTTTTCTATTTCCTCTATTAGTAAAGTTCTTAGAACTACCCCAATACACAATCTCTGTGAATAACTTCATTAAATTATGCACCTGGAAAAAGATCCCAGTGATTATCTGCTCACGTAGATGGCAGAATAATGCTCCCTCCCCAAAGATGTTTACATCCTAATTCCTGGAGCCTGTGAATATGTTATTTTATATGGTAAAGGGGAATCAAGGTTGTAGATGGAGTTAAAGTTGCTCATCAGCTGACCTTAAAATAGGGAGATTATCCTGGCTTATCTAGATGGACCCACATAATTACAGGGATTTTTAAATGTGAAAGATGAAGGCAAAGAGTTAGTTTTAGAGTGAGGCTAGTGAGGGAGTGAGGATTTGACCTGCCGTCACTGGCTCTGAAGGTGGAAAGTGGCCATGAGCCAAGGAATGCAGGTGACCTATAAAAACTGGAAAAAGCAGGGAAACAGATTTACCTCTAGAGCTTCTAGGAAAAAAACACAGCCCCATGGACATTTTGATTTTAGTCCAGTTAGACTTATACTGGGCTTCTCTCATAGCTCTGTTGGTAAAGAATGTCCCTGCAATGCAGGAGACCTGGTTTCAATCTCTGGGTCAGGAAGATCCCTTGGCAATGGAAATGGCAAATCATTTCAGTATTTATTCTTGCCTGGATAATCCCACGGACAGAGGAGCCTGGCAGACTACAGTCCATGGGGTTGCAAGAGTCGGACACGACTTAGCAACTAAACCACCACCACCATAATCATTTCGGAAATTCACTGGTAGCTCAGTATGTAAAGAAACTGACTGCAGTTCAGGAGACCCAGATTTGATCTCTGGGTCGGGAAGATACCCTGGAGAAGGAAATGGCAACCCTCTCCAGTATTCTTGACTATAAAATCCCATGGACAGAGAAGCCTGGTGGGCTACAGTCCATGGCATAGCAAGAGTCAGACATGACTTGGTGACTAAACCACAACCAAATTTATATTGGACTTCTGATCCTTAGAACTGTAAGATAATAAAGTTGTTTTAAGCCATTATGATGGTGGTGATTTGTTACAGCAACCATAGGAAATTAACATACTTGCTAGTGTTAGACACATTTGTCTAATACTACAAAGGCAGAGCATGTAAACGGTTAGAGCAATTAGGCAACTCAAAATATGGTTCTATATCTCATGGGATTCAGATCAAAGGCATGTAGAAGTACAACACAGAAGTTGAGTCTCTTCAAATAGTGATATTTAGATCAGAAGGAATTTTGATCATTCATATAATGATTGAAATAAAAATCACAAAAGCTGGTGAAAATAGCTTTTTCTTCAGATGCAGAACAGCCTTATGGCAGGTTTAAAAACCAAGTCTAAATTTCAGTTTCTTTGAAATAATAGATCCTTTGAACCATTTTTCTTTCTATCAGATTAGAGGACATCTAAAATGAAGCATGAAGGAAATTCAACTTATGAAAACAGATCTTTTGAAACTATTATAGTAATTATTCCTGATCCCACGTTCTTATGCAAAATTTCCATATATTTTTTGGTAACTGGAAAAATTGTATTTCTTATATAGCTAAACTGTGAGCTCTGCTTACCGGGAATAATTAGGGTAATAATAATGCATTACTCCTTATTGTTTCTTGCGTTTTTTAGATGGACCTGGCTTGTCCACACAATAATGTATCTTGAATGAACAAACTAATAAACTAAAATATAAGCACCTTGCAATGGGGTGAATAGATGTGCAAAAGGATAACAATAATGAAATAATATTTGCATAGCAGTTTATACTTTACAAAGAGATTTCACAAGCGTTTATCTGTAAAAATTCTGTGAAGTAGACAAGCAGAATTACCTTTTTTCTTTAATAGATAAAGAAATAAATTGACTTGCCCCTAATCAGACCTTATACGTGGGAGAATCCAGGTCCTCTGGTTACACACTTGCCAGCATGCCTCACTCCACTGGGGAAAAAGAATTGCTACCCAGCTCTTCAGACTCATAGCAAAAGAGAACTTGAAATCCACAGCAAGGATGTGTAAGTTTGTTGTGGTGCTACTTACAGGGCTCATTACAGGAAAAGATGCCTTTTTTTTTTTTTTTTTTTTAATGGAGTTAATGCCTTGTCTCTGACTTCTCTGCTCTGAGCTGTTGCTATTTTTGCTTCTTTATCTCCTTCCTCAGCAATTTGTTGGACTCTAAGTCTCAGCTTTGGTAATTTGTCCTGTACCTCACCCCATATTCCCTTGACATTGATTGATCTATTTGGGACATACTCCCCTGGTTCCCCTTTAGTGCTTCAGGGCATCGTTTTTATATTTGCTCTCTGGTTTCATGCAGACTGGCAGGAGGCAGAAGGCAACCAGCCTGCCTTCCATCTCATCCCCACCTCCCACAGCCAAGTCTATGGGAAATGCTCACCCTCCTCCAGCCCAGGAGAACTTTTGTCCCTACCTGCCATATCTTTTTTAGAGGGAGAGGCAAAATGAGTACTCTACACACCATCATGAATTTCAAATGGTAAAAACATCATCTCATTGATTGTCTTTATAGAATGTGCTACTGCAATTGCTTCATTGAAACTGATAGAAAGGTATTTGTAAGAAACTTAAGGTTTACAGTGAATCCTAGCTCTACAGTCCTGTTTTTGTTTTTGTTTTCTTTCTGCATGATCTTTCATTTTTCAAATATAAATTCTTCTACCTTGGAGATTTTCAGAAATCAAATTTTCTACAGTTGGTGAGGAGTTATATTGAAAATATGGACTGCTTACATTATATGATATTCAAGATTTTAGTTAGGTGTCATTTCCAAAAATCATTATCACCTTTTCAATGAAAATAATCTTAAAATAAAAACATGTAGGAGATTTTAAGGGAAATGCTGTCAAGCAGTCTAGCCCAGATGAGATGCAAATTGCCATTTTATTAAACTAGAGCAGCAATTGTCTTTAATATCCAACAGGGAAACAGATGTAGTTGGGGTTGAGATCGAATGCAAGGTTGTCAGAACAGAAATCCCTACCCTGGAAACACATTTTTGCCATACAGCTTTATCTATAGTGGCTTGGAAGAGATCTGATTTCTGATCTGCATCTAAGGAAGTTTATTGAAGGCAAAGATAAAAGTCTCTGAGTAATGTGGCAAGCATCCTGATGATGGCTATGGTATTTCCTTGACTTTTCAAGGTACCCAAGTAGCTCTCCTTCTTGAGTTTGGCTTTATTATGGTTAATGTCAGGGAATCATAGCATTCTTGGGAATGATGAAGAGGATTCCAGATAAGCGAGAATTGCTCAGGATGGGCATTGCCGAGAAGCTGCCATTCTTTGGTCAGGTGCCACAGAGGAAAATCAAATCCTCCTGTGATGCAATTAGCACCTTACAGCAGGGTGACCAGATGTGCAAAAGGATAACAATAATAAAATAATATTTGCATAGCAGTTTATACTTTACAAAGAGATTTCACGAGTGTTTATCTGTAAAAATTCTGTGAGGCAGACAAGAAAAATTATCTTTTTTTTAAATAAATGAAGAAATAGAGAGGCTGACTTGCCCCTAATCACACCTAATATGTGGGAGAATCCAGGTCCTCTGGTTACACACTTGCCACCATGCCCCACTCCACTGGAGAAAGAGTCGCTACCCAGCTCTTCAGACTCACAGCAAAAGAGAATATACAATCCACAGTAAGGATGTGTCTGTTTGTTGTGGTGCTACTTACAGGGCTCATTACTGGAAAAGATGCTTTTTTAACAGAGGATGGCCAAGAATGAAAAAGAAAGAGAAGGCAAGAGTAAGAATGAGGTAGGTAGGGCTTGAGGAGAGATTGAGAAGGAAAATGAGAACTGTGAACTAAAACTGAAAACCAAAATGAATCCAAACATTTTCTCAGGAAAAAAAACTAAAAGGGAGAAAACCCACAAACATGAGATCTCTTGTGACCCCAGCCCTAATCTCAGAAAAGCAAAACACTGTCATTAACAAGCAACACCTGGAGAGACACACAGCGTGAACTCACTTTTTTGAACCTCCTTATTTGGAAGGGGCATCGCTTGGAGAAGGGGATGGGAAACCCACTCCAGTATTCCTGCCTGGAGAATTCCATGGACAGAGGAGACTGGTGGGCTGCAGTCCGTGGGGTTGCCAAGATTCATAAGCGAGTGAGCGACCAACACTTTGTATCTGAAAGAATGGACAGCACCCGTAAAACAGGATGAAAACTGGCCCAAGTTGGGCGAAAGGTTTTCCAAGATTGGCAGCTCACTGGGAGCAAGTACAGGCGACAGAGTCAGTGGGTGACCAGCTCCAGGGAGCAGGGGTCAGGCTTCCATTTTTCATCACCCCAGCCTCCCTGCCTCCAAGGTGTTCAGTGTGACCTGGGGACAGCTAACGGGAGTGAGGAGGAAACCTCCATCTGGACTCTGGGTCCCCTGCCGCTCTGACTTGGTCACTTCATTACAGACTTCTCGTCAGAGGACTTTGCTTAGGGTTCCTCTGCTGGGTCACAGAGGCTATACAAGTCACCTTGACAAGAAATTTTCTCTGACCCCTGAGGGTGGGAAAAGGAAGAGACTCAGCTGAGTGCGGAGTGGCAGTGAACCTATGAAGATGACCTGTTTATGGTTTGCTCTGGTTGCACTGATTCAACCAGTGCATTGAGCCTGAACAATTCTTTAAAACTGGGAGGGAAGGCAAATATCTAGTGGGCTTCTCACCCATGTTGGACATTGCCTGTCAACCACTTTTTTGTTTCCACCAGGCCTGGACACAGCTAGTCATGCCATTGTCATCAATCCACCAATCCAAATTACCATGATGGATGACCATCTCCTTTGCCAACCTTCTCCTAGATATTTGGGTAACTTAGCAGGCCTGAAACTCTTTTGTGACAGACAGGAGTCCAAGTTGCAGGTGGTGGCATGCAATCTTAGGGAAAGCTGGGATGAGTTCAGATCTCCCAAGCGAATGCTTGCTCCCATCTTTCCATGGGCTAGTCGTTAAAGACTCAAGCCCTTTGTCAGATGTAGAGGCAAGAATGGAAAAGTTAAGGAGAAAGGTCACACAAGGTTGGACCACCTCAAAGCGTACAGGGAAATAGGTGCTCTTGGAAACATATCTACTGACTGTGAACAAAAATAAATGGGCCAGAACCAACTCATCCTGGGATAGTGTATCATCACAATCAAAACCCAAACGAAACCAAATAAACAGCAGTGGTGAAAGAAAAACAAGGAGAGGATCTCTAGCTGCTTAGGTTTTTCAAAGAAAGGTATCTAACTTCCTCTATCTTTACATGTCCGGTGTAATCCTAAAGTCGCAAAATAAGTCGGCAGTGATTTGCTGACTCTAGGAAATAATTTGTTGCTGCTTTGTGTCTCACACTGAACCTCAATTTGGTAGTGAATTGAACTTAGCTATGGTAAAATGCAAACTTCAGTTTAGTATTGGACTAGAGCCTAATGTCAAAACAATCCCTTGTTTCTCGGTTCAATCACATAATTGGTTGATTTGGGGAAAAAGAAAACAATAGTTTGAGTGGCTTGGTAGAAAAGATTGGGGCAGAATCTCAACCCAGGCCCAGCCATTGAGCCTGTGGCCATGTCATGCTTCCTCCCTACAGATTGTGCTCTCTCAATGGCACCAATGTTTTGTGATTATCTGATGAGACCATTAGAAACCCTGAATGGCTGGGTTGTCTCTCCTGCCAGTCTCTTTTTCTCATAACTAAGGCTTATTATGTGTGAAAGAAAGAAAAAATATGCTAAGTTGAAAAGTGATAGAATTGAAAAGACAATGAACAGCTGAATTTAAATATATCTTTTCAATTTATTGCTTTTTTAAGGGTTTCAACTCAAAGCTTACACGCATTATGTTTTCTTGAGCCCATACAGGAAGTTATATCAGTTTCAAGAAGGTTGACTCCCTTGAGCCCTTATTTGCATGACCATTTAATGGAGAAGATAAAGGGCTGTGTTAGCTTCACTGCTTTGTCCTTTGTGGGACTCTACCTCCATTCTCTCTAGTGCCCCACATGCTTTTCTCCAAAGACCTGTTGATGGCAGAGAGGGTTAGTACTCCAAACGCAATCTGGTTAGATGTACAAAAGAAAAATGCTTAAATATCAGAAACCACTCTCTGAGCTGATTGCCCTTTGCGTACAAAGTAACAAAGCTGAGAATCTACGGCAAAATTAGATATGCTTCTAACATGATAATTTGAGCCTTGGGTTAGGGTCAAATTACTTACACTTCTCCATAAATGAACTTTCCCTTCCTTGTTTTATTACTTTAAATTATATAGCACATTGAATAATAATATAAAAGTTCCAAATATATGTTTGATGTAGTAGTTTGGGGATTGGAAAGATATAAAAGAGCCCAAATTCTACAACTGAGATTTATATTTTCTCAGTGTATGCACTTATTGTCCCTTTTATATTGGTTAATATTTCCCCCATTATCTTAGCATTCCTCCATTATTCATATATATTCCATATGTACATTTTATTATCTTTTTACTGGTATGACTCTCCATCTGGACAACTGTTCTTTAGATCTGTGAGAGTGGGGACTCTGCTGGGGTAGCTGATCAGTTCTAAGATTAAAAACTCACTAATGTTCACAAGTTTATTACACTGTCCATGCCTAAGGAACGTAAATTGCATTTAACATACAAATCCCTTGAGAAGTCAAAGTTAGAAAATATAGTAGAAGTTGAAGTGACTTCAAGAAAATTTTATTTGTTCCATCATCATCTCTGTTTTAATTTCCTTATTCTCTTTTAGCTTTTTCCAACCATCTTCCAACATTTCCCTTTGTACTGAACAATCTTGAGCATAATTCATTTCTCTCTAAATCTGTGGTATATTTCCCCAAGTTTTCTTCTGTTAGATTACTCATAACTTATGAAAATTTACTGGATAGGCTATCAATAAAAGGGGAGCATTGACCAAATAGAACCACTAGGAAACTGTGTGAGGCTAGGAGGCTACTGTGCCTTTTGAGGCAGGGCTGATGATTATGAAATCAGGACTATTCAGAGTAAATGGGAACCAGTAGGGATGGTGAGTTCATTCTAGGACTGCACAGGAAGAGGGATGAAAATAACATCCATGGGAATTTACATTTTTTAACTTTCTATATTGGTTAAAAAATAAAAGCATGAAGATGTGTGAAAACTCGTAAATCTTTGGCAAGCATGTACATTGATAAACTCTGTAGAATGCCAATATCTATTAGAATTTTCATTGCATATACATTTGATCCAGAAATCCTATCTCTAGGAATTCATTGTACACATCCATATGTGTGCAGAGCTGTATGTAGGAAGATATTCCTTGTAGCATTGCTTGTAGTAACAACTGAAATAAACAGTTAAGAGAAATGGTGAAATAAATAAAATAAGGTACATACAATGCAATGCTGGGTGTAACCATTTTTAAAAATGAGGCAGCTCTGTATGAATTAATGTGGAACAACCTTTGCACTGGTTATCTATTGCCACCATAATGTCATGTAACACCTCATCCAGAGTTTAGTGGCTTAACATAGTAAGTATTTATTTAGCTCAAGTCTGTACGTTGTTGACTTAGGCTGAGCAGTTCTTCCAGTTTTGGCTGGATATTGGCCAAAGTAATCAAGGAGCATAGTCTTACCTTCCACCACCAAATGTGCACCATACCTGTGTTGGTACTCAACTATATTCTGTCTTCCCTTGGCCCAGAGTGGGTGTCCTGTTCTGGCTCCTGTCTCAGACTCACCTCTCTATAAGGTTCCCTATTCAATGACATTGACTGTGCAGTTGCCCTCCTCTCTCTTGCATCATCTACTTTCCCTCCATGCTATATAATTAAAAACAAAACCTGTTGTGCTGCCTTCCATCCAAAAACAAAGTAGCTTCTATAAATCCACAGACCCATTTCCTGCTTCCTCTTTTCAACAAAAATCCAGAGTTATCTATACTCATTGTCTCCATTTCCTCATCTTCCTTTCTTTCTTGAACTCTGACCTATGTCCCCATCATAGCTATTTTTCCCACATCTCCAGTGATTTCCACACTGCCACATTAAATGGCTCCTTCTTGGTCCTTACCTTACTGAACTGCTTGGTGGCATTTGACAGAGTTGATTCCTCCACCCTTCCTGAATCTTTTTTCTCTTTGTTAGTGGAAAACTACTCTCCTTGTTCTCCATCTACCTCACTGGCCACACGTCTCATTGTTGTTGACTTTATCCTCTTCATCTTCCTGACCCCCTCACGTTGCAGTGCTCCAGCACTCATTCCTCAAAATATTCTCTTTTCCCACTAGTTTCCTAGGCAGTTTCATCCTGTAAATAGCAACTGTATGTTGATCGATCTCAAATTAATTGTCTTTTGTGAGCGATTTCCTTTTTTGCAACTGTGGGAAGAAATGCAGTAAATACCAAAAGCAGAGACATCACTTTGGCGACTAAGGTCCATCTAGTGAAGGCTGTGGTTTTTCCAGTGGTCATGTATGGATGTGAGAGTTGGACTGTGAAGAAGGCTGAGCACTGAAGAATTGATGCTTTTGAATTATGGTGTTGGATAAGACCCTTGAGAGTCCCTTGGACTGCAAGGAGATCCAACCAGTCCACTCTGAAGGAGATCAACCCTGGGATTTCTTTGGAAGGAATGATGCTAAAGCTGAAACTCCAATACTTTGGCCAACTCATGCAAAGAGTTGACTCATTGGAAAAGACTTTGATGCTGGGACGGATTGGGGGCAGGAGGAGAAGGGGACTACAGAGGATGAGATGGATGGTGTCACTGACTCGAATGGCATCACTGACATGAATCTGAGTGAACTCCGGGAGTTGGTGATGGACAGGGAGCCCTGGCGTACTGCGATTCATGGGGTCGCAAAGAGTCGGACATGACTGAGCAACTGAACTGACTGAACTGAACTGATATATCCTTGAGTTCTTGATTAATATTAATTTTACTTGTAGATAGTTGGGTGAAAGGGTATATGTATTTTAAAATTTACTATTATTAAATTGTTTTTAAAAAGACAGCAATGCCACGTTTCCAACAGAAATCTATGAAAGCATAATTTTTCTTGTACCTTTGCAAGTAATTGGTATTGTTTCATTTTTTGTGTCTGATAGGTCTAAGGAGATGTCAGCATTTAGGAACTGGGTAGCACCAGTGAATCTAGTGTAACTAACAAGAGAAGTGGAGTGAAAGGCAGTGGGAGGGTTATTACTGAAATAATAAATTTTCTGTATTGGGTACTCTAAGGGAAGAGGAGATGAGAGAATAGCATATTCTGCAAAAGTCTTAGCAGGACAACTGAGCAAACTTCCTAGTATTAGGAAGATAATGGTTCAGAGACTTGGAAATATAATAAATGTCTACTTCAGGCAATTGCCTTGGTTAATATCAGGTTTAGCTGAAAGTAGCAGAGGCTCATAATAACACTGGAAAAAACAATCTCTTATGCAGTAGTCTGGATGTAACAGTTTAGGAAGTTGTCTAGAAGACTTGTAAGGCTCTGTCATCATGTCAGTTTTCTCTGTTTCTGTAGCACATGTGGTTTCAATTCCCCAGATCACCTCATAATCAAATATAGGCTGCTGTAGCTCCAGCAATTACATTCCCATCAAGCAGTGGAAAGAAGGAAAGAAGAAAAGCACATTTCCTTCCTTGAAGGACATTTCTAGAAATTGTGCACATTAATTCTGCTTATAACTCATTAGCAAGACCAGAAAGTATCTTGTTCTGAATACCTAGCTAGAAAGCAGAGGTTATTTTTGCAGGATGAAGAAAAAAGAAAAACAAATAGTGGGAAAAATTAGAAGCTTCTGTCATAGCTATCACTGGGCCCCAAGTAGAAATTGTCTAAGAAAAGGCTTAGCTACAATGATGATGACACATCTCCAGGTTTGGATTATTACACAGAGCCTTAGATGGGAACTGGTTATCTTGAAAAAATAGACATGATTGTGTTCATTTCTGCTAAACATCCTAAACTAGCAGTTCTTAATGGGAGGTGATTTTGTCCCCATTACCCAAGAGACATTTGGTAATTTGAGACATTTTGACTTGTCCCAATTGTCAAAAAGAGAGGAAGGGGGATGGGGGTGGGAGTAGGTGCTATTGGCATTAGTGAATGGAGGCTAAACATGCCATAATACACAAGATAGCCACCACAACAAAGAATTCTCCAGTCCAAAACATGCCGAGGTTAATAAATGCTGCCCTAGACAATTGACAGATGTTTGGGTCAAATTTCAGGGTCTGAGCAAAGAACAGAGTATATTGCCAACTTTCAATGATTAAAGTAATTTAAGTTTCATATTTCTTTGGCTTCATTTGTGCCCTAGAATCCTCACTTGATCCATTAGGCCAAAAATTAAGGAACTGTTTTGCAGATACATAGTGACCTCTTTTATGCAGAACTCTGTTGCTCTGTGACAACATGACTCTCTTTATAACATTAGTATGTCCATTTCATAATCATTTTTAACCCTCTAGACCCATCTACCCTCCTACATTGCCCTGAAATGGATAAAATATTTCTGCTTCTCATTGCTTCCCTTTCACTGCCCTTAACATGTAGGGTAAGGATCAGATGCTGAAGTGTCTGAATCCCCTACTATGTTGCAAGCTGGTCGAAATCAAAGACTATATTCCATTTATCTTTGTAGTTCTAGTGCCCAGTGCAGAGTATGCAACTTAGCAGGTGCAACAATATTAACTGAACTGAACGGAGCTCCTGTTTATTCTTAGAATGTTCTTCATGCCAGGCCTAGTTGGATATGTTCTGGTTTGGCTCCCACAGGAAAAATCATATCACTACTTATGTTAAGCAAAATGTTTCCCATTCTGTTACTTTTATCTCAAATCCAAAGTATGGGATAACTCAGAGACCAGAGGCTGACATGTAAATAGCTTGGTTCTTCTGTGACTTCTCTGGGTAGGCTACCTCCCTATGGTTATATTTTTGCCCCATCATAGCCGGCTTTCAAACACAAGTATGTACTAGAAATTCATTGAGATGATTTCTGTTGTATCCAACAGAAATTGAGTACATTCCATTTTGAAGTGTTCTTGAGAGAAAAAAGATCGAAGCTGGCATAAATTTGGTAGGTTGGGTGCAAGGAAGTTGAAGAATAAAGATGGAGGAGGCAGAAAGCCGTTGAGATACAGCAACTGGCAGTCATGGGAACAGAGCAAGGGGAATTTGCAGCAGCTTGGCATATAGTATTAATTCTATATTTTGGTTGGTGAAAACGATTAGCTTTCAGGGGAGCTACTACTTACACATCTTTCACCAGGTTCTTTCTGAAAGGTTCTCCTGCCTGGAGGCGAGTTATGGTGATTTCTCTTTCTCTTTTCTGCACTGGATCCATAGAACCCAGCACATCCCATTTTGAGATTTCCTTGAGAACAATTTTTTTACAATCTAACATCTGTTTGTTAGAGAAGGAGGATCTTCTCACGGCACTTTAAATAGAGCCCACTCTTTCTGACCACTCATCCACTTCTATGGTTCTTTGGAGGATGTTGGGTTGCGACTCTATTTAATAAGATGAGTGACCAGTGAATCTTGTCCTCTATAAGATTCAGGAATAAGTATCTTCTGTACTGCTGCAGTAGCCTCTGATGAGGCTCACTGAATGGCCATGCATGTAGTCTTAACTGACTAAGATAATTTATGCTTTCATTCACTCTTGTATTCAGGCATGCAATCACACACTTAATTAATGTTTATTGAGCTCCTATGAGGATTTAGATGCTCATAAGAATTGTAAGACATTTAAATCATGGCATTGCCCTGATATAATCCAGGTGAGAAGATAAAGCATAAAAGGGGACAATACCATAAGACCAACTATGACTAAGGGTCTAGGAGTTTGGGGCACTTAATAAAGAACAGAAATGGGTCTGCCTTCCAAGAACCTGGAGTAAGTTGCTAGTTTACTGAAGCATGAAAAAGTTTCCAAGCTATAGATAATTACAAAGGCCTATACCTACCTCATCTATATATGAGGGTAACAATCTATGGAGAGTGGAAGCTTTCCCCTTCCTATTAGGTGGTATAACCCACATGTAGGTTGATTCTGGGAGGATGCTAAATGTACCGATCAGGCAGTTCTCTCACCTGGGAAATTCCAAATGAAATTTATATCAGATTTCAAAGAATAAAATGTAGTTCCTCTTGTGGGTTCCACTGAACTGGAACGTCCTTGAGAAATTCTGAGATTGCACCCCCACCCCCACCCCTCTCCGCCTACCACCACCTTGCTCCTACCTCTTCCTACCTTTATTCCCTTTCGCTTCAGCTTTCTCAGTTCTGGCTTACATGTGGGAAACTGATTTAGTTCTAGAACCTCTCAAGCATTCAGTCATAAAAGAATGTCCCAGAGGCAGAATGAAGCCAAGTGGCCCTGCTCACTGCCATCATGAGCCAAACACCATCCTGCCAGCTCTTCTGCCTTCCCTGGCATGCCCTTCAACTAGACCGGACATTCCTTGAGGACAGGGCCTAAGTGTAATAAATCTCCGGATCTCCACATTTTATTCTGTGATTCAAGCAGAAAATCTTCCTGGTGTGTTTGTCAAGTGACTCAGGAATGGGTCAGATGTTCAGATGCAGTGTACCAGTTTTTATCTGTTAATAACAGAAAGCCTCTTAGGGACTGTGCAGAGCCAGTTTTTTCAAGGCAGAGTGGAATCAGCCCCACTGACTCTGGTTCGAAGGGAGAACAGTTTCAGTGACCTAAAAATTGTTCCTCAGCTGATTAATAATGGGAGAGTCTCTCTACTTAATCTCACCTTCCCCTCTTATGTCCTTCTGCCCTTGTGCTCAGAAAAGCTCCTAGGTTTTGGTTTCACTTTCAACAGGTTTGGCCATTTGTACTTTTAGTCTTCTGACCGATTTAGCAACGTGAGTAGGGTCAGGCTTCTTACTTGGGAAGTGGTTGGGCAAATATTAATGATTTCAGGTCAGAGCTGCAGTAGAATTGAGAGAAATAAGAAATGACAATATCCCATTCTGTGACCTGAAAGTAATCTTACAGATCTACTAAGATGTCTGAAAATGACTCTCTTCTGCTCCATGTGAAATTGCTCACACTATGTGTATTATTCACACACAAAATAAACACATGAATGACATGTCTGTTCATTTCACCACCCTGCCTTGTAAATACAATTCTGACCATTGGAAGAGTTGGAAGAACAGTAGAAAGGGCCTGAGAATCAGGTTCTAACTTCCCAGTAGTTTAATTGGCTTTACTCTTCTCAACTGTAAAATGAGGAGCTGGACTAGAACAGCTCCTAAAAGCACTTCTAGCACTCAGATTCCCTGACTCATTAGCCTGCCAGAAAAATACATCACCTGCCAAATATGGACTCAGCGCCTACGTGTTACAGAAGCTCCCAGGCTACCCCTCCACACCTCCCTGGCTTCAGCCTCCTACGTCCCAAGCCTCTCAGGTACTATTGCCAACCCATTCCTTAAAAAAAAAAAAAAAAAAGACTTTCTCTTCTTTTATCAGCCCTTTCTTCTCTGCTTCCTCCTACTGTATTTAATTCATATTGGTGGGGACTTCCCTGGTGGTCCAGTGACTAAGATTCCACACTGCTACTGCAGGGGTCACAGGTTCAGTCCCCGGCTAGGGAACTAAGATCCTGCATGTTGTACCATGTGGCAATAAATAGATAAATTAAATAACTATTCTCATTTTAAAATGAATAAATCATATTGGTGGCCAGATGTTTTTCCTGTCTGACTTCCATTAAGAATGCATAGTCATTCATTTTAGTTATTCCTCAAACATAAGTTAAGCAACTAAACATTTCCCATGTCTTGGGCTAGGCTGTGAATTTACAAAGACAGGAAAATGTAAGCTCATGGAGATGGGTCTGCTGTGTGACTTTTATGCACCCTGCTGCTGCTGCTGCTGCTGCTAAGTCGCTTCAGTTGTGTCAACTCTGTGCGACCCCAGAGACGGCAGCCCACCAGGCTCCCCCGTCCCTGGGATTCTCCAGGCAAGAACACTGGAGTGGGTTGCCATTTCCTTCTCCAATGCATGAAAGTAAAACGTGAAAGTGAGGTCACTCAGTTGTGTCCAACTCTTCGAGACCCCATGGACTGCAGCCCACCAGGCTCCTCCATCCATGGGATTTTCCAGGCAAGAGTACTGGAGTGGGGTGCCATTGCCTTCTCTGATATATATTATGCACCCTAGGCACTCTCAATTTCCTGGGCCCCTTCCTTCATGAAAAAGATTAAAAGTGGTATTTTATAGCTGTGTTAATATGAAGATGAAATTTTAAGCATATTATGTATTTAAATATTTTCTCTAACCTCAGAATTCTCTGGGGCAGGGAGGTGGTGCCTAGTGCATAGGTTGGCCCTGGAGAAGACAAAGTAAATGATTGCAGTGCAATATAGCAATGATACACATGCCCTATGAACAAAATTTCTACTTCTAGATCTATAGCCCCCCCAAATTCCATTGTGTCTTCTGTGGAAAGAGAAAGACAGGGCAGAAACAACCCAGGAAAGCTAGAAATGGTAAATTAGGGCTCCAGGAAATCCTTCTTTACTGGGATGGGCTCCTATGACCTTGAGAGCCCTCCTTTTGGTGGTAGCAGCCTATCTGTTCTATACGGCGTGAGCCACTCATTCACTCATTGAGTATCTTCTACGTTTCAGGCACTGACCTAGGTTCCTGGGGATACATCAGTAAGCAGAACAATGTTTCTTGCCCTAACTCATCTGTCACATAAATCTGCAACTGGAAACAGAGCTTTCTGAAATGCATATTTCCCACTTCATGCACTGGAACCAAACGTCTGCTGCTTTTCCCAGATAAGTAGATACTAGTGCTCAAGGCTCCCTGGCACACTTAGTGGGGATGAGCCAGGCTACCAAGAAGGGGGTACCTGAGTGGCAGTTCATATGACCATTTTTCTCTGAGCCCTAATTGCTGTTCTGAAGCATGATTTGGGCAAGTTTCTGGCAGACTTTTTATTTCTCTAGGAGTTTCATGTTAAATACACCTATTCAGTATTCATGTAACTATTGCAACAAATATTTTGTCTTAAAATAGCAATCTTGGTTCCATTTAGATTTTTAATGACAAAATGGATAACCTGATTTTATTTCCAACAAGTGGACACTTCTAAATTTTCTACACGGCAGAAAGAAAAAGAACACCAACTGTTGCGTTTTCAGGGAAAACTCAAAGCGTAGCTAATTCAAGCAACACCACCTATCAATGTATCACAGGTAGGAGATGCAAAGAGGACTTAGGAACTGAAGACTAGTAATTTAACATAAGTATCCTCCTTGCCATTGCCCATTTTTCTAGATAATTTGTATTCATTTTGTTCAATCAAATTTGTTGCTATTCTCCCATTAGTTTAAACTCTGAGCTGGCTGATTTCATTGTTTCTAAAGTTCTAGAAGAAATTGTTGGCTCCCAGGTCTTTCCAGGTGGTAAAGAACCTGCCTGCCAGTGCAGGAGACCTAAGAGATGTGGGTTCGATCTCTGGGTTGGGAAGATCCCCCGGAGGAGGACATGGCAACCCACTCTAATATTCTTGCCTGAAGAATCCCGTGGACAGAGGAGCTTGGTGGGCTACAGTCCATAGGGTCGCAAAGAGTTGGGCATGACTGAAGTGACTTAGCAGGCATGCACTCACGCAATGGGAAAGAAAGAGGGATAGTAGATGCTACCCTGTTGAGGCTGATGCATCTTCTTTCCAGGCTGATACATAGAAATCAGTCCTGTGGAAGACAATCAGATGAGACGCTGCCAAAGATGGAGGTTCTGGCAGTCTCCATTCTAAGTCTTCACTGTGTCAAAGTGCTCATCATGTTCCATAGACACCATTCTTCCTGGGTTCAAGCCACAGCACTGAGTATATGATTAGATTTAAGGAATAAATGGGCTTCCCTGTGGCTCAGACTGTAAAGAATACCCTGCAGGAGACCTGGGTTCCATCCCTGGCCTGGAAAGATCCCCTGGAGGAGGGCATGGAAACCCACTTCAGTATTCTTGCCTGGAGAATCCCCATGGACAGAGGAGCCTGGCGGGCTACACAGTCCATGCGGTTGCAGAGTCAGACACGACTGAATGACTAAGCACAGCACAGCACAAGGAATAAATAGTCATTAGAACATCAACTGTTACAGGACAGAGTTACTCTTTAACAAAAAAAATAAATAAAAGACATATTGAGTGAGTTTAATTATCTATTGCTTATAGTAACAGTCTTATGAACAACAAGTGGACTTTTAAAAACAGAATCCTCCCACTGAGATTTTAGCTTGAACTGCAGTGTGAATGGGTCTGAAGTCTATATGGTGAGCTAATAAAGTCTGTTTAGCATACTCCTCATATGAGTTCATTTCCATGACTTTCTGTTTCTCTTAGATTTCTTATTTTGCAGGGTGATAAATTATAGAATGACAACAAAAAGAAATACAGACAGACTTACATGCCCAAGGATGAAGAAATCATTTATGCCATTTAATAGTAAGCCTAAGCATGTGACATGTACTTCCATCCTAGCCTTTCGTTTTGTTTGGGGTTAGTGTTAGCTGGAATCCGGGGGGGAGTTTTGGCAAAGAGAACAGTATTGAATTAAAACTTGCTTGTGTCCTTTTAGTCCACTGAATACAGCAGCGGCAAAGAAGAAAGTATTAGTCACCATGGACAGAGAAAAGGCAGCCTGGGCTGCACGTCACTGAGATGCTGGGATTCCTCCAGATGTGGGCCCACATGGCGCCAAGATACAACCTGTGGGTCACAGGAGTCCTCCAAGTTCAGAGATCAGGCCAAGCAGCGTTAGCAAGGCAAGTCAGTGAGGCATAGACAACAGGGAACAGTTAGTGGCATATGCTGTTGGGTAGGCTTCCCTGGTGGCTCAGATGATAAAGAATCTGCCCGCAATGTGAGAGACCCACATTGGTCTACCATTGGGTAGCTGGTTCGAAGAGAGTTTTTACGGAAGTTTTAAAGGAACTGACTAAAGGAGAAGAAAAAAAAAAAAAAGATGATCACAACTCTTCACACACTTGCTCTCTAAGGAGATACCATAAAAGAGACAAGGAGCCTCGTTCACAATAATTAGAGGCACGGTGTTGTCTACACATAAATATTTTACATTTTGGCGCATGTAATAAGTTTGTCATGAATTCCAAGATTGAAGGAATCCTGACACCAAGGCGATCTCAAAAGATAGCGTAAATGGTTCTGACAAGAAGACTGATTCCAAAGCCTTTTGAAAACCACATGAAATGAAGAAGAAAAAAGCCCATCCAAAGCATCATTTTACAAACCATCACATGTGATTAAAGAAATTGCACTTTACATGGCAAAATAAGGTAAGTGCAAACATGGACATAAAATCCAATCTAGGTACGTGTTATACATTGTTTCATTAGAGGGAAAATGTCTAAGAAAGCTTCTATTTCCCCCATGGCTTTCTCTCTGGAAAGGAAAATCCAAGGATTATGACAAACATTAACTTTTTCAGTTATTCCTGATGTACAACTGAACTTGATTCAAGATACTGAATCTTATCTTCAAAGCTCTGAATAAATTAGATCTGGGCTGTCTTTCTAGCAAAGAATGATAATGGGATCATGAAAGTTTTAGTGATTATCAACTTCTGTGGTACCTTTTTTCAAGCCCCCAAAATTGTAATTTTGAGTCAGAACAGAGAATGACTGTGCTAGTATGTAATTAAGTGTTATAATAACCACACCTTCTAGGCTCCCAAACAAATGCTACGTCATCACCATTATTTCTCTTAAAGCAGTTGTAAACCAGTGTCCTTGACTTTGCTTCCACAGAGTCAACAAACAAAACTTTCTTGACCGCAAACCTTGTGGTCATTGCCCTGGAGAAAACTTAGAGGTTATTATGGTAGTTTGGTATATCATCTAAGGAAAAAAGTCTTACTTGCTCATTATCAGGTCAAGCAAATCCAGGTCTCAATTGAATTTATGGAAAGTTATTTTATCTTGTGACAATTGTACCTTGGTTGTCTGGATAAAAATCTGTAACATGTAAATAGAAGATTTGAATGTTGCATATATCACCTTATATTGTAATTTAAATGAATTATCAATTCCAATATTAGAATCTGATAAACTCAATATGCCAGCAAATTTAGAAAACTCAGCAGTGGCCACAGGACTGGAAAAGGTCAGTTTTCATTCCAACCCCAAAGAAAGGCAATGCCAAAGAATGCTCAAACTACCACACAATTGCACTCATCTCACACGCTAATAAAGTAATGCTCAAAACTCTTCAAGCCAGGCTTCAGCAATACTTGAACCGTGAACTTCCAGATGTTCAAGCTGGTTTTAGAAAAGGCAGAGGAACCAAAGATCAAATTGCCAACATCCGCTGGATCATGGAAAAAGCAAGAGAGTTCCAGAAAAACATCTATGTCTGCTTTATTGACTATGCCAAAGCTTTTGACTGTGTGGATCACAATAAACTGTGGAAAATTCTGAAAGAGATGGGAATACCAGACCACCTGACCTGCCTCTTGAGAAACCTCTACGCAAGTCAGGAAGCAACAGTTAGAACTGGACATGGAACAACAGACTGGTTCCAAATAGGGAAAGGAGTACGTCAAGGCTGTATATTGTCACCCTGCTTATTTAACTTCTATGCAGAGTACATCATGAGAAACACTGGGCTGGAAGAAACACAAGCTGGAATGAAGATTGCCGGGAGAAATATCAATAACCTCAGATATGCAGATGACACCACCGTTATGGCAGAAAGTGAAGAGGAAGTAAAAAGCCTCTTAATGAAAGTGAAAGAGGAGAGTGAAAAAGTTGGCTTAAAGCTCAGCATTCAGAAAACGAAGATCATGGCTTCTGGTCCCATTACTTCATGGGAAATAGATGGGGAAACAGTGGAAACAGTGTCAGACTTTATTTTTGGGGGGGCTCCAAAATCACTGCAGATGGTGACTGCAGCCATGAAATTAAAAGACGCTTGCTCCTTGGAAGAAAAGTTATGACCAACTTAGATAGCATATTGAAAAGCAGAGACATTACTTTGCCAACAATCATCTAGTCAAGGCTATGGTTTTTCCAGTGGTCATGTATGGATGTGAGAGTTGGAATGTGAAGAAGGCTGAGCACCGAAGAATTGATGCTTTGAACTGTGGTGTTGGAGAAGAGTCCTGAGAGTCCCTTGGACTGCAAGGAGATCCAACCAGTCCATTCTGAAGGAGATCAACCCTGGGATTTCTTTGGAAGGAATGATGCTAAAGCTGAAACTCCAGTACTTTGGCCACCTCATTCGAAGAACTGATGCTGGGAGGGATTGGGGGCAGGAGGAGAAGGGGACGACTGAGGATGAGATGGCTGGATGGCATCATCAACTCGATGGATGTGAGTCTGAGTGAACTCCGGGAGTTGGTGATGGACAGGGAGGCCTGGCGTGCTGCGATTCATGGGGTGGCAAAGAGTTGGACATGACTGAGCGACTGAAGCGAACTGAACTGAACTGATGAGTGTATTAAGCAGTACTGCTGCTGCTGCTGCTGCTAAGTTGCTTCAGTCGTGTCCGACTCTGTGCGACCCCATAGACGGCAGCCCACCAGGCTCCGCCATCCCTGGGATTCTCCAGGCAAGAACACTGGAGTGGGTTGCCAATTTCGTTCTCCAATGCATGGAAGTGAAAAGTGAAAGTGAAATCTCTCAGTCATGCCCGACTCTTAGCGACCCCATGGACTGCAGCCCACCAGGCTCCTCTGTCCATGGGATTTTCCAGTATTATCTCTTCATAAATTCTCTTAAGTCAATATCAGGAAACATAGATAGATGTTATATTTCAGCTAATATTATAATAAATTGATTTTATTATAAATTTATGCATATTTATGAATACACCAATCCATTAATTATCCATAATTCCAAGATATTAAAATTTCTGAAAACTGCAACTAACTTGGTGGCAAAACCTAAACTAATCTGATCTCATTTGGCAACAAAACCCAGCTTGGCTGACATAAGCCTCTGTGTGTTGTGTGTGTGTGTGTGTGTGTGTGTGTGTGCGTGCAAGTATGGGTGTTCAGTGGCTTCAGTCATGTTTGACTCTTTGTGACCCTGAGGACTGTAGCCCATCAGTCTCCTCTGTCCATGGGATTCTCCAGGGAAGAATACTGAAGTATGCTGCCATTTCTTTTTCCAGGGGATCTTCCTGACCCAGGGATTGAATCATGTCTCCTGCATTGCAGGCGAATTCTTTGCCACTGAGCCACCTGGGAAGCCCCATTTATTCTTTAACTCATTAGATATGAATATTAACATATCTATAGAAATATCAGTGTGTCTGATTATAGGGTACTATAATATGTGCTGCCGCATATTATAAGCAACACTGTAGAATGTGTTTCTAGATCCCTTCTAAAATTTAAAAAGTCCTGTATTCTATAATATATCTGTCTACAAAGTTTCCCTAAGGAAATGGCACACCATTCCAGCACTCTTGCCTGGAAAATCCCATGGGTGGAGGAAGGTGTTGGGCCACAGTCCATGGGGTCGCTAAGAGTTGGACACGACTGAGTGACTTCACTTTCACTTTTCACTTTCATGCATTGGAGAAGGAAATGGCAACCCACTCCAGTGTTCTTGCCTGGAGAATCCCAGGGACAGGGGAGCCTGGTGGGCTGCCGCCTATGGGGTCGCACAGAGTCGGACACGACTGAAGCGACTTAGCGGCAGCAGCAGCAGGTATGAATATCAGTTCCCAAGCTATGGCGTGCAAAAAAAAAAAAAAAAAAACCATACTGTTACTTTCTTTGTTTCCTTTAAAACAACTTAAAGTTGAATCTGAGTCCCCTAATGCACTTGGCCACAACTGACAGACCCTCTCCCCTCATGAGTAACTCCCAGGTGGAAAAGCTATACATGGAGCCACAAATCAGAAGGTTTTTTTTTTAATAATATGTAGTTATTATCTGGCTATGCTGGGTCTTAGTTGTGGCATGTGGGATCTAGTTCTCTGGGAATCGAACTTGGGCCACCTGCGTTGGGAGTATGGAGACTTCGCCACTGGACCACTGGGGAAGTCCCAGAGAAGGTCTTCTTATCTCTACTCCATCATGGCTGCCACTTAGTTACCCTTGGGGTAACCAATCCATCCTATTTATCCAGGGTTCTCCTGGTTTTAGCACAGAAGATCCCATGTCTCAGGGACTTTCCCAAGCAACATGGGCTTTGCTCTTTGGAGGCAGCTTATAGATCTGTTACTTCCTTGGGACACAGCCAAGGAATGGTTTCAAATCTCACTTGCTCATGAAATCCACAGACTCCCCCTTCCTGTTCCCATTTCCTTGTCTTGGAAGACGTCCCTCTTCTCCCTGCCTTAACCAAGATGCCTCCTGTATCTTTTTGAGTTTTTGTTTTACATGTGGCAGAAAGAACACTCAATTCAAGTGCCCTCTGCCTTCTTCCTAGTGAAATTACCTGAGGCATAGAAACCCCAGAAGCCTACATCCAATGAACATTAAAATACATGAACAAACTGCCCTGCTGCACATAGGTGTATTTTAGAAAATCTTCCTTCTTTATCAATCAAGCAGACCTGAAAGTCTTTAGAGGAAATGTCTCTGTTCTCATCAGTATTTTGTTTGGACAGTGAGGCACTGGCTGTACTAATATCCTCTTTAGTTGTTTTTTTTTTTTTAAATACTTTACAGTGTGTGTGTTAATCGCTCAGTCATGTCTGACTCATTGAGACCTCATGGACTATAGCCCGTCAGGCCCCCCTGTTCGTGGAATTCTCCAGGAAGAATGCTGCAGTGGGTTGCCATTCCCTTCTCCAAAGGATCTTCCCAACCCAGGGATTAAACCTGGGTTTCCCACATTGCAGGCAGATTCTTTACCCTCTGAGCCACCAGGAAATTACAGTACTCTTTCACATACATTATCTCATAGCAGGGCAGGTATTAGTATCCTTACATCTAGATGGAGAAATAAAGACTTGGAGGAGCTGAAACAACATCAGTACCAGCACTCTTTAGATTAATATTTTGGCAACTCCAAGCAAATAGTTTTTAAAAGTCTTAAAGGTCAAATGTGGCCCTCCAAATTGCTAAAACTTGGTGTCCTAAATTCAGAAGTTTTCTTCTTTAAAAAAGGTTCTTCGAGAATTGATATCTCCAAATATAAATAGTTGGCATTATAAAGTGGATGCAAGTACAAAAATAAAAGCATACTGCATTTCTACTCTTGTCAGAGGACAAGAAAATCTTAGAAACAATTAGCCACAAATATGTTCAACACACAATCGGGAATGCCACCCCAATACAGTAACCTATATCTGAGACAAAGAATGGTTTGGAAAGAATTATATATGGCAGTTGGATGCCAATGTGGCATCCATTTTCATTTTTTCATTCGTAACAAAATTCTAAATTGGTTCAGGTATCTACCCTTCTCCATGAACCTCAGAGGGACAAACTGAATTTCAGGAGTGGATCTAATAGGCCTAAATCAGGATCATCCTTCTTCTCAAGAATTAGCATATGATCCAATTCTGGTTAAAAAGGCCTAAGGAAACATTTGCTGGAAGCTTCTGGTAAAGTTCCTTTGCATAGTTAAGAAAGGCCCAGGGAGTCAATTTCTCTCCTCCACCTGATAAGAATAATGGAAAGAGGTTGCCCCAAACACTGTGGGCAGCCACTCTGCAACACTAAAGGAGCCAACCTGTGATGGTCGAATAGAGCGATAGACGTACCCGTGTCCTTGAAAAACCAGTGAGTCCCCAGAGCAGCCAGCCAGTGCTGAAGCCTGTCCTACTCTGGACTTTCTTTCATATGGACTTTCTTTCCTTTAGTATTTATCTTTATTATTCAAGCCAGTTGGAATTGAGTTTGCTGTTCCTGGCAGCCAAAAGCATCCTAACTAATGCAGAGACCTGTTCCTTTTCCAGTCTGTCCTCCTCTTAGAAATGAAGAAACAAGGCCAAGAGAGGCTCCCTAATCTCCCAAGTTTACACAACCAAGATTAAATGCCAATTTATAAACCTGAGATGAGTTGTAAAGGAAATTGAAGAAATGGCTTTCAACACGGGTTGGATAGCTGATTTACAACACAGTCTGGCTGATGCTTAGAACAGTAGAAAGTTTTAAGCTAAAGTTTACTCTATAGGGAGCCTCAGATAACTTCAAGTGGCCAATTGGTAACCTGAGGTTTCAATCCTCAAGTTCCTTATCCTCACTCATTGTGTCTGCAGCTCATGTACCTGGGATGTCCCAGACAATAAGAAGTTCTATTTAACACTTTCCTTGTAAGCCAAGGACCAGGCTTAAGAGGCCAGATTCTTTTCCTCTTTCCTCTCTTCAAGATTCTGCCTTGACTTCAAGACTATCAGAATCAAGTTGTCCACAAAGCAGGAACCACAAGCCCAGATTGGAGAGAGAGAGAGTTTGGATCCTGAAGATCCTCAAATCTTCATTGGCTCAAACCTTTCCTCAGTGATACTTGTCTTTAGAACATAAAGTCCCAGAAAGCTCTAAAGATGTATTGCAGCTCTCAAGCCACACCCCACCTCCAGTGTTAGAATGGCTCAGAATCCTTTTGGGTTTATGCTTTCTTCTCTCTTTCTCCACACTTCCCACAACTTCCTCCAACCCCCATCTCCATCCTTGTAAGAGTTGCCAATACGGCTTGGGAAGAGGGATTCAGTGATGTATCAGTCCCACCCCAGGTCTCAGCCCCAGGGTGGGAAACTATTCCATCTCCTAGTTTTTACACATCTCCTGTGGTTCCTGACTCCAGATTCTCCACAGTGGTTCTCAAGGACATCGGAGCTCTTTCTGAGAAAAATGGAAACCTGGGGTCAGTAAGCTCTCAACCCTCACCGATTAATCTGATGTCTCAAGGTCTATGTTGGCAACATGGAATGTTATTTGGCACCTGTCTTTGGTAGGCAGTTCTTTTCCAGAATCTCTCTGCTGCTCCTTATCATTTAAATCTCCTTTTTTAATGTCGATAAATGGACTCTTCTAATTAAAAATAACTTTCTGTATTATTTCACAACCCATTTCCTTTTTCAGTTGTGGCATTATGTTAAGAGAATAAAATGTGATAGGTGGGGAGAGGAGTATATTCCTTCTAAGGCAGTTAAAGGAACTCTTTGTTGTGCAGGCTGGCACCAAAGCAAGAAGTGGTTATTTTTCGTTGGTTGTGCTCTGAGACTTTCCCCAGAGGCTTAATAGGAGACATTCCTCTGTGAAGGATGCTGGCAGAATCAGAAGCATGTGCAGTGCTCAGGGGAACACGTTGAGAGCTCCTTTTTATCCAGCACACACAAAATGATGCTAATACTACTTCTTGCTTCCCTGTCAGTATCTTTCCTGCCCTTAGGCCTTTGGAGTGAGAGTGATGGAGAACAAGAGAGAAGGAGGTGTGCGCTGGCAACCACTGCCAGAAAACAGATTTCACTGACGCTATAAATTAGATAACCCACTTCCTGGAGGTGGGTTCATAGGCAACACTGAAAAATCTGCCTGTGTGGGAAACATTGCTGTCTTTAGTTTCAGTTAAAAAAATAACACTTATGTTTGCTAATTACATACAAGTATAAAGAAGGAAAAGAATGGCTCAGTATTCTATCATCATAATAATCCCTGTTAACATTTTTCTCATATAAATGTTTTCTTATATAAAAATGATAAAAGTACATGGTGAAACAGATCAAACAGAAAAGTACAAAACAGAAAGTAAAAATCTATTTACATGTGATTCCAGAAACTACCTTATTTTCGTGTGTCTGCTCTTTTATTTATTTACATAACATAGGTAATGTTGTTCACATTTTTTTCTTGCATCTGGATTTTTCACTTTTGGGAACTCTGATATTTTAATTCAACGCTGTATCATATTTTACTGAAACAATCTCCTTTGCAGATATACTGGTAGACATTGTTTTCAATGAATGTTTAAGGGATTTTGACACTTTAGAATCAAAATAGGGAGGAGGAATCAAGATGGTGGAATAGAAGGTTGTGAAGTTTACCTCCTCCCACAAATAGAATAAAATAGAAAGATTACCTCAATTATCATTCATTAATTTATGCACCTATTCAACAAGCGCTTATTGACTATTGACAACAAGCACTATCTAGTATAGAGCCAGACACTTTGTTAGATGCTGGGAATATCAAAGAAAGGCAGTGGTCCCTGTGCCAAATGGGTTATAGCCCAAATGGAGGGAGAGAGCTCAGTGTCAGAATTACTATCGCTGCTGAGATACAGATCAGCAAAAGACGCTGCACCTATAGAGATTAGATGCCTGTGCGTGCACGCTCAGTTGAGTCTCTTTGCAACCCTATGGACTATAGCCCACCAGGCTCCTCTGTCCATGGGATTTCCCAAGAATACTGGAGTGGGTTGTCATTTCCTCCAGGAGATCTTCCTGAGCCAGGAATCTAACCCACATCTCCTGTGTCTCCTGCACTGACAGGCAAATTCTTCACCACTGAGTCACCTGGCAATCCCTGAGCCACCTTGACACCCAGAGTAAACTTAAAATGAAGGGATTAGGGAGGAGGAATTCTCAGAGGAAGCCACAGGTGGGAAGGCTTGGAGACATGAACCAGCTCAGTGTATTCAAGTTGCTGCAAGGATTTTGGAGCTGTCAGAGTGCAAGTTTCAGGAGTGGGCCCTGGAAGGACCTTAAGCTAAAGTTAGAGGCTGAAGTCAAAGCTGTATCTCAAAGACTTCTGGAATCTGAACTTTATTCTAAAAGCCAGTTGAGGTTCTAAATATTGACGGGGGAAGGAAATTGCTGGATGAGATGAAGATTTTTAGATAATCAGAGGAGCCTGGCAGGCTACAGTCCATGGGGTCTCAAAGAGTCAGACCCAACGGGGCATACACACACACTCTCTCTACAATTAAAAAAAGAAAAAGCAGAGATAAAATATAAAAATAAGAAAAAAAAAATCTGGCTGCAAATTAGTTCTCAGCACAGAGAAAGGGAATAAGAACTAGACAGGAAGAAAAGACAGACTTCAAATAAAAAATGAGCATACCTTCTAGAGTAATGAAAATAAAAACAAAAGTAAACAAGTGGGAACTGATTAAACTTAAAAGCTTTTGCACAGCAAAGGAAACACTAAGCAAGGTGAAAAGACAACTCTCAGAATGCGAGAAAATAATAGCAAATGAAACAACTGACAAAGGATTAATTTCCAAAATATACAAGTGGCTCATTCAACTTAATGCCAAAAAAACAAACAACCCAATCAAAGAGTGGGGAAAAGACCTAAACAGACATTTCTCCAAAGAAGATATACAGATGGCTAACAAACACATGAAAAGATGCTCAACATCGCTCATTATTAGAAGAATGCAAATCAAAACCACAATGAGATATCACCTCACACCAATCAGAATGGTCCTCATCAAAATGTCTTCAAACAATAAATGCTGGAGAGGGTATGGAGAAAAGGGAACAGTCTTGCACTGTTGGTGGGAATGTAAATTGATATAACCACTATGGAAGATGGTATGGAGATTCCTTTAAAAACTAGGAATAAAATGACCATATGACCCAGCAATCCCACTCCTAGGCATATACCCTGAGGAGACCAAAATTGAAAGAGACACATGTATCCCATTGCTCATAGCAGCGCTATTTACAATAGTTAGAACATGGAAACAACCTGGATGTCCATCAATGGATGAATGGATAAAGAAGTTGTGGCACATATACACAATGGAATATTACTCAGCCATAATAAGAAACACCTTTGAATCAGTTCTAGAACCTATTATACAGAGTAAAGTAAGTCAGAAAGGGAAAGATAAATATCGTATTCTAACACATATATATGGAATCTAGAAAAATGGTACTGAAGAATTTACGTACAGGGCAGCAATGGAGAAACAGACATAGAGAACTGACCAAAAAAAAAAAAAGAGCATGGTAGGGTACTGAGGATATGAACAAGATGCCAAGTTTCTAAAGGAAAATAAAGTTAAGGAACATTTTCGATAGAATATTTTAACTTCAATCACTTGGATAAAGTTTAATTCTTAATAAATATATCTTCAGGACCTGCATCAGGTAAGACAGACCTTGGCAAAGGAAAACAGAGTCCCTCCAGTGGTATGTTGGAGCCAGCAAAATTGGTCATGTTGGGAGTATTTATACTATGGAAACTAGCAAACAGTACAAATCAGATTTAAATTTTTTTCTCTTCTCAGTGCCTGTTAGACATTTTTCAGCACATCACTGATCCCTTTCCAGTGAAAGAGCTGGGAATCACTAAAAACATCCACAGTTTAGTTCCTATTCCCCTTTCCAACTCCCTCAAGTTCTAAAATCCATTTCATTATTAAGATTATCAGCATTTCAAAAAATAAACTCTGAAAGACGTCATTAAAAGCATATAGGGATAAAAACTTTACAAAATATAAAGACAGGTCCTGTGATTCTTATGCCCAACCCTGGGAAGACCAAGAAGTTGGCAAGTGGAGATATGGCAACTCTCCCTTTTAAAAGCCTATTTCCCACAGGTGAGATGGACCTGGGCTCATGGGTGCCAGCCCATCTGAGGCCTGAGGTTATTCTGATGATTCACAGGAGAGCAATCCGGCTCGTTTGGCCAGTTCTTGGTTTGTTTTCCTGACCGCTTTGGAACCACTGAAGTCTCCTCTGATCACCCAAAGTTTTATTTCTTCTATGAAATTCAAAGAGAAGTATTTATCCTACTGCTACCATGTTGGTATCATTTTATGTCTTCTCTGTCCATAAGCCAATACACTAGAGCCAGAGCAATAGGACTGGATCTGTCCTTTTGCATTGGTCCATGATTGTGCTACAGAGACGCCCACAGCCTGGGAGCTCCAGAGCCAAAAGAAAACAACAGGCTTTTCATCAGGCAGTATGTACACCCCTGCAGGTCACCGCAGCAGGATCGTGGCCATGCCAACCTCTTTCCATGCTCCTGGGGAGGATGGGGGCGTAGAGGACAGAACTGAGAAGTGAAAAGGGGTGAGGTGAGATGAATTGGGGAATTGGGGTTGACATATACACACTATTGATACTATGGATAATATAGATAACTAATGAGAACCTATTGTACCACAAAGGGAAGTCTACTTGGTGGTCTGTGGTGACCTAAATGGGAAGGAAATCCCAAAATAGAGGGATTGTATGTATAGGTATAACTGATTTATTTTTCTGTACAGAGAAGCTAACACAGCACTGTAAAGCAACTGTATTTCAATAAAAATTCATTAAAAAGAAAAAAAGAATTGAGCTGAGTTGAACAGCTCAAGGCTGGCTGGGAGCTTAAAGTTCAAGTTGAGATCATTGCTTTATTGGCGTGGTTTTTAAAAAAATGACCATCCTACATCATTTCAACAAGATGAATAATTTCCCATGATTGTGAAAGTGCATGAAACACCAGACAGCTCCCTGGATGTGCGTGGGAAGGAATAGGAGGAAGTGGGGCGAGCAGAGCTGCCTGGGAGTAGGTTCTGGGCTCAGAGATTCCCACTCTCGCAACCAAAATAGAATACTGAGATCTGCAATGGGCACAGAAAAGTGAGTCAGGTCTGATTTTAAGGATGGTATCTTGATTAATTTCAGTTTTTTAATTAATATATTACTAAGAATCAGTTATAATGATTTTTCTATCCCCTTCTCATCAATGACCACCCAGTTTACCCCTTTCTCTGAAAACCTCTTTGCTTACAGCCCAGACATAGGGGAACAACTTGTTGGTGTCTTTCCCGTGGAGAGGATGGTGAAAGAAGATGTTAGCACCAGCCAGCATCCTTATTATCAAGTAACTTCATTATTGCTAGGGCAACGAAAAACTCTGATTTGCTGGGGGTTGCAGTGTCTCCAGAAAGCAGGGCTTTCTGCATTGTGATTGTGAAAATTGAGAAAGTTCCTGGCAAATTGGAATGAGTTGCTCATCCTAATTATATCAGTATCTCATGAGGTACCAAATGAGTAAGAGAGACAATAAAGGCTATTGAAGGTTGGAATCAGTAACATCACAGGAGCTTGGAGTTTTGTTAAGTGCTTTGTGTTTTATAGAGCATTTTCATATACCATCTCATTTTAATCTTATAACAAATTAAGGAAGGCAGAGAAGGTATTATTATTGTTTCATGTCTGAAAAATTGGGCCACCAGGATTCAGTGACTTGCCCAGTGAAACACAGCTGGCTGGTAACAAAACCTCAGGCGTGGCCTCCACCTCCCTGTGGAGTACAGTGGGCTATGACTGACAACCAGTGATCTGTTCATGGTACCATGTTGCCTCTTTAGTCATAGGCAGAAGGGAATAACTTTTTCTCTAGTTACTTAGCTTTTTTGCCATGATGCTTTGTTGTAGAGTGACAATCTTGCTGTGAAGAAGAATTAAGTAAGAATTCGTGACCACTTTCTCCCCAACAGGTACCACAGACAAGAGCTATGACTTCCATTCAAAGGCAAGACAACGCTGTTGCCAGAGAGAATTCAAATAACTTGTGATGGCTTCCTGGTGGAAGGAAGAGCTGAAGGCAGAGCCAGGCTAGCATAGAATGCTAAGTGGAGAATCTCAGAAGGAGTCTGACCAAGCCATGCACCTTAAGCAAGCAACCAGTAGTGAACGGCCCCAGGACCTGAAAGTGTGAAGCTCCCAAGGTTCCAAGATAAGAAACATGACTCCGCATTTATCTTTACCCATAAAACATAGCAATGTGTTAAGCCTACCTTTGAAATTTGACTCTAAGACCAGTGACAACATCTAATTTGTGGTCATGACATATAAAACTTGACATCAGGTAGAAGGGAAATCCTTTGAACTAGAGAAGGTACAACCAAACTCCAACTTATCCATCCTGTATATAATTTTCAGTAACAGTCACAAAAGTGTAAGTATCCAGGGGGCAGGCATCATGGTTCTATGGCTTCTCTAGCCAGTTGCTGGAGACATTTTCAAAACTTCAAGCAGCATATAATTTATGAAAATGGCTTCGGGTTTCAAGTTTAAATTTGGATTGATACACTGTCTGTTAAAGCAGGAGAGCCTGATGGATATATAAGAATGCTATAAGCACAACCTGCAATGTAAATTTAATTGCTTTATGCTAGCAAAAAACAAGGCTCTGAGATGTAATAGAAATGATATGGTATGTTTGTACATATGGTAAAGAAAAAAGAATGTGGGCTTCACAATCAGATTCAAGTTCAAGCCCCAACTGTAATGAGTATGTGAACCTGAGTATGAGGTCTTGATTTTTTCCATCTGTGGTGAGACTAATGGTGCACAGACCTTGTAGATTCGTTATACTCTTTACATGGGATAATGTACACAGAGTGCCCAGTATAGAACCTGGTGTGCAGCAGGCAATCATTCTACGTCAATCCTTCTCTCCTTTCTCTTTTGCAGTTAACTGCTGCCCCATGAGCTACCCTAGGTGTCCCTCTTTACCCAAGCCTGGATCTAGAAACACAGTCTCCTCAGCTCCTTCTGCCTTGCTGTCTCTGACAAAGCACACAGAACGTGGAACATAAGAAAGTTCCCAAGCATTTAAAGTCTTATGAAATTCCAAGTACTGGTTCCAAGACTAGAGGCCCTGCCACATCTGGGATGACCCATGGCAAGCTCCTCCCACTGCTCAGCACCACCTCTCCTACACTAGAATCAAGCCATAATATTTGTGTTGTAAATGATGCCTTAAACTCATCTGAAGCAAATGAAATGCTCCTGTATAGAAAACTATCTCCAGCCTACCTTAGAAGAAATTTCATGGATCTTTTCTTCCCTTAATATAAAATAGTGGCACACCTGGGCACTCTGAGGGGTACACGACATACATTGGCAATTCAGATCTCCTGGCCCTTCACACTGGGTCATACCCATTTTAATGGCACAATTGAGACATTTTGTCACGTACAGAGAGGCTATAATACTAAATAGCATAATGGCTTATAAAAGCTCCTAGAAGGGTACTTACCTCAAAAAATAAATGCAGTCTTGTTTCAAACTTTGTTTCTGGATTCTAAAGTTACTGAGATATTTTACACTTGATATCAAGCTAATTTTTCTTTCCAATGTATACTTAAGAATGAATTCTGATGGCTGTATACGTTTTTAGAAAGGGGGCCTAGGGAAGTAAGTTTTCGTCTAAATTTTCTAAAAGTCTCATTGCATAAAGTTATACTATTAATATTATTATTATTATTTCAGTTGTTTGGAAATTGCATAAATACAGATAAGATAAAAGTTGAATTATACTGCTTCTAGTTCTCTTCTATCAGCCTTTGTAGAGTAGTGATTTAATACCAATGTTAGTTTAATGTCAATATTTTATGTTGTAATGAGTTGTCAATTTTTTGTACTAAAATGAGTCATGTTGCTGTCCCTGATGAAGGGTATAAAATAAAAATATATGTAAGTGAAGCTGTAGGTGCCTTTATTCATGATGAAAGAAACCTCAGAATTCTTAGATAAAAGTGTTCAGATGTATTTGGTTAAAGAAATGGTTGAAAATTTCAGAATTTTTAAATATTTTTCTGTATATTCTATATCTAACCACATTCCGATAATGTGTATGTGTATTTATACCTTTTTCCATGTTGGTATATTCTGTCTTTATCTAAAAATCATGTATGACAGCAAGCAATAAATTGGAAAAATGAAAGCTGAGATTGAGTTGATTTGCATAAAAATGTGCATTCCTTTCTATTTAAGTTTTCAAAATATTAATGATCTCATATAAAACCTTTGTTTTTGCTCAGTTTCACCATGGTTGAAATGATACATCACAGAAATAAAATAAATCCTAAACAAGAACATCTTCTAAATGTTAGCCAAGAAAGAAAATGACAATAAGGCTTATCTGTTAAAGACTGGATGTTTAGTTCATTCCCAAAATCTTACGCTGAAGCTCTAACTCTCCATGTGATGATATTGGAAGATGAGTCCTTTGTAACTAGGGTTAGATGAGGCCAGGAGGATGCAGACTGGTTGATGGGATTAGTGCCTCTGCAACAAGAGACACCAGAGAGCTTTATACCTCTTTGCCACCTGAGGACATAGCAGAAGGTGGCCATCTATAAGCTGGGAAGAGAGTTCTCACCAGAATCCAAGCCATGCTGGCATCTTGATCTTGGACTTCCAGGCTCCAGACTGTGAGAAAATAAAATTCTGTCATTTAAGCCACCCAATGTATGGTATTTTGCAGCCTGGGCAGATTAATACATCTAGCACAGTGAAGGCAGACTTATACACTATTGCCAGGAAGGAATGATCATATATCATTGTACCTTAAGGTAGTGGGATGTCTCCTCTGAAAATGTAACTGGTGCTTGTAATTTTTGTTTGCTGTTTGTTTTTGTTTGCTTCTGGATCACCCTTGAAAAAGTAAGTCACTATCAGCAACAACATAGTTTCATCCCCAGAAAGAGGGTAGAGAATCTAGACCCTCTGGGAGCAGTCAAGGCCCAATGTCAGGTAAAGGCAAAAAGACCTTTACTGCTAGGAGTGCCTGAGAACTACAAGGCAATAAATGGAATCCAATGGAGCAGAAAAATGAAATGTTGAAAACCTATGTAATGTTTACAAGTAGAAAAACCTGTAATAAAGTAAAAAGTTTAAACAGTTTTTTAAAATAGCCTATTATGGATGCTTGCCTGGTGGCTCAGACAGTAGAGAATCCGCCTGCAATGTGGGAGGCCTGGGATCAATCCCTGGATTGAGAAAATCCCCTGGAGGAGGGTATGGCAACCCACTCCTGTATTCTTGCCTGGAGAATCTCCATGGATAGAGGAAACTGGCAGACTATGGTCCAAGCAGTCGCAGAGTTGGACATGACTGAGTGACTAAGCACAGCACATTGTGGATGAATGTCTGTAGATAGAAGTTTCCCAGGTTCACTCTTGACATTCAAATCCCTGCAAAAATAAAAGGGATGCTGATTGGGGGCTCAAATGGTGGGCTATTGGGCCTCTTGTGACATAGGGCAGCAGGTGTCTTGGAGGATAGTTTAAAATTAAACTGTGAACCTGGAATTCAAGTGAAGAGACTCCTTGCCTAAGCTTGGCCTGAGAAAGGAACTTAGCCTCATTCAAAGATACAACATGGTAGAATCAGCTTCCTCCAAGGTATGACTCTTCACTCCCATCCACCCACAGGGATGTGAGCCAGAAATATTCCTCCTTGGCCTTTAGACTTTATGGAATTTTACTTTAGTTACACTCTGTTTTGGTAAAAATTATGACAGTAAATGGCTGAGCTTGGGTATGGAAATCAGATGGAATCCCTCTCAGTTCAGTTCAGTTCAGTTGCTCAGTCATGTCCACCTCTTTGCAACCCCATGGACTGTGGCACGCCAGGTTTCCCTGTCCATCACCAACTTCTGGAGCTTGCTCAACTCCATGTCCATTGAGTCGGTGATGCCATCCAACCATCTCATCCTCTGTCATCCCCTTCTCCTCCTGCCTTCAATCTTTCCCACCATCAGGTTCTTTTCTAATGAGTCAGTTCTTCACATCAGGTGGCCAAAGTATTGGAGTTTCAGTACTGGAATCCCTCTATTAGACTGTATATGCCCTTGGGGTTCTTAGATGTTGAAAGGAAAGGCATAGGCTCGAGAGGAAGAGACGAAACTTCTTGCTTATCTGGCATGGCAATAAGCTCAGGCTTATTTAAAACTTTAATTTAGAACATAAAATAAATGTGTGCATACTTGCAGTGGACAAGTTTGATTGACAACCAGGCATGCCTCAAGTAGTGGGTGCATATTACTTGAAAGGAGGTGCTCTTGGGAAGACTTGAGGCCAAATGGTTGTTGATTCAGAAAGGAATTATAGTTTGTGTGTTACTTTTCAAAGGAACTGATGCAGAATTTCCTTCCCAAATTGTTAACATGCTGTTGAATATAAAACTAAATGAGACTGAAAATTACAAACTCATTTCTATATTTGATCTTTTTGACAACGTTCTGTTAATTCCTCTCTCAAACTAATTTCCCAGGTTAAATAAATGCGAGAAATGTGTAAGATCTAACTCTGCAAAAGAATAGAGTTATAATTTTATTCTCCATTTGTGAATCTGCATGAAATTGCTGATGAGAGTAAATCAAGTTGGGTTGACGCTCTGGTGCACAGGCAGGTATGAAATCTGGATATCAGTGGACCATATTAACTACCTAATTAAGTTTTTTAACACAAGGAATGTTTTATTTTAGTGATCTATCTCTAGATAATCATTAAACAGACTAGTGCCAAATTGGGAGGAGTACATCAAGGTTTTATATTGAACTTATTGAACTTATATAAACAGTTCAGTTCAGTTCAGTCGCTCAGTCAGGTCTGAATCTTTGCCACCCCAGGGACTTTGGCACACCAGGCTTCCATGTCCATCACCAACTCCTAGAGTTTGCTCAAACTCATGTCCATTGGGTTGATGATGACATCCAACCATCTCATCTTCTATAGTCTCCTTCCCCTCCTGCCATCAATCTTTCCCAGCATCAGGGTTTTCCAATGAATCAATTATTTGCATCAGGTGGCCAAGGTGTTGGAGTTTCAGCTTCAGCATCTGTCCTTCCAGGGAACGTTCAGGACTGATTTCCTTTAGGGTTGACTGGTTTAGTCGCCTTGCAGTGAAGGGGACTCTCAAGAGTCTTCTTCAAGAAGACTTCTCCAAGAAGAGAGGCACAGTACATTATTTGAAACAGCGGGCTGGATGAAGCACAAGCTAGAATCGAGATTGCCAGGAGAAATATTAATAATCTCAGATACACAGATGACACTACCCTTATGACAGAAAATGAAGAAGAAATAAAGAACCTCTTGATGAAAGTGCAAGAGGACACTGAAAAAGTTAGCTTACAGCTCAACATTCAGAAAACTAAGATCATGGCATCTGGTCCCATCACTTCACAACAAATTGATGGGGAAACAGTGGAAACAGTGACAGACTTTATTTGGGGGGCTCCAAAAATAGTGCAGATGATGACTGCAGCCATGAAATTAAAAGACACTTACTCCTTGGAAGAAAAGTTATGACCAACCTAGACAGCATATTAAAAAGCAGAGACATTACTTTGCTAGCAAAGGTCCATCTAGTCAAGGTTATAGGTTTTCTTTTAGTCATGTATGGATGTGAGAGGTGGACTATAAAGAAAGCTGAGTGTCGAAGAATTGATGCTTTTGAACTGTGGTGCTGGAGAGGACTCTTGAGAGTCCCTTGGACTTCAAGGAGATCTGACCAGTCCATCCTGGAGGAAATTAGTCCTGAATGTTCATTGGAAGGACTGATGCTGAAGCTGAAACTCCAAAACTTTGGCCACCTGATGTGAAGAGCTGACTCATTTGAAAAGACCCTGATGCTGGGAAAGATTGAAGGCAGGAAGAGAAGTGGATGACAGAGGATGAGATGTTTGGATGGCATCACTGACTTAATGGACATGAGTTTGTGTAAACTCCGGGAGTTGGCAATGGACAGGGAGGCCTGGGGTGCTGTGGTCCATGGAGTCTCAAAGAGCCAGACACAACTGAGCAACTGTACTGAAATGACACAGTTAAAGAATTCGGCATAGTCAATAAAGCAGAAGTAGATTGTTTCTGGAACTCTTGATTTTTCAGTGATCCAATGGATGTTGGCAATTTGATCTCTAGTTTCTCTGCCTTTTCTGAATCCAGATTTAATATTTGGAAGTTCTCAGTTCACGTACTCTTTAAGCATGGTTTGCAGAATTTTGAGCATTACTTTGCTAGTGTGTGAGATGTGTGCAATTCTGCAATAGTTCGAACATTCTTTGACATTGCCTTTCTTTGGTATTAGAATGAAAACTGACCTTTTCCAGTCCTGTGGCCACTGCTGAGATTTTCAAATTTGCTGGCATATTGAGTACAGACTTTCACAGCATCATGACACAGGGCTTCTTGCATTTCGTTCTAACAGTACTTTGTATTTTTTTAAATTTAAATTTATTTATTTTAATTGGTGGCTAATTACTTTACAATAGTGTATTGGTTTTGCCATACATCAACTCAATTCTTTGCAAATGCAACCACCATTGCCTAATAAATTGCCCACCCCCTCCCCCAAATCCTAACTATTTGGTCAGTCTCTCAGAGACTTCATGTCACCCTTCTACTACCTATTCTGGAAATTTTGCTGCTCCAACGCTGCATGTTCCAGATAGACTTTTTATGGTTATCAAACTGAAATATGGGCACCCATGTGTGTTTGCAAATATATTCCACAGAGCATGTAATATTGGCACTTATTCCTTTCAAGAAATCAGTTGTCAGAACCTCAGGTTATAGGCACCTTCTTTACTGAATTTGGTCCACATGACAACACATCTGTAATGGAGATTAGATTTTCTTTACCATTTCCTGATTCACATTTAACTTTTTCTTATTCTCATCCTTTTTAAATTATTATTATAAAAAAGTGCATTACTTCCCATCATTTAAGGCTTTCCTATATTATATGAGTCATGTGTGAGCCCTGAGTTTAAGCTGCTTGATAATTAAAAATGACATTTGATTAAAAAAAAAATAAATAAATAAATAAATAAAATGAAAATCAATTATGTTTTCCGGTATTAAATGAGTGGAACTAGAGCTAACTTTTTTTCTCACCTTCATGAACACAGTAATACTTCCAGATTCTACAACACTTTCCAATGAAAGGAGATTGGGTTTTAATCATAATTTCCATTAAGCTTTTTATCTTGGCATCTCTTCACTTTCCCTCATTTCATGTATAAATCCCAGCTCCACTCCCAATCATTTATAAAAGAATTTTTTTTAATTGAGCTCATTAGCATTCTGATAATGCTTTTAGTCGAGAAGAGTATATAGATTTGAATTATTACATTATGAAGACTCTTGTAAGACAGAAAATACACATTTCTTATGCCTTCAAAATTAATCTTATTTTTCTAAGTTTTAAGCCTATCCATGTATTATATAAAACAAAGTGAACCCTAATTAATATTTAAGAAAACAAAATGGTGAGTTCTTGGTTGACTTTCGGTTGCTGCTGCCCCTCCTGTTCAGTCGCTGAGTTATGTCTGACTGCTGGGGAACTAATGGACTGTAGCCTCTGCCCATGGGATTTCCCAGGCAAGTATATTGGCATGGGTTGCCATTTCCTTTTCCAGGGGATCTTCCGGACCCAGGGATCAGACCCACATCTGGCACACTGCAGGCGGATTCTTTACCACTGAGCCACCTGGGAAGTGCCCTGACTTTCCGCTAACTTAAAAAAGAAATGAAATATGTGTAAGAAAAATCTTCTTATACTTGTACCCTGAATATTTGGTGCTATCCACCTTGCTCCAGAAATGTGAAGGATATGTAGAATTTGTTTTATCATGATAAAAATAGAAAAATTGTATCAAAACTATGGTGGGCTTGACTAGTCACAGACATTTATAGCATCTGCAGATCAGATAGTTCTCAGTCTGCCATTCCTATTCAAAAACAAACTAGCTTTTGTTGAGGATTTATTAAATTGGCCATTTTGTCTTTTCTTGTGAGATGGTTCATATTCACACACTGAAATCTCAGTTTGTGTCTGTGGTTGGCAAAGAAAATGGCAACATCGAGCTCAGCTCTGAAGAGGTAGATGACCTATTAAAATAACGATTAAGCAAAGGAATCCAAATAGAGATGAAACCTTCTGCCCTTTCTGAAATCCACATGCTTTCCAATATGATCCTGCTGCTGCTGCTGCTGCTGCTAAGTCGCTTCAGTCGTGTCCGACTCTGTGCGACCCCATAGATGGCAGCCCACCAGGCTCCCCCGTCCCTGGGATTCTCCAGGCAAGAACACTGGGGTAGGTTGCCATTTCCTTCTCCAATGCATGAAAGTGAAAAGTGAAAGTGAAGTCGCCCAGTCATGTCTAACTCTTAGCGACCCCATGGACTGCAGCCCACCAGCCTCCTCCCCCCATGGGATTTTCCAGGCAAGAGTACTGGAGTGGGGTGCCATTGCCTTCTCCTGATCCTAGCCTTGTTTTTGTGGCTGGCAGTGTTTTGTAGTTATAGATTTGGGCTCAGTAACTGCGTTTTAGTTCAGAAAGGCCAACTGCATGTAGTTAATTGTTGGACTGTTTACATTAGTCTCATTTCTAACTGGAAATGGGCCCTGGAAAATGTTTTCAGGGTCCAACAGAGACAAATTTTAATGTGGAACATTTCAAATGAAACACTGTTTTCCAATACATCAGTTGTTTTAAAGTATTTTCTTTGCTGAAATGTACCCAGTATAGCACCATGAATGATAAGTTATCTTAATCGTCCTCTTCGATACTGGAAATTTCTGGTGGACTTTGGTATATCAATACACATGTTTGATAATTAGGCTGGCAGTTTACTCCAGGTACTATGGCTGGTATACATTTTTCACAGTTCTGATCACTGATTAACCACATTATTACCATTTACTTGTCTATCTGTTCCACTGGGTCATGAGCTCCTTGAGACCGGGAACTGAGGTTTTTATCCCATATACTACTGCCTAAGACAATCCCATTATTGTAGGCACACATTTGCTTTTCTTTAAATATTCATTGTATGCTTGCTAAGTCTAAGGCACGGTGCCAAGGCTTTTAGTTTAGTCACTCACTTTACATCTACAGACTAACCTAAAGGCGTAAGTGTATCACCATCCTCATTTTCTGGATAAGGAAATGGAGTCATGGAGAAGACAGACCATGACCGAGTCATGGCAGAACCAGGCTTCAAACCAGGGAGCCTGGACTCAGAGGCTCTACTCTTACCCTCACCAATATTGCTTCATGGAAATGATCTGGGGAGAAGGCAGATGAGAAAGAAGAGTGGTGAACCCGGCCCTAGAAAGAGGCAGTTAGGTGGATAATAGAATAGCATTTTCCAAATCTGTAGGCCAGAGCTTTGCAAGTCTGTAATTGTGCAGCTCAAGTCTTCATTCCCTCAACTACTCTCTTATATTGCCTTTAATTTCCTAGGAATAGTTCTGTATCCATTTTATGGACACAGTTATACTTTCCAGAGGCAGTTAAATAGAACCGAAGTGTGCCATACAGAAATCCATAATCCAATTGTGGTTAGTTAAAACTGGAAGGATCTTTTTTTTAAGAGAAAATTCTTTTTTTGAAGTATGGTTGATTTAGGATGTTGTGCTAGTTTCAAGCATACAGCAAAGTGATTCATATATATATATATATTCAGATTCTTTTCCTTTATAGGTTATTACAAGATATTGAGTATAGTTCCCTGTGCTACACAGTAGGTTATTGTTGTTTATCTATTAGTACGTATATGTGAATCCCAAACTCCTAATTTATCTCTTTCCAACCCCCACTATGTCCTTTGGTAAACATAAGTTTGTTTTCTATATCTGTGAGTCTGTTTCTATTTTGCATATACACTCATATTATTTTTTAGATTTCACATAAAAGTGATATCATACAGTATTTGCTTTCTCTTTTTGACTTATTCCACTAAGCATAATATTCTCAACGTTCATCTTGAGCTGGTAAAGAATCTGCCTAAAATGTGGGAGACCTGGGTTCGATCCTTGGGTTGGGAAAATGCCCTGGAGAAGGGAAAGGGTACTCTGTCCATTATTCGGGCCTAGAGAATTCCATGGACTGTATAGTCCATGGAGTTGCAAAGAGTTGGACAGGACTGAGTGACTTTCACTTTCCTTTTTACTTTTTCCGTATATGTCACTGCAGAAGGTAACATTTCATTCTTTTTATAGCTGAGTAATATTCCATTGTTTATATAAACCATGTCTTCTTAAGCCAGCCATCTGTTGATTGGCACTTGGATTGCTTCCCTATCCTCTTCTGAATGAGGCTATCAACCATTATGTATTGTGAATGGCCAAAGTAGTTTAGGATATTTTACAAAATCTTCCTTTCTCTCTCTACCTTATGAGCTCATAAATCTTAGCATCATCTCTATCACGTGTGACTACTTTGGACTAATAATAAGTAATTATTCCAAAAATTATCTATTAAATGATGCTATTTATCGCTTGCTGATACTTTCTTTGCCCAGTCTATGTAAAGATCTGGTCCATGTATAGACAGATAGGTAAGCATGTAACCAGCAAGTGTGAGCAGAGGAGATCAGACTTGCACAAGGGCCTACATAAAAAGTTACAAGGTCCTAACGTCCTATTAAATGACTACAACAAGGCAAGTTAATTTAAGCACTGTATAACAGATTTTCCAGGGGATGCCAGCCTCCCCTGGTTCCTCCCTCCTTTCTGAATTCACAAATTTGATAGTGGAGAATGACAGGGGATAAATATAACTACATTTTTTTCCCCCAGTTGAATAGGTCCATGTGATCTACAGGGGTAATCCAGAGGATATTAGCAGAAGCATCACAATAGTACTTCTAAACACATCTCAGTGAAGGATTACCATTAAATCTATGCCAACAGAGGAAAAAGAAATCTACCACATATGACATTCACATAATAAAGAAGATGAAATCATAATTCTGTTTTTCTGCAATTACTATTATATCTACTGCTTGGCATGAACATCTCTGTAGGCTATTTATAGTTATGGGCCTCTTTGCTGGCTCAGCAGTAAAGAATCCACCTGCCAGTGAAGAAGATGTAGGTTTGATCCCTGAGTTGGGAAGATCTCCTGGAAAAGGAAATGGCAACACACTCCAGTATTCTTGCCTGGGAAATCCCATGGAGAGAGGATCCTGGTGGGCTATAGTCCATGGGTCACAGAGAGTTGGATACAAAGAACAAAAACAAATTAATAGTTATAGGACTGTTTTTGGTTTAGATACTTATTCCAGGGATAAGGATTTCAGTTTTCCTTTAAAAAATACTCTAGGTTTTCAGTGCAATAATTCACACACACACACACACACACACAAATACACAGCATTCTAATTACTGAACTTTGAGAAATTCTTCAGAATTTGGTCTTTCCTTTTGATAGGGAAAATTTTTAGGGGATTTATAAGGCTAAATTTATTCAACTTTCACTCCTAAGAACTTGGGGCTGGAAAAGACTGACTTCGTTGCCTCTCCCTTCTTTCCAAGTTCAAGTGTAAAATACTTGAGAGAGATTGTCATTGACACTGTCCTTAAATATCTATGAAGTGGGAGATCTCATATCACCCTCTCACGGCTGTGGAGAAACCACATTACATCTCTATTTATAAGCTTCACTTTACTCTGTTCAGTATAAAAATTAGGCTATGTCTTCATAAACTTGGCCTCGTGTGTGCTGTGTGCTAAGGTGTTCCAGTCGTGTCTGACTCTTTGCAACCCTATGGACTGTAGGCTACCAGGCTCCTCTCTCCCTGGAATTTTCCAGGCAAGAACACTGGGGAGGGTTGCCATTCCCTCCTCCAGGGGATCTTCCCTACCCAGGGATTGAACCTACTTTTCTTACATCTCAGGCATTGGCAGGCAAGTTCTTTACCACTAACACCTGGGAAGCCCTGACCTGGCCTTGATCTCTGGTTTAAGTTATGTGGCATCAAGAGGAGCTTCAAAGTACCTGAGAACTGTAGCAAAGGGACTGCAGACCAGAAGCTCACTCATTTTTTTTGCAAAAGTCTCATTCTCTAAGAAGCCTTCTCTGACCACCTATAGTAGGTTAGGACTACATTTAAAAATCTCCCCAGGCTAACTTGTACTTTTCTTTCACAGATTATTACAGTGCAAGTTCTTTGAAGCAGAAAGACAATCTCTTTTGCTTCCTTCTGAATCCCTAGTTAACAAGTTCAATGCTGGCAAATACCAGGCAACCAAAAAATACTCGGTGAATAGATGAAGGACTCAGTGGGTGATAGATGATTCCTGTTCAGCCTCCTAGAAGTGGCCTCTTTCTTCCAGTATCTTCCTACTCAAAATTATCTGTGGCCAGGACTACTATGTATTTATTGGTATCTACTTCCTCCAGCTCATAGAGGCTGTAGACAGCCAACCTACATTTTTCCGGCCTCTTTTGCAGTTAGGTTTGGCCACATGGCTGATGTTTTACCAATGAAACATGGGCAGAAGACATCTATGTTCCTTTCATAACTGCCCTATAAACTCCTGTGTGATCCTCCACATGCTCTTCTCCTTCCACTGGCCAAACACAGATGCTCCAGTAAAGAACATGAGGCTCTGGAGGATGGCAGAGCCACAAGATGCCCAGATGGCTGTAGAGGATCTTGTCTTAATTCGCTAGCGCTGCCATCACAAAGCACCACAAAACTGGGTGGCTTACACGACAGAAACTTGTCTCCCAGTTTGAGAGTCTAGAGGCTTCTGTCCAAAATTCTGGAAGAGTGAGTACCTTCTGAGGACTGCAAGGAAGACTCAGTCCTCTGACTCTCTCTCTCAGCACGTAGAGGCCTGTTCATCCTCATGTATGGGCACCTGTGTCTAATTTTATGAAGACACCAGACCTATTGGATTAGAGGCCCACCCCACTCAGCTACTAATCACATTTGCAACAACAGCTCCATTTTCAAATGAGATCATGTTCTGAGGTACTACTGGGGCTTAGGACTTCAACAGGATCACTTTTTTTCAGCCCATAGCAGGCCACATGGAAGGTCATCTGCCAAAGAGGGCCATCTTCATTAGACACAGTGTGAGACACTTTTGTGTTTGTTGCCATAGTAACTACTGCCTCCTACCGTAACTATGACACCATCCCATCACACTAATCTTGGCCTCAGAGTAACAAAGAAAAGTACCTACCTATCTCTATATTAGCACTTCCTGGTGTCTCAGTTGGTAAAGAATCTGTCTGCAATGCAGGAGACTTGGGTTCAATTCCTGGATCAGAAAGATCCCCTGGAGAAGGAAATGGCAATCCACACCAGTCTTCTTGCCTGGAGAATTCCATGGACAGAGGAGCCTGGTAAGCTACAGTCTATGGAGTTGCAGAGAGTTGGGCATGACTGAGCAACTGATACACACACACTACCTATATGTTATGCTTTTTGGAAAATTTTTTTAAAGCTTCAAATTGTCCCTCAGCCTTCAGACCTGTAATTTTGTGTAGACTTCCCAACACTGGACTGGTCATTGTCTGAAGAGGGTCACTCTTGGTCATGCAATGGCAAGAGAAAGAGCTTTGGAGGATCTAAGCTTCGGTGCTGGCTCAGCCCCTGAAGAACAGCTTGCCTTTAGGTAAATCACATCTTTCTCTAAGCCATTGTTTATTCATCTGCTGAAAGAAAACAATACTTCCCTTCTGGGATTATTGGAAGTATTAATCAAATTAAATTAATCTTCACAATTAGCACAAAGTATGGCATGGAGTAAAGGTATAATGTGGCTTTTTAAAAAAGGTAAGAGGCAGGTTTCTTAACTGGAAACTGTGCTCTCACCCTTCAACATTGGCATTCAATGTCTGAGGGACATAGGATTCAGCAACTGCCATAGTAAAATAAACCTGGGGCAGATATTTGAACAGATGGCCTGAAGAAGAATTACACTCGGGGAGGCTAAAAGGATTTTAACTCAATAAGAATTTCTTATCACTCAGGCCTACCTAAAGCTAGGCTGCTTTGTAAGGTAGTAAGTTTTATGTCCCTACATGTATTCAAGATGACAAGACCCTTTGGTGGAGACCAGTAGCTCGCTCTTATTTCTTCCCAAATGTCTCATTCTCTAAGAAGCTTTCTCTGACCACCTACAGTGAGGACTACATTTAAAAATCTCCCCAGCGTGACTTGTATTTTTCTTTCATAGCTTATCACAGTGCAAGTTCTTTGAAACAGAAAGACTATCTCTTTTATTTCCTGCTGAGTTCCTAGTTATCATTATTCTTCAATTCAGGTATTATTGAGGCATTTATTCATAGCATAAGTAGTTCGAATAGATTTATAGCAATTGTATGATTATCAGAATGGTGGGGCCAATTAATATAGGATCAGATACAAAACAGTTACATTCTTATGGAATCCAGAGAGACAAAAAGTTTGCATGAAAACATGCCCAGGGGAGAAACTCTATCTAGTGGTGGGCTACGGCAGCAGAGATGATGGAGTCATGGGAAAGAGTAGAGAGAAAGGCACCAGAATGGAAGAAAAAGGGTGCTTTCTAAACTCTAGTGTATTTCCCCTGTGACACAGGTTTGCAGAGAACTGACCCTACACTATGATTGGAAAGGGCAGAATACTTCTCAAGAGCCATGTTCACTCTTACGGCCCTCCTCACGTGCCTTAGCATCTCCAGAGACCTCTCCATCAAAACCAAGCGCACAGCTTACCCTAGGGGATATCCTACCTGTGCATCAACCTGAGCCATGCTCAGCGTTAGACCACTGCCCCCTCGCACCTGGTGGGACCATCCTGTGTGCAGTGACCAGGCTGCTGAGCGAGAGACTCCCTCTCAAACAGCGTGGTTCTGAGCAACTGCAAAGCAGATTTTTGACTGCAGATATTCTGGACTCAGAGTGGGGATTGCCAAATCCTACCCAGGGCTTCAAAGGAGGATGCTTTTGAAAACCTTGTGGTCAGTTAAACTCATCATGCCTAGCATTCTTCTTCCCTCAATAACTAGCTGAGATGGAAGACTTTTTGGCTTCTGTGCTCATCCCCACTGTGCTTAGGGCTTCTGTTCCTCTGCACACCCTCCCATGGCTCCCTTTTCCCTCATCAGTTGTCCCGTGTACCATATGGAAGCTCTACACCATGGCAAATAACACTGTCTACCATCAGCTCCATCGCCTAATTGAAGCCTGGCCATCTCCCTGGACCCAACACGTCTCTTACAACTGTTCATTCTTACACGTGATGGACAAGCTTAGGGGAGGTGAGTTGGGCCACCAAGCACTCCCCCAGCGTCACTTCCAGATTGTTACTCCTCTGCCGTAACAGAGGAAACCTTGCTCCTGGGAAGCCTTCTGCCATCTGGATCTGCTTTCAACTACATGCTTAATTGCTCTGCAAATGGTAGAAAGGACTAATTTTAGCATTTCCATCATTTACCAAGTCATAAATTTTGCAGCATGAATTAATCCCACTTAATCTAGGTTGGAATCCTTGCTCTGCTCCTTATTAGTTGTTTGACCTTTGGAAAGTTATTTAATCTTCCAGATCTCCAGTATCTTTATGTAGGAAATGGGGATAGAAATGCCTACCAAAGGAGACTACTATGAATTGAAATATACAGTAGATATGAAATCATAATAAGCATAAAATGTGAGTTGAATCTGGATAGAAATATCTTCAAGTGTGAACATAATTATCCCTGTGGTAATTAAGAGTTAGTTATTATTTTCTCAATATTAAAAACTATTTGGTAAAACTATTCTGTATGATGAGGCTTCCCAGGAAGCTCTGTGGTAAAGAATCTGTCTGCCAGTGCAGAAGATGTGGATTTGACCCCTGGATCGGGAAGATCCCCTGCAGAAGTAAATAGCAACCCACTCCAGTATTCTTGCCTGGAAAATCCTATGGATAGAGGAGCCTGGCAGGCTAGAGTCCAGGGGTCCAAAGAGTCAGACACGACTGAGCACGCACGCATGCACAGCCTGTATGATACAGTAGTGGTAGGTACATGTCATTATATATTTGTTGAAACCATAGAATGTACAGTACAAAGAGTGAACCCTAAAGTGAACTGTGGATTTCAGCTCATAATAATGTCTCAGTATTGTCTCATCAATTGTAACAAATGTACCACACTGACTCAAGATGTTAATAATAGGGGAAACTGGGAAAAGAGAGAAAGGAATATATGAGAATTCTGTTTCACTTAATTTGTCTGTAAACCTGAAACTGCTCAAAATATAGTCTATTTGTTTAAAAAAAAAAAAACTACACATATGAAGCAGATTAGTCCATGAGTTGAGAATTATTGAAGCTGGTGATGGGAGCATGAGTTCATTATATATCTTCTCTCCAAATTTTCCATTAAAATAAACTTTTAAACAATGTATTTGTCCAAACTGAGTCATTCAACCAATATCTTCAACTATCAGGTATTCACTTTAACCCATCTAAACTTTACTGATGGTATTTTAATCATCAAACTCAGTGGTAGACATAGTGGGAGGTTTAAGAACCCTTTAAAACATCGTAGATTCCTCAGTCGGGAAGTTGAAGGTTGTTGCAGAGACAAGAGGGTTATTTGTGAAATGAGTGAGTCACACCAGAAAAACAACACGGTGGAGAACTTAATCCCCAGCACAGAATGTTGAGTTTTATGAGAAACCTGGAGAAAATGGAATAAAAATTCTATCAGTACCCAGCCTGGTCCCTGTGACAATCGAGAGTGTGGGAAGGAAAGCATAAGATGCAGGGGATATATATATATATATATATATATATATATATATAATAATGACTGATGCATGCTGATGTATGGCAGAGACCACCACCACAATGTAAAGCAATTATCCTCCAATTAAAAAATGTATCAATAAATCTGAAGGTTTCTAAACATCTTGAATGTCAGGAGTTCTACCAGGAAAAATATGTGGGTCTTTGACTTTGTGGCATAGGAAATCACATATTGCTTAACCTGTATTTTTTTTTTTAATTCCAAAATAGAGGACAGATGATGTTGAAACCAGAGAGTAAGATCTCACTCTTCAATTGAGAGCAAGGAAAAGATGAAACTATACAAAACATGTATACAGGCTTCAGTTCAGTTCAGTCGCTCAGTCATGTCCAACTCTTTGCGACCCCATGAATCACAGCACGCCAGGCTTCCCTGTCCATCACCAACTCCTGGAGTTCACTCAGACTCACGTCCATCGAGTCAGTGATGCCATCCAGCCATCTCATCCTCTGTCGTCCCCTTCTCCTCCTGCCCCCAATCCCTCCCAGCATCAGAGTCTTTTCCAATGAGTCAACTCTTCGCATGAGGTGGCCAAAGTACTGGAGCTTCAGCTTTAGTATCATTCCTTCCAAAGAAATCCCAGGGCTGATCTCCTTCAGAATGGACTGGTTGGATCTCCTTGCAGTCCAAGGGACTCTCAAGAGTCTTCTCCAACACCACAGTTCAAAAGCATCTATTCTTCGGCGCTCAGCTTTCTTCACAGTCCAACTCTCACATCCATACATGACCACAGGAAAAACCACAGCCTTGACTAGACAGACCTTAGTCGGCAAAGTAATGTCTCTGCTTTTTAATATGCTATACAGGCTTAACCAAAGCCTGTCCAAAGCTAAGCTCGATGCTGTTTTCTGAGCAGAGGGCAGGGCCAAGCACTGAGCTGTTGATGAAATGATCATTTAGTTGGTTGTTAGCCTTAGACGATCAGGATGGCTTCTGTGAAGAGTTCAGATAAGGAAGACGGTTTTATTTTAGACCAGTTAAAAATAAAAATATGTCTATGTACATACGTTTTATAGATTTATTTTGGCCTTTGTAAATATCACTGAGACTTTACAGAGTACTTTAGTATATTTTGCCTTATTGGAGAATTATTCAATAAATGATGGTTCTGTGCAAGATTCTAGTGTTGATTCTCACAGAATTTATATATTGAGTGATTTATCCCCTTTCTTGCAAAACAAAAAACCCAAACAGGAATAGAAGATTATGTATTTAGATTTTCATAGAGAAACTCAGAAATTGTAATTCCTTGAGAAACAGGAACATTTGAGACTCTCTGTGGAGGACTATTTGTTATTCTAAAATTAAATCGCAAAATCAAATTTCCTGAAACACAAAGTCAAGGGGGTTGTAAATTTCAAGTTTTGGCAGCTTGGGCAGCACACAGGTAACTGGGAGTACATCTAATTTAGATCCTGGAAAAGAGACTGGGGATTGGGATCTAATGAATCTTCTTCTTTTTTTTTTTTAACTCGTGTAGTCTTTTGAATAGTAAATAAACTTTTGTGGATGCAGAAGAATATCTCTACCGTGGAATTGCTTTCTCTGACTTCTTAGGGGAGCTTCTAAATCATTCCCCGTGGTCCTAACTGCTGCCAATTCCTAGAAATTTCTCTGGTTTTAAGAAATAAATCCAAGAAACCACAGCATTTATCTGGAGAGGACAAAGAAGGGGATTTGTGAGGACACTTTAATGCTACAGGGATGGAGTAGAAATGATGTACAGAAGGCAAAGTGCTAGGTAGGGCTGATGCATTACCTGTATCAGTTCATTAAACCCGGCAACCACTCTGCCAAGGAGCTAGCTGTATTTTCAGAGGAAGAAACTGAGGATCAATTTGCAACATGCCAAAGGACACATAGCTTGTACGTGGCTAAAAATTTGAATCTAGATTTGTCTGAGCCCACAGCCTTGGCTTCCCATCATGATCCTTTTATAGTGTTGACTCTGGGGCAACATTTCAAGCCGAGGAGAAAAGGTACCATTTTATCTCATTCTCTGAACCTGTTCCAATTATTATTAAAAAGATCACCTATATGCAAAAAAGAAGAAAGTGGACTCGTCTTAGGATCTTTTGAGGGCTTAAAACATTTTCCTTTCCTCCAGTCTGTACAACTGCTATTTCAATTGTCTGCGTGCTCAGTCGTGTTTAATTCTCTGCGACCCTGTGGACTGTAGTCTTCCAGGCTCCTCCATCCATGGAATTTTCCAGACAAGAACACTGGAGTGGGTGGCCATTTCCTTCTCCAGGGAATCTTCTCGATCCAGGGATCGAACCCCAGACTCTTGCATCTCCTGTACTGGCAGGCAGGTTCTTTAGCAGCTGAGCAACAGGGGAGTCCTTTGTGTTCAATATTTCTTTCTCTTGGTTCTTCTTTTTGAAAGGAAAATATACCCAAGGAAAGGATGGCATATTAATGATTAAGACCAAAGTCTTAACAGTCAGTTAATTTACATACCCTTTGAACTAGAGGATTTCTAGATTCCTAGAAAAGGAAAGCTATGCTCTGTGGGTTCATAACTGGGATTGTAAGGCAACTAGGAAGTAGTAACTGAGAAGAGGTTAATAAAACTAGTTCTGATATTAAAACAGAAATTCTACATTCATTGGGAAAGGTTTTCATACTTTTAGGGGGGAAAAGCTTAGTTTTACTTAGCTTTACATTGAAATAACAGCATAATGAAATTTTGTCTTGAAATCCCAGGGGTGGTCACTGGGTGCCTACTCATGCAGGTAAGCTCAGAAGGGTAAGAACTGCATGGGCAGGGAGCTCGTACTGCCCGGATACCATGCTGGGGACTTACAGACCTCATCACACTCTACCTTCACAGTGACTCTCGAAGAGAGGTTAGCAGACCCTCTATGCAAATGTTGCTAATAATGGCTATAAACATTCTCAATTTTAAAAAGATACAAAGCAAATTATTCCTTAGTTTAGGCATCATTGGCATATGGAAGAGTATGGAATTTTAAACCAGAAAACCTGTTTTTAAGCTCTGTGTTTGCCATTATGAGTTGTATAACTTTAAGCTAGGCATCTTATTTTAAGCCTCAGTTCTTATCTACTGTATAAAGGAGTTTATTAATAACCGAACACCCAGAGCTTTGCGATGAAGTAGCTAGTCTGGTTTATTTGGGTAATGATTCATCACAGATACACAGAGGAAGAGGCAAGAATGGGGGACGGATGGTAAATTGTCAGTCCTCAGAAACAACCCTGGGTCTATCTCACAATATTGCTCAAGGCCATCTCTTCCCCCTAAATAACTTCTTTACTCACCCACATCTTTGTGGTTCTTTATCCAGCTTTAACTGTCAGATTTCTATAAAACTGCCATAAATTACAAGATTTAAAAATTTAAAAGGTCTATATGCTCAGTATGAAAATCTCTAAAGTACGTGTGTCACATGTATAAATAATATAAAAATGGCTGTATCTCTGGATTAGCTGGAGGGGAACATCAGGTAAACACAGCAGAACACCTGTGACTAGGAATCAAAACCATACATTTCAGGAGACTGAGTAACGATTCCACTGAGTATCTTGATTCCTTACCAAATAAAAAACGGACTAAAGCAGAGATCGAAAAAGAGAGGTGTTCCAAGATGATGATCCAGTGAATGGTAGACACTTTCCTGGCATAGAACACCCACTGTTTAAGGAAATTTAGAAGTAATATTGAGACTAGCTCCTCCCATCCTAAATGTTTAAGGTTTAAAGCTCAGATCTTCTTCCCACTCTTCCCTGTGGCTAAATGGAGAAGTAAGTTTTTCTGGAATATTTCCATAATGGTTTCTCATGACAAGCTGTTCTCTGTGGGAGGTCAAGGTGGCCACGGTGACACCAAGTTGCCCCCTTGAATGCAGACCTGGCAATTCTAAAAGGCAGTTTAGAATGTTAGCATGTAACTAAGCAATCCCCCTGTCAGCAGGGGCTGCAGATCTGAGGCTTAACTGGGGCTAAAGGACCAGCTTCCAAACTCACCCACAAGGTAGCTGGCTCATGTTCTTACTAAGTTTGTTATGGACTGACTTGAAAGAAATCTAGGAAAGTAAGTGATTGCCAAGCTAAGTAAGGAATTTAAGTGAGGATGGGACCCCCTAATTTGGGGTGTTAAATTGTGATGGTACTGTGTCTTTTTTATGACTGAGGGGTCATAAAATGCAGTGTTTTGCTAGAGCTGGTGTGAGGTTCATACCATGGCTTTCATTGCTCAAATGAAGGAGCCGAAATATCTATGTGACCATCGGTAAAAAACCTAATGTCCACTCCCACTAAACTGAAAACTGGGGGCTACCATAATAGGTTTGTCTCAAGGGTTCCAACTCTTGGGAGAAGGATTTCCAACAATATATTTAAAAGCACCAAAAGGGTGAGGCACAGTGAGAAGCAAGCTTTGGAGGAAAAAGCAGCTCACCTGGATGAACTCGGTGAGCTCTTCTAGGAAACTGCCTGGCGGGGAAACTAAAGAGTTAAGTCCCGGAAGTGTTACAGTGGCTTTGTGTCAGGACAATATTCAGAATTCCCACCATTGTAATCACCAGGCCTTGAATCTGGAGGGAAAACACACTTTGTTGGAAAAGTGGTTTGAATGCCCACATGCTTAAATTGTTTTGGAGGGAGGCTTGGGACAATCGAGGCCACAGAGGTGTAGAAAAGTGAGCCAACTATGCCATGAGAACTTCCAGAAGAAAGAAAACATCTCAAAGTTTGAATTGATTAAGCCCAACTGCCTTACAATGGAATGTCACTCTAAAAATGCTGATTTTCCCAGCATTTCAAGAGCAAAGACTTCATTAAAAAAAACAACTATGTTTTAAAAATAATTGATACCCATTCTTACTAGTAAGAAAGTTAAGTGGCTTGGCTTTGAAAAGCCTCGTTTGCCAAAAAGAAAGGCAATGATTTTTTATCAAGCCTGACATTAATGTGAGCTGTCACTGAACAAAACCAGCAGAGTGAAATATCAAACTAGCAACAGTGATGCTCTTCCGTCTGTAATCTCTATATAGAGGTTTTAACGCGTTCACCAAGAGTTGCAAATTTGCATCAGCTTTTCTTCCACACTTTCTACAAGGACACTGTAGGTATACAGAGTTTACATTCTTACACAAACATTCCTTGTCTCGTTGATTTTTACATGAAATATTTATATACATTTATATGAAATATTTACCCAGTGCATCTATGGTAGTACTTTTAAGGTTTGACCTACCTTAAAATCTCCATAAAGCCAGTTTCATTAATAATTTGGTAAATGTTAACATGTCCTACTGTCTGAGTCACCAGGGAAGCCCAACATATCCTAGTTAGCATCAAATAGACTGTCACTAATTCATTTTACTCAGATTGATAGCAAGTTAATGGTTTGACACTAGGAAATTTATAAGGGTCTTCGATGAAGATCTTCTGATATATCCTATATGCTTGTATTCATATTATACCACTGACTAGATCAAAAGATTTTAATTTTTTTTTAATTAAAAAAAGGGGCTCAGTGATAAAGAAAACGCCTGCATTACAGGAGACATGTGTTTGATCCCTAGGTTGAAAAGTTCCCCTGAAAGAGGGCATGGCAACCCACTCCAATATTCTTGCCTGGAGAATCCCCATGGACAGAGGAATCTGGTGGGCTACAGTCCATAGAGTCACAAAGAGTCAGACATGGCTGAAGTGACTGAGCAAGCACACTTTGAAAAGAGTTTTATCTTATTCTAAAATACTCTTAAAAGTTTATGTGCAAAACAGAAAAGTGTTAGAAATATTATACATAAATATTTATTGTCAATGCTGTGAACAGAAATATAAGAAAAAATACCCCTCCATGACATCACCATTTAAAAATAATGACTATTAATAGTTTAATGTGTTTCCACTAAGGTTTTATTGCTATCATACTTTATCATACATATAATAAAATATGCTCAGGCCATGTGTCTGAACTTTATTTCATCCTGCAAACTTATCATTGTAAATATCATTAATTTTTCATGAAATATTTAAAGTTGTAACACTTCTTAATATGGATAAAGTGTTATTTAACTCTCTTTTCTTTGGAATATATATATATATATATATATATGGGGCTTCCCTGGTGGCTCAGAGGTTAAAGCATCTGCCTGCAATGTGGGAGACCTGGGTTTGATCCCTGGGTTGGGAAGATCCCCTCGAGAAGATGGCAACCCACTCCAGTATTCTTGCCTGGAGAATCCCATGGACGGAGGAGCCTGGTGGGCTATAGCCCAGGGGGTTGCAAAGAGTTGGACACGACTGAGCGACTTCAGTTCACTTCACTTCATTATATACATAATTTCTCTCAAAAACTGCAATTTGACTTTTTTGTTGCATTATTTCCTAAACAAACTTTCCCAGGAGTACAAGGCCAAAAGATGTGATACCTTTTCAGATTTATAATCCACAGTATCACATTGCTTTCTGTTCACCAGCAGTGAGAACAGAGATGTTCTCACTCCCAGTCTGAGAATGTGTTTCACTAACTTTCTATATTCTCATCTGAATATTCTAATATTCTCTTTTTTTTCCCTCTCAAAAGTCATTTAAGTACCTCATTTTTTGCCTTTTTTTTTTTTTTTGCAGCTAAACATTTTGCAGTTTTTTGTAGCTAAACAGTTTTTGTCAGATTTATTATCTACTTATCTTCTGTAAAATATCTTCTCTAGTGCATTTTGGAAACACTCTTTATGTGGCTTTTCCTTTGGACTGATAACAAAACATGTCTAGGACCAGTTCCTAGAAAATACATTTTCTTTTGATACGGTAAAAACACTAGAATCTGGAAGTGAGGTTTCTCTAACGTTGGCTTTGTTCCCAAGGTTTACACAGAGCATTTGATTCAATGATACTGTAACATTCTGCAAGACAATTATGTAGCTATAATGATCAATTCTTATACCACATCATTAATCTCCTGCTCCTTCATATAAGAACTCTTACTACTCCTTATTTTGAAATAATATTTAAAAATCAGAATTAAAATCGCATTTTTTATATTCCACTTAAAACATCCTAAAAATCAACTTGGCTGTGAATTCTGAAAAAACTCTAGCCACAGGTCATAACATTGCTGTGCACCAAGATCACTTGGCTGAGAAATCCTGGATAAGACTCAGACATATAGGAGGAAGCTCTTCTTTGGTACAGAACTGGTTGCACAAGAAAATGAAAGTGGAAACTATCAATTAAGAAAGATAATTTTCTTATTTATAAAAATAGAGCTCATTTCCCAAATAGGGCTTATGGACTCAAATGTAAGGCAAAGCATGCCACTCCTCCAGGCCCTCCATTTGATTCAGAACAGATCTCAGGTCCTATAAACCTAGTGCCTACCTCTGCCCTCTCCCTGCCTTGCCCTTTTCCCTTCATCCCTTTCATTCACTCTGCTCCAACTCTTCTGGCCTCTGGGCTGTTCCTGGAATAAGCTGAGCAAACTCCTACTCCGGATCTGGCCTTTGCATCAGCTGTTCTCTGTCTAAATTTTCTTCCCCTCAACATCCATGTGCAAATACACACTCACTCTAATACTTGCTCAGATGACTCCCTCTCGACGAGGCCTATCTAACTGCCTTATTTAAAGTTACAGGCTGCACCCTGTCCTCACATATCTGAACCCCCTTGCCCTGCTCTACATTTTCTCTCCATAAAAATTATCACCTAACTTATTTGTTATGTCTGGTGTCACTCTCCTTGTTAGAATATTAAGTTCCAGCAGGGTAGAGATCCTTGTTTTGTTCACCAACGTATATCCCAAGGACCTAGAGTAGTACCTGGAAATTGGCATTCAAATGTTATTTGTGGAATGAATTAAAAGCATTTTTAAAGGGAAGTACAGAGAGTATGCTGTGGACAGCATTTGTCTGGGTATCCATGACCTACTTTAGTCTCATGTCAACTTTTTGATAATGTAGATCAATGTTGCTGACTTGTTGATTCGACAAATAGTCATCTGTCAGACTGTGTATCGGCACTGTCCTAGGTCCCAGGAATCCAAGGAAGAAAAAATATAATCTCTATCATCAGTGAATGTGTAGACTAGCAGCACATGGAAGGGGCACCCAACCAGGTCCAACCAGGGGCGGGGGGTGTTCATGAAAGACAGATCATCAGACTGAGAGCTGAGGCAGGAGGAGGCTGGATGAAGGGCACAGTGTGCAAAGGCACTCCAGACGAAGGAGGCAGGATGTTCAAAGGTCCGGCACGATATGGCTCCTACCTACCATCAGTTTTATGCCATGGTATTTGGACTTTATCCTGAGAGTGGTAGGGAGTCATGGAAACATTGAAACAGAGTGTAACATGACCAGATTTACCTCTTAGAAAGAGCACACTGTCCTCTGATTCTCAAAGTGTGTTAAACAAGCATTTTATCAAATGCTTACAATAATCAAAATGTTTTTTCTTTGTGCTTGGGGGGAAATTAGAAGGTATGCCTAAGGAAAGAAATTTTAAACTGTATTGGTAAACCATGTCTTAAGCATAAGAATAAGAGGTATTGAAAAAGCTTTGTTTTTCCAAAGTTAATTACAATACGGAAAAGATACAAAAAATTTTTTTAGTTTAAATGAATTATTTTCCTTTTAATTAATTTTACTATTATTAAATAAGTTAAACAAATTCAGTTTTCTTTATTTCCTAAAATTAAAAACTAAATGTTCAAAAAGCTGACTGAGAAGGAATACATTTACAACGTTCGATGTCAGAAAACTTTGTTGTTGCTTCAGAAATGTGCAGCAGAAGCAAGCTGACATGTATTCTGAAATGTATGTTTGATACAGGTGACTAGAATTTCCAAAGAGACAAAGTTACATTCTTTATAAGCTCCTGACCTTTTCTGCCTGGGAAGGCTAACCATCCTGTCATTGGAGTGTCAAAGAGTTACCCTTCCTTGCTACACTCTCCAAATAGCCAATGGTGTCCTGAGACTCCTGGTAGGGGCCTCAATAAAAAGAATCTCTGGGGCAGAATATCCTTCTATAACCTTAATTCTACCTTTCTGGTGTTAAATGATCTCTAATCACTTTCATGATTTCATATCAGAGTTGAGGATTGTGGGGAGGTAAAAAGCATTTCCAGAAGAGGTTATATTGATTGAGGTTAGAGTTTTACATTTTTGATTAAATATATGTGTTCAAATTTTGTCAAACTCAAAATAGCGATAGTGATTCTGCAAGAAAGAGATCTTATCAGGTACCTCCATCAGAACTTATGAATAAGACTTTGAATAATTCTGAGTGAGGATTCTTATCTCATTGTCAATATTTGAGTTCTGTTTTTGTATTTCTGGCATGTTTTCCAATACCACCAAGTTAATTCTCCAGTTCTCAGCAGATACTGGGTGTCCTACCAATTTAACTCAAATCCCACAGATTAAGAGTTTAATCTTCAGCCCCCTCTCTCCTAATTCTCAGACATCGGTGGGTGGTACTGTAAGTTCCAACCCTCTGATCGTTTGTTCTTTCCGGTGACAGCCTTTTCTGAGACTATCTAGAAGCCTAAGTTTAAGCCGCTTCACTAACATGTACTCAGATGTGCTCCAAAGGGGTTCCTTGTGAATAGTGAAAGACACTCCTATCTCTCAGGGGATTTCAAGGATTTTAGGAGATCTGCCAGAAACGGGACAAAGACCAGGTATATCTTTTATTGTGTGTGTGCTCAGTCATGTCCGACTCTGTGACTCTATGGACTGTAGCCCACCAGGCTCCTATGTCCATGGGATTTCCCAGGCAAGAATATTGGAGCAGGTTGCCATTTCCCCACTCCAGGGGATCTTCCTGACCCAGGGATTGAACCCATGTCTCTTGTGCCTTCTGCATTGGCAGGTGGATTTTTTACCACTGTGCCACCTGGGAAGCCTTTTATTATACTACAGTATTATTTCCTTGTTTTATAGCCATGGGTAAGAGAATGAGCTCTAGAACCAGACTGCTGTTGCTAAGTAGCTTCAGTCATGTCTGACTCTGTGCAACCCCTTAGACAGTAGCTCACCAGGCTCCTCCATCCTTGGGATTCTCCAGGCAAGAACACTGGAGTGGGTTGCCATTTCCTTCTCCTACCTGGGTCCAAACCAAGTGCTGCAACTAACTAGATTTGTGACCTTAGGTCAAATTACTTAACCTGTTTTTGGCTTAGTCTCCTCATCTGTAAAATGGAGATAATAACAGTGATGGGGTTTAGGAGACAGTACACAAAACATGCCACCTCGACGTGTTAAATTTCTTGCACTGAAGGAATTTAAAACACAGCAGAAGCAGGAAGGTCACTCTGACCTCCTCACTCTTGCCCTTCTTCCCTGAAACTGATTGTAAAACTTCCACATGGGAGACGTCCTCCATGTACCAAGAGGAAAGTAGACATACTTATTACCAGAGATAGGGAATATGGGGCTAAGAAACAGGTACAAGCAAACTTTGTTAAACTAGACGCATTCTTCCTAGTTACTTCTTCATTGCTTATTATCCTTAGTCCAAGCCTTTTATCTTATCATTTCTTCACAAATTTATTGTTTCTTTGTCTAAAATGTATAAAAGCTTCCTGCTCTGATTACTTCCTCACATCTTGTGAGGGTTTCCATGTATAATATAAAAATACAGTCACACTTAATATGCCTTTCACCTATTAATCTGTCTTTGTCAGTTAAATTTTCTGACCCAGAAGAAGGTCGGGGACAACCTTTTCCTCTTGTATGACAGTCTCCACTTCACAGCATTGCAATTAGTTAATATGCCTAAGCCCAGGGAACAGTGCCCAGACAAGGTGAGAGTTTTGTAAATATTAGCTATGATTATCTGTCAAGTCTTAGGTTGTCCCACAGTGCTCTGAATAAAAATCAGCATTAAAGAATCCCCTGAAATAGGAGAATGGCAACTCCAGAATTACTAAGGGCATTGGAGAGTTGGTCACATCATGTTTTAACTTATTTAGTGGCATATGCAGTGAACAAGGATCACACCTGTGGCAAATTAACCCTGACAAACAAAAATCAGACACTTTAAGATGGTCAATGTGTCCACTTTGTTTTGTTTTGTAATTTTTCCTACTTCTCTGTTGTGTTTTTTGTCTTTCTCCTGCAGTTATATTTTTTTCAAGTTCAGAAGAAGCATGATGCATTTAAATAATATAGCCTAACAGGCTTCCCTGATAGCACACTTGGTAAAGAATCTGCCTGCAAAGGCAGGAGACCCTGGTTCGATTCCTGGGTCGGGAAGATCCGCTGGAGAAGGGAGAGGCTACCCACTCCAGTATTTGGGCTTCCCTTGTGGCTCAGCTGGTAAAGAATCCACCTGCAGTGTGGGAGACCTGGGTTCAATCCTGGGGTAGGAAGATCCCCTGGAGAAGGGAAAGTCTACCCACTCCAGTATTCTGGCCTGGAGAATTCCATGGACTGTATAGTGGATGGATCGCAAAGAGTCGGACACGACTGAGCGACTTTTACTTTCACTTTCAATGGCTGTAAGGTCTTAACACACATTAAGGTGTTAGAACTGTTAAAAGATAAATGGAAGACTATGAATAATTTTAAGAGTTGATGTGAGTAAAAATCAGTTTGAATCAGGTAGCACCCAACTGAAAATTGTTAGGAGCCCTCTGCCCACAGGAGCTGGGGGATAGGCTTTTTGAGGCAGAAGTATGCAAGTACATTATTTGATTGGCAGTAGCTTACTCATTTGCGTTATTTGGGAAAGCCTAGTTTTCTGTTTTGGAGAAGGCAATGGCACCCCCACTCCAGTACTCTTGCCTGGAAAATCCCATGGACGGAGGAGCCTGGTAGGCTGCAGTCCATGGGGTAGCTAGAGTCAGACACGACTGAGCGACTTCACTTTCACTTTTCACTTTCATGCATTGGAGAAGGAAATAGCAACCCACTCCAGTGTTCTTGCCTGGAGAATCCCAGGGACGGGGAAGCCTGGTGGGCTGCCATCTATAGGGTTGCACAGAGTCGGACACGACTGAAGCGACTTAGCAGCAGCAGCAGCAGTTTCCTGTTTGTGGTGAGTTGTCCTCAGGTTTTAAGACCTTCCCCTTGAGGGATAGACAGGCTAAGGTTCTGGTTTCTTTATGCATGTGGGCTACTGAGGCATTAGAACCACCTCAGTATAATGGTCTCCTTGTTTAATTAACTGACCAAAACAAATACAGCAATCAATGATGCCACTGAATTAACAGAGTGGACCTCAGACCCGCATAATAGCCTAAGCATGTCTCCCCAAAGGGCCTTACTTAGGAAGCACTGGGATCCTCACTGCAGTTGACAAGAGTCAATATCAAAACCGGACTCCTTTACCCCTTAGCGTGACTTCACTTGAAATGGCAAATTTTCCTTTCATCAGATATTTAAGGTTCCACATATTTAGAATTCAGCAGGAGGGATTAACTTTGATAAATCAAGAATTGCAGCTCATTTCTAGAAAATATAAGAAATAAAGCTTTTTTATTTTGGTTTCCGTTCATTTAAAGATCACATAAATATGCTCATGGTTGGAAGCATGCATACTTCTTTGCAGACTTCATTGATGAAAATAGAATAGTTACAAAGTGGATGGCATTTCTACCTAATCCATTCATCAAATATTTATTGAGGAACTATTATGTCTCAGGCACTGTCCTGGATACTGAAAAGAGCAATGGAAAAGTCCTTGCCCTCATAAAGCACTCATTGTAGAGTGTATACATTGCACAGTGTACACATAATGGAGTGTATATGTTGCAGAGGCAGACAAAGAAAAAACAAGTGAGGGCAATATGCTATGTGACAGAAAATTCATTAAACAGAATGATCAGGGAAGACCTCACCATGAGGAAAACGTTTAGCAAAGACCTCAAGGAGATGAAGCTTCCCTGGTGGCTTAGATGGTAAAGAATCTCCCCTGCAATGCTGGAGACAATGCAATCTGTGGTTCAGGAAGATCCCCTGGAGAAGGAAATGGCAACCCACTCCAGTATTTTGCCTGGAGAATCCCATGGACAAAGGTACCTTGTGAGCTACAGTCCCTGGGGTCGCAGAGAGTCAGACATGACTGAGCTCAAGGAGTTGAGGATCTTTCTAAGGGAAGAGCATTCTAGGCAAAGGACCCAGAGACACTAAAGCTCTGAGGTGGGGCATGTGTATTTGAGGAATGAGAACAGGATCAGTCTGACTGGAGCAAACTGAGCAAGGCTGGGTACAAGAACAGGATGTAAGTTTAGAGACATAAGGATGAGGGGACAGCACGTAAATCATATAGTAACCTGGGCTACTCTAAGGATTTTGGCTTTTCGTCTGGAAAATGGGGTATTTGGGGAGTTCTGAGGAGTGTCACAATCTTACGTTTAAGAAGAGTGGTATGGCTGTTGTTTAGAGAATGAACCAAAGGGGACAAGAGAGACCAGGTAACAGTCTGCTTCTGTAAAGCAGGTGAGAGATAACAGTGCCTTTGGTTATGCTGATATTAATGGCAGTAGTGAGGAATGGATGGATTCTGGACATTTTTGGATGTGCAACCAACAGGATTTGCAAATGGATGAAATGTGAGATATAAGAACAAGAGAGATATCAAGAATGACTTCAAGGCTTTTAGCCTGAACAACTGAAAGGCTGGAGTTGCCATTTGCTTAATAGGAATCCCACTGGGATAAACAGGTTTGGAGAGATGAAATTAGACATGTGCTATTAGACACAATAAGTTTGAGACGTCTATTTATTAGCTATCTAAGCAGCAGTGTGGAATATGCAGTTGGCTTTCTGATTCTTCTGTGTCCTGAATATAGTCCTTCCAGCTACATGTTTCTATACTACTGAGACACACATGAATTGCCACTTGATATAAAACATGTTTGTGAACTTCTAGAAGAAATTTGGAACCTCAATGCTGCTTTCAGAGAAAGCAAAATACTAACAGGAAGAATATGCTTTCTATGTTTATGAGTAGAAAGAGTCCCTGCTGCTAAGTCGCTTCAGTCATGTCTGACTCTGTGTGACCCCATAGACGGCAGCCCACCAGGCTCCCCCGTTCCCAGGATTCTTCAAGCAAGAACTCTGGAGTGGGTTGCCATTTCCTTCTCCAATGCATGAAAGTGAAAAGTGAGAGTGAAGTCATTCAATCGTGTCCGACCCTCAGCGACCCCTTGGACTGCGGCCTTCCAGGCTCCTCCGTCCATGGGATTCTCCAGGCAAGAGTACTGGAGTGGGGGTGCCATTGCCTTCTCCGAGAAAGAGTCCCAGATAGAGCTAATTCTGCCAACAGCAGCTGCAACAGGCACCAAAGAGTAAAAGAGAGCAGGTTTCACTGCAGTTCAATCTCAAATAGGCCGTGGTTTTACGTGTTTCCACGCTCTTTGGTACTAAGTATAGATTGGTTTGATTTTCAAGCACACGGGCAAACAATGTTTCCTGTGCCAGATATGTATTTTTGCGCAAAATAGTTTGAAAGCTCTCAGCATGAACAGTCCAATTGCAACTGACCTCTGTCAGGGGTGGCATAGCACCAAGACACGGAGCATGAGAAATGGGAAAAGAAATGAAGAGAAATTTAGAGCAACAGGGAATGGTAGTGAGGGAATCTCAGGAAACACAAAACTTCAAGTAGAGGTTAGAAACCAAATGCCTTCTGGGGAAAGGCAGGTAGTGTCAATGGGGAAAGCCAGCCTCCTGCGCTCATGCGCACATATACACAATAACAGGAAGTGGTGGGGACTGAGGTGATCCATCAGCTGGGCACAGGGAGCTTGTCGGGGTGCGGGGGTTGGGGGGAAGGCTCTTTGTTGTCATACAAGACTGGGAGCACAGAGTGGTCAGATCTTACCTGATTTTAAGAAAAGCCAGACATCTAGATATTTATGTGAAATCTCCTGATTTGTAAATATTGTCGTTTAGTTCACATTTCTGAAGGGCACTATGTAAGCCAAACAAAACATTCTCTGCAAGCTGCTTTCAATCTTTAGGCCCCCACTTCACAACTTCTAACACTGCTATTTACATACGAATAGTTTTTAACTATTGACTAAATTGAGTCATTAAATTCCAACATAGTTATGACAATTATTTCTCTGACACAGGGGAACCCATTCTTTTTTGTGTAGGACCTGGAGTTTCTGTTTCACTATGAAGTCCTAATATAAAGAATAAATATAAGGTAATCATATAACAAAAATAATTCCTTTGGGGGGTTTTTAAAAATAAAAGTTACTGACTTTTGTTACTATTCTTGCATAAATCTCCTCAAATTAAAGTCTACATTAAATTAAGTATAATGCAGAATGAGGCAGCCATGCCCTGCTGCTTCCAAAATAGGTTGACATTTTGCAAACTTCTCGTGAAATAATTTTTTGAGGATGCTTAGCTTCAGAAAGTATATAAGCTGGTGGGAAAGGACTGGTTCTAATTGGAACAAACAAATGGAGGGAGCAGTTTTCATTATGATTAAGGTCAGTCTACATAGTCTTTCCTATAACTCATTTTCTCCACCATTCAATATAGAAAGTTCCATTAAAAAGCAAGCATACTGGATGAGTGAATAGCTTTAGAGGAATGGTTGAATTCCTTTGGTTTACATCCGGATGTCCTCTAAGCTGGGTTAACCCAAGCAGACAGCTAGACTAGGATTCGGGCCCTGTGATTTGAAAAAGATCTGGGCAGAGTTCCGTCTTCCAGGAAACTTCCCTTAGGGACGCTTGCCCGATGGTGGTTTCATTTCTATTCATACAGATAGATGGGGTAGCGGGCAGGAATCTTCATTCTTTTTACTAAAATAATTGAGAAAGCAGATACCCCAGAGTAGGGTGATGTCTTAAAACACTTATTAGCTAACACGTTATGTGAGAGGATGACTTAATTCTTTTCTGTTCTCAACAGGGGCAGGGAGCTGAGACAGCAAGAGCAAGAAGAAACGACAGAGGCGTCAGAAGTCTGGAAAGGATACGAACTGGAGGTGTGAGGTGTCGCTTAATTCTGCCTAGCGCTAGCTCTAATTCCCAGGGGAGCGAGGGTGCAGATACAGACTTCAAATCTCCATGCAGGGACAAATCAAAATGCTCTGGGGTTTTGGGGGGGATTTTTTAAAAAGTATCTGTTGCTCCAGATGAAAATAGAAAAGAGATTAGAATTTAGAGAGAGGAAGGATCATTTTAGTTTATTTCACCCAACCCCAATTTTGTGTATAACCTCTGATGTTTTCAGGAAAACTTTCCTGACTATGGAAAAGATGTGTGGAAAACTGTGGAGGAAAAAGCAAACTGGAAGAGCTTGGCTCCGAGTTGACTAATCTATCTTGGTCAGTTACCTGTAAATGGAGCAGGTCTTCCTAGGCAAACTTTGGAGAGATTTGCTGACATAGGCCTAAGGAGGGGTAAGCCTGAGGTCAGAAGCTGCTGTTGAAAATGAGACCCTGCTCACAAATAAGGAAGTTCTCTGCTGTAGGCTCTGGTGCAAATGCCTGCTAGCCATGTGTTTGCTCAGTGATTTCTTTGGCACTTTGTAAAACCCCGTAGGATTTCAGGATATTAGTGCTTCCTCCTGAATTACTCTTCATTAACGGAACTTTTAGATATCCTTCACTACCAGTTAGCTTCATGCAAAACTCCTTTTATTGAAAAAGGGAAGAAAGGGAGGTGTCTTTTCTCTTTTCCCTTGCCTTATCAGGTTAGAGCATATTATTTCTTCTTAGAGGGTTAGCATATTATTTTATTCTCATTAAATACTTGGGTTACGGACGTTAGTCACCCCATGAGATCTATGTTCTCAGTCCACAACAGTTTTAGATAAAGGGGTGCTTACAGTAAAAGATTATATTGACTTTTTATTTCTCAATGAAGAAAAACTCACCAAATACCATGTAGTAAACCCTTCTGTGTTTCAAAGATCTGAACTAGAAGATAGTAGGTTCTTAGTGTTGGATAATCTTACTTTACTAAGTGAGATTATTATTTAACATTTTCATTTGCAAATAACATGATACTTGACTGAGTCACATCAGAAATGGGTAATTGTCTACTAGTTCATATAGTTGATACTTCATTTCTTTGCCTAAATCCCCTCGGTCTTGCTTCATCATTTCCCACATGCGGTCGTAATAGCTCAGTAGTTAGAGGAAGCAATTCTGTTCATCTGAGGGAAGGGAAGACAAAATCCAGGCCAAGCTGGGAAACAGAACCATGGAAACAGACCTACAGCAAAAGAGGAAGTGGCCCTGGATTCTGCTTAGGTTGAGCACACTAATGGCAGGACTTGTATGGAGGGGAATTCTCTGTTTTTCCACTACTCAGCCATTGAGGGGAAGTACAGAAATACCAGTGGGGAAGTGAAGGTGATACTGTTAGGTCAGATGGAACGCCGCGGGCATCTTTTCTGCCCCAAGCAGTATGCAGTCTGAGAACTATATGCCATCTCCCTCTCAGTCAGTTCTGGATGGATAAGAGTGAGGTCTGGATTTCCCTGAATCCTAATCTGTTCACTGCCCATTACTAACAACTCACTGAGACCTGAGTCTCGTCTCTAAAATCAGGATAATACTATGCCTGCTCCATTGAATTGTAGGATAATTGAAGGAGATGGTTCAGACCAAACAGATCACACTCACAGAACTTGACACATAGCTCCAGGAGAAAGCCGTCGAGAATTTTTTGTTGTTGTTGTTAAAGTGTGTATGTATTACATGAAACGTTTGGCAGGTTCCTCACTTGCTGTGGATTAGGCAAAGAGGAAAGATGATAAAGCATTGGTCGGAGAGGAAAAAGAAGGGAAATCAGAGCACTGGAATGGAACAACCCCAGTGGGAGGGGACCACAGATAACTCTACGTGGAAAGAGACAGACAAAGCAACAGAAAGAACCCTTAGGTAAAGTAAGCCACAGGCACAACTGTGTGTATTTTTAGAAAATCATTCGATTTGAGCGTTCTGGTTCTACTGCAGTCCTGTGTTTTGTTTTCCCACTTTTATCTTGTGTTCAGCCTCACCTCACACATTTCACCATGCCCCTCTTCTTCCTTACAAAGTTTTCTGTAAGGTTCCTCCCCCTTCTCCTCTCTCATTCTTGCTCTCTTCCCGCACGCATTTTTTCCCTCTTAATTCTTACTGGTACTTTCATTATGACTTAGTTCTCTTTTGCTGTTCTTGTAAAGCATTACTCCCTCTACCCTGCCTTCTACTTTCTTTTTTCTTCCTTCCAGATCATGAGAAAACTAGTTTTTCTTTCTCCAAAAGCAATTTTCTTTTTACTTCACAAACTCCTCTCTTCTTCATATCCATTATTATCTGCCTACTGGTCGCTCATCTTCTCTTGGTTAATTTTTGTTGTTTATGCCACCTGGAGATGATCAAGGACCATTTACAATGCACATGTGCTAAATGCAGGTGTTTCTTACTGGCCTTCAGATTTTCTGTACTTCAGAACCTTTGTTAGAGAACATTGCTATGTGAACAAAGGGCCTTGTCCATTATCATGTTCTTAGAGATAACTAGCAAGCACAATGTAATTGTCCATAGTGATGTTTAGAGTGGCTTTTCTTCAAAGATATTTTGGAATATAAAAGTGTTAAAAAATTGTCCAGGACTATTTAATCTGTATGCAGGTCAGGAAGCAACAGTTAGAACTGGACATGGAACAACAGACTGGTTCCAAATAGGAAAAGGAGTACATCAAGGCTGTATATTGTCACCCTGCTTATTTAACTTCTATGCAGAGTACATCATGAGAAACGCTGGACTGGAAGAAACACAAGCTGGAATCAAGATTGCCGGGAGAAATATCAATGACCTCAGATATGCAGATGGCACCACCCTTATGGCAGAAAGTGAAGAGGAAGTAAAAAGCCTCTTGATGAAAGTGAAAGAGGAGAGCGAAAAAGTTGGCTTAAAGCTCAACATTCAGAAAATGAAGATCATGGCATCTGGTCCCATCATTTCATGGGAAATAGATGGGGAAACAGTGGAAACAGTGTCAGACTTTATTTTTCTGGGCTCCAAAATCACTGCAGATGGTGATTGCAGCCATGAAATTAAAAGACGCTTACTCCTTGGAAGAAAAGTTATGACCAACTTAGATAGCATATTCAAAAGCAGAGACATTACTTTGCCGACTAAGGTCCGTCTAGTCAAGGCTATGATTTTCCAGTAGTCACTCTCACATCAGTTGGACTGTGAAGAAGGCTGAGCGCTGAAGAATTGATGAGTTTGAACTGTGGTGTTGGAGAAGACTCTTGAGGGTCCCTTGGACTGCAAGGAGATCCAACCAGTCCATTCTGAAGGAGATCAGCCCTGGGATTTTTTTGGAAGGAATGATGCTAAAGCTGAAACTCCAGTACTTTGGCCACCTCATGCGAAGAGTTGACTCATTGGAAAAGACTCTGATGCTGAGAGGGATTAGAGGCAGGAGGAGAAGGGGACGACGGAGGATGAGATGGCTAGATGGCATCACCGACTCGATGGATGTGAATCTGAGTGAACTCCGGGAGTTGGTGATGGACAGGGAGGCCTGGCATGCTGCAATTCATGGGGTCTCAAAGAGTCGGACACGACTGAGCGACTGAACTGAACTGAACTGAACTGAACTGAACCCACATTACTCACCAAAAATGCCTTGTCTTGCTTTTGCCAAGGTAACTAAAGATGAAAGTGGGTCTGGCTTAGCTGTTTATGCTACCTTAATAAGCATGAGCATTGTTAAGTCAGACTAACCTGAATAAAGTGTAGATGTATGTAAATGTATGATTTAATGCAGAGCAATTCCCCAAGAACTTTGTGTGGTCTAGATTCCACCATGGGAGGGCCATGTTGGTTGAGAGTACCCACTTCAACTAATATAGACTCCTCTTTTCCATTTGCCTGAGGCAAACGGCTGGTTTGCTACAGATAATATAAAGAAGAAATGAGTTACTTGTCTTTGGACACTCTGTGACTCTGGTGAAGTTAAGTCTTTAATTCTGGTTTTTTATTAAGGCCAGACTGAAATCATTCTTGGGGGAAGCCACAATAAAAAATTTGTCCCCAAAGTCTCAATGTTTTAAGACTTGTCCTTTATGTAGCATGCATACATCCCTTTAAGGAGTATATGTCCCTTCATCTCTGAAATGGAGGAAATTTTATAATAACTTGGTTTGGGAGAAAAAAACTACATTACAATCAACAAAACTGCATTCTGACCATAGGGCCTCCTCTACTGCTACCGGTGGTTCTGGGCATGGTGCGTCACTTTGCTGTTTTCATCTCACTCTGAAAGTGTGAAAGTGTTAGTCACTCCGTCATGTCCAGTTCTTTGCAACCCCATGGTCTGCAGTCTGCCAGAATCCTCTGTCCAAGGAATTCTCACTCTACTCATCTATTACGTATGCTTACCTTGAGCTATTGGTTACCAAGGATAACCAGAGATCTGAATGACCATATAAACATGAGAGGGTTCCCCCCAAATTCATTGTGTGCTTAAAATGCTATTGTTGGTAATAATGAGGTTGAGGTCGTCATGGTGGTGATCGTGTCAAATCTCTTCTTGTTGTTCAGTCAAGTCGTGTCCAACTCCTTGCAATTCCATGGACTGTAGCATGCCACACCTCCTTGCCCCTCACCATCTCCAGGAGTTTGTCCAAATTCATGTCCATTGCACTGGTGATGCCACCCAACCATCTCATCCTCTGTCACCCTCTTCTCCTTCTGTCTCCAATCTTTCACAGCATTAGGGTCTTTTCCAATGAGCTGGCTGTTCGCATCAGGTGGCCAAAGTGTTGGAGCTTCAGCTTTAGCATCAGTCCTTCTAATGAGTATTCAGGGTTGATTTACTTTAGGATGGACTGGTTTGATCTCCTTACAGTCCAAGGGACTCTCAAGAGTCTTCCCTAGCACCAAAGTTCGAAAGCATCAATTCTTTGGTGCTCAGCCTTTTTTATGGTCTGACTTTCACATCCGTATATGACTACTGGAAAAACGATAGCTTTGACTATACAGATCTTTTCTGGCAAAGTGACGTCTCTGCTTTTTAATATGTTCTCTAGGTTTATCATAGCTTTTCTTCCAAGGAGAAAGCTTCTTTTAATTTCATGGATGCAGTCACCATCCTCAGTGATTTTGGAGCCCACCCAAAATAAAATCTATCACTGTTTCCACTTTTCCTCCATCTGTTTGCCATGAAGTGATGGCACCATTTATTCTTATTTATAATACCTTATTTTCTCCTTGAGTGATTGGTAAATCTTCTCTACAGACCACTGAGAAAGGGCATGATGGGAGAATCTTTTTGGATTCAAAGATTTTTTAAGTTATGTCTCACTTTTAGCAGATCATTTAATGAGCTTTATTGTAAAATTCCTAGATAAGTAGTTTTAAGACTTGTGTCTGCTTCTGAAACCCAGATGTAGCAAGGAAACCATCTGCCCCCTCTATCACTTCTGGCCTCTCCCCATTTCAAGGACTTCTCTCTTGAGCTCTAGTGAAAGTGAAAAGCATTAGTCACTCAGCTGTGTCTGACTCTTTGTGATCCTGTAACCCACCAGACTCCTCTTGTCCATTGAGTTCATCAGGCAAGAATACTGGAGTGGGTTGCTATTCCCTTCTCCAGGGAATCTCCCCAACCCGGGGATCAAACCTGGGTTTCCTGCATTGCAGGCAGACCCTTTACCGTATGAGCCACCAGGGAAGCCCTCTCCAGCCAAATTGATCTACATTTCTTGCTTAACATGGAAATCTCCAGTGGCTCCGTGTTCCCATCTATACCGAGTAGAAACTCTCCTGCCCAGCTTCCACTGTAGTCTGGGACCTGGGCACACGCACTCTGCCACCTGCCATCTTGTTTTCTGTCCTCTCCTCTACTCTAGGGGCTCTCGCTCCTCCAGCGCTGATTCCCACTTCTCTGCCTACTCCCACATTGTTCCCCCGACCCAGAGTGCTTTTTCTTCAGCTTAAGAGAAACTCGCCCATTTTATGAGGCCCATTTAGAATATGAAGATCAAATTCTATCTTCTCCAAGATTCCTATACTGACTTTTCCAACAAACCCAGGTCCTTTTGGCCCTTTCAGGTTCTATAGTATCTAGATCCTATAACCTATACTATATAGGACTTATATGTATGTTATCCTCTGTATCATTTAAGTGTGTTTAGTTGCTCTGTCATGTCTGACTCTTTGTGATCCTTTAGACTGGTAGTCTGCCAGGCTCTTCTGTCCATGGAATTCTCCAGAATACTGGAGTGGTTTGCCATTTCCTCCTCCAGGGGATCTTCCTGACCCAGGGATCAAATCTGCGTCTCCTGTGTCTCTTGATTTGTTGGCAGATTATTTTCCTGCTGAGCCTGTTGCTTACCTTCTTTACTTGCTGGGGAAGCTCGATTATCACTTAGGACCCAGCGGAAAAAAAACATGACACAGAGTTTAGCTAAAAGACTATGTGTGAAAGTGTGGGTTGGGTAAAGAGAAATAAGCAAGGCAAAATGAAGCAGCATGGAGCTAGCAACTTCAGGAAACTCTTAACCACCTGTAGGCTTGAAAGGGCAAGGGAACTGAATGGTTTTGAGAACTCCAAGCTGTAGCTGTATGAAAGGGCTACCTGACAAGAGCTGAGGCCAAGGAACCTGGCTGGCCTGTGGCAAGCTGTCATGGCAGGAAGACAGGAAGATCAAGAGCTTGACCTCATTGTCCTGAGCCTTGGGTCTCTTGCCAGAACTTTCCATCAGCTAAATCCAGCTGGAAGCCAGTGAGTATGAGAGCCCACTGATGCTCTCTATAAAGCACCCCCGTAGCACAGAGTAGGGTGGGAAGAGTGGATCTGAGAGGTAAAAGGAAAACACACAACATGTGGTCTTTATTGTGGGGTTGAAAAGTTTCCTGGAGTATGTTTTCTCCCAAACTAGACTTAAAGGGTAGAGACCATGACTTGTGTTTGGTCTTTGTCTTCCACAGTGCTTAGCTCAGTGTGAACTAGGAAAAGTGTCAAAATGCATATACATTGAGATTGTATGAAAAATAAAGGGGGAGAGGGCTTGTTCTAACCTCCTGCACCTTTTTTTTTTTAAATTGGAGGATAATTGCTTTGCCATGTTGTGTTGGTATCTGCCACACAATAACACAACACAATTATAGGTGGTGCTAACAGTAAAGAATCCACCTTCCAGTGCAGGAGACATAAGAAGTTCAGGTTCGATCTCTGGGTTGGGAAAGTCCCCTAGAGGAGGGCATGGCAACCCACTCCAGTGTTCTTGCCTAGAGAATCCCATGGATATAGGAGCTTTGTGGGTTACAGTCCATAGTGTTGCAAGGAGTCGGACATAAATGAAGTGACTTAGCACATATGCGTACATATATATGCAATCTCCCTTCTCTCTTGAACCTCCTTCTCCCTACTTTCCACTTTTGGTTTGCTATCTTTTGAAGCATCTAAGCCTTACTTTCCCAACTCAAAGTAAAATCCAGTTTCCTTAATGTGGCTTTTGCTGTCCCTCTGACCTCAGCCCTGTGACTTCCTAGCTCTTGCCCATACCACTACTCTAGCCACATGCCCTCTAGCTGTGCCCCAAGTATATTTCCACTTCAGGGCCTGTGCATCTGCTGGGCCCTCTGCCTGCAGATTTCCACATGCTTTGTACGTCTTTCAAGTCTGCTATAATGTTGTCTTATCAGAGAGGCCTTCACTGATGATCCTCAGTAAAACAGTACCATCTCCCATTTCTCTGTCCCCTCTTACCTTACATCATGTTCTGTACAGTATCACTCTCTGACATGTGATGTATGTATTGTCCACTACTTGTTATCCTCCTTGCAACAGAAGACAAGACCCATGGAGCAAGGATCTTACTTGCTTTGTTCCAAATACCAAGATCAATGCCTGTCATGTAGTAACAGCGGATAATTGATTATATACATACATATATATTTTCCCCCCAACTATTCAAAGTACAGCATTCCTTTGAAACCTTTCATAAGCCAAAATGGCATCAAGTGGAGAAATAGTGACCTTAGGACATACCCTGCTAACAAAGGAGCAGAATAAGTCCAGATAAAGCAGACAAGTTCAAAGCAATGGTGGCTTTGTGCTGAGATGCAGTTTCAGGGGAAAGAATCTGGTGGCGTCACTCTGGTTCCTTGGGATGTGTGATGCCTCTAAGAACTCATTGCAAAACAAATGTTGAAGGGTGTTATTTTTGCTTTCATTGTTTTGTTTTGTTTTTTATTTTTGTAACAATGAAAATCCTCTTTGGATTTCTTTCTGTTAGGGAAAGCAGGTCCTCTTATAGGTCTTTTGTAGAAGTAAAGTGGAGTGGAATCCCTTTTCATTGTTTATAAGTTTGAATGTGGATGCTCACTCTTAGCCCATCCTAGGCTAAGCTAAACTGTGCACCATTTAAATGTTTTTATTGAGTCTGTGCTAAGGCAAGCCAGGAGTAGTACCCATTGCAGCCCTGGGCACCCACTCCATCCCACTAGCCCCTTCCTAGCTTCAGATTCCTGGAGAAGGAAATTGCAACCCACTCCAGTATTCTTGCCTGGAGAATCCCAGGGACAGAGGAGCCTGGTGGACGGCCGTCTATGGGGTCGCACAGAGTTGGACACGACTGAAGCGACTTAGCAGCAGCAGCAGCTTCTAGATGGCATTAATTTTGGTTAGAGTGTCACCAAAGATCCCAAGAGCTGGAACTACAAGTCCTGTCCCCTACTCTTCTCTGGTTTGCAGAATTGCACCACTGTTTCTTTCACAGCAGACTTCCCAGGACAAAGTCATTCTTGGAGTTGCTGTACTATTTTTATTTACTCATTCCTTACCAGGTACAAGGACCTGCATGGTTGCTGGCGTCCTGGAATCAGCTTGTTTCTGGCTGGTAGCTCCCAGTGTGGCCTGGTGATCCTGTCTCCTGGTGCCTGACTCTACTAGCAAGTGCTCTGTGAGTTGAGCCAGTGGCAGGGGATGCCCTGGCCTAGGGGCCTGCTACTGGGGGCCCTACCTAGTGATGGCCCTCCTATCCTTCTGAAGCTCCTGGATACACTGGGCACCACTTTGCTGGCACTTGTCCTGGTGGCATCAAAGGTAGAGGCCCTGCACAGCACTCTCCACATCCAGGATATAGCTTTTTCTTTTCTCTGCTTACTTCTTTTTAACATTAACTCTGTCCTTAGGATGCAGTTGGAAAAAAAAGCAGATGAACCAGCCCTAAGAAATGCTGGATAATATGCCTAGCCTTTCCAGACACCTAGTTCACCTAGGGCACAAATGCATCCCCCTTTCCCAGGACTAAGGAAACTGGCTCTGTAAGTACCTTAACCAGAACACCACCAACCTGCTTAGACACTTCAGATCACCAGCTCTCTAGTGGTACAGACATTTCTTCCAGATTTCCACACCAGCAGTGGCCACAGAGGCAAATACCAGTGGCCATTTGGTTATGACATCCATGCCCCCATCTAAGGAGGCAATATTCCTGAACTTCAGGCCATGTGGTCTTGATATTCTTCTCTAGATGGTTCTGGACCTTGGTGATGGACACAGGGATGATACTGTCAGTAAATGGTACCCTTCTAAGGGGCGTTAGGCTTAACTGACAGGTCTAGATTATCCAAAAGGAGTCAGTTCCTTAGGAATTACCTTAGTTGCTTTAAAAGACTTTGTACTTTGTTTTCACATTCCCATAGCTAGTAAAGTTTCAGATCATTCTTACCCCAGATGTATCATCAATATTCCTAACCTTATGAACATAGTAGTACTAACTCTCTCTCCCTGTCACTTCCAGCTTCCTCTGTTTTGAACTGCTTACGCTTTTCCCAAAGGACACTATGTTTTCTTCTATTTGGTGCCACTGCACATCCTATTCTTCTGCCTAGAATGTCCTAGCCTGGCTTGTCTGACTGCCAACCTCCCAAGCATCTTTAACATCACAGCACTTTTGAGGCCAGTCACCACTTAAGCTGAAGTCATGATTCCTTCCCATGGACCACCACTGTGCCTCCTACCTTCCTTGATTTCTGTCCCATCGCACCATTAAGTATCTCATCTCCCCTACTGGATTGTGATTATTAATATCCATGGCCAGAGCCAAGGACTCTTTATTTAAATGCACAGCTCCAGTATCAATAGTGTCAAAAACATGTTAGGTGCTTACTGCTTATTGCTTCATTGAAAAAAAGAATTGAGGTCCTAACAGATTGCCTGACTGAAGCCTTTCCCACTACATCTGATGATTCATCCTGTCCTCTAGGCCCAGCACATACTAAATTCTTTGTACATATTTCTGGGATAAAGATATTAAGTGAGTGAATAAGTTTTGAAACTAGCAATGTTCTTGTACATTTCCAGTTTTCTCTGTGATCAGCACTTTTCCTAGTGAAGAATCAACTCCCTTCTACAAGACACCAGGCAGAATTCCCCAAAGTTTCTTTCTCGCTCACTCTGCCTACCTGTTATTTCAATCTGGATTTTGTAAACATTCAGAGCAGATGACATTTTTACAATGGGCAAGAACCAAAGAGCAGAGTCTTACTAACTGAATGGAGACCCTGGTGTCCTGGTTACTATTAACATCAATATAACTCTGGTCTGGTTATGAGTTGTGATGATTAAACACGATAGTATTTGTGAAAGGGTTCTATACAGAGATTAATGTAGTATAATTAGTAATGATGCATTAGAATAATAAAGTTTGAGGGTAACTCCTAGAATTCACCTAGTTCATTCTCCTTGAAAGCTCGGGGAGTGCATTTGTTCATCTTTCTATATTTGCCATTAATACAGGTTGGAGCCATCGATAATAAATAGAATGAGAGAAGTCCCAGCAATTGTAAATACTAATTCAGAGGTCAATAAGAATATGATTTTTAAGTCTTTGATTTGAAAGATATAGCATTTATAATTAAAATAGTGAAAGATATTAGACTACTTGCAAATTTTCCTTAAGAAAGCAAAAACTTAAAAAATGGAAATTGCACTTGTCATGTCATGAAGCAATATACTAGGAAAAGTTCTCTAAACATACAGCTTTTCTTTGATCAAAGTTAATGATTCATTGTGTGTATGATTTTCCTTCGCTGGAAAAAAGTCAGTGTTCCTTTTCCTCATGTTTAATGTGGAAATTAATATTATTAACATGGATTCCACAAACTACGGCATCTAGCAGTTATTGCTTTTCTTATTCATGAAAAAGCAGGAGAATAGTTAGCTTCTGTTGAAGTATAATAATTATTTGAGTAAAATAAGTGTTATGTTATATTAAAATTGAATTTTTGGCTTCACATTTTTCATTTGAACATCAGTTGTATGGAAGTCTCACTAAGAAAAGGAAAACAGTATGAAAATAATTGTTTTGAAAGGGAAGGAAGGAAAAGAGGTGTGAGGTTTCTTAAAAAGCCAAGGTAGTGTAACAGAGCGCAGGGTTAGATTAGAGGGACTCAGAAAATGAGTTCTAGCTTCAACTCTGCTACTAAGGAATCTCTTTTCATTGAGAATACTGAATATGTTTCCCCAGGTGAATCTGAATGTGATAGCCTGTCATGACAAGCAAAGGGGACTATCCTCTTCTGGGACCAGATCAGGACCAGATCTTCCTTTGTAAAGGCTTATTATTGGATTGACTGTTTCAGTGTGGTTCTACTTTATTAAGAGAACGCACAGAGAGGACCCGTTTGAGGTACATATTACCAGTCACAATTTTATGCTTTGCCACCTGTTCTCTCTGCCAGTGCCCTCAATCCTTGTTGCCCCGTGTGGGATCCCTGAAGACTCTGAGAGGGTCACACTGTAACTTTGAAACACCCATTTGGGGGTATTTGCATAAAGCTGAGAGTGATGTTGCTGACAGGTTGCTATGACAATTTGCAAACAGTAGAGGGGATGGGTCCCCATTCTGATTTGAATCTGCACTAGCTCAGGCCTGCACACTTGATCTGGCCAGCGGCCGCAGAGTCCCAGGACAGACTTAACGGACCCAGGCCCCCAGGAGAACTTCAGAAACCAGGCAAATCTTAGGAAGAAAGCGCAAGGCAAGCTTTCCGCTTCCCGTCTCCCCTCCCGCTGAAAACCTGTGACCTTTGCACAAAGACCTGTGCCACAGACGACCCGACGCGGGTGTGAGAAGGGCAAGCAGTTTTCCCGTCTGCAAGGGAAAGAGAGGCTGTATATGGCAAAATAAAAAGGGAAATTCTCCACGTGTCTTGGATGGGAAAGGGAAAGAGACTTTGTGTCTCTGGAGGAGAGGAATTGAAGGTATCGCTTGGGAAGGTGTGTCTCTCCCAGTGGCCGCGCAGGGAAAGGCTCGGAGTTGTTAAGGAAATGGGAGGTGTCTCTGATGTTTATTTTTGCCTAGCAACCCACAGCCAGCTGCTTCCCCGGCAGCCGTCCACACGCGCCTCGCTGCCTCCCCTCGTCCTAGCGACTGGAGAGCGGTCATTTGGTGTCAGTAAACCGGGGAGGGAGTATGTGTGTTGGAGGTGGAGGTGGAAGCCGGAGGGCAGCCCCCTCCTTGGCCCACGTTCTGGGTCACCAGGCTAAGGCTCGGCCCTCCAAAGGGGCTAGCCTTACCTTAGCCAGGTGACCCTCGCACAACTAAGTTGTTTTCACGATCAGATGGGGCGATGGGGTGGTTAAGCCACTGGGACCCGGAAGGCGGGGAGGGCGGCGGGCAGTATTGTCTGTGAGCAGCCATTAGGTTCGGAAAGCTGAAAATGCAGACGTGTTTGGGGAAAGCGCTCGGAAGAGGAGGGGGGTTTTCTGCAGTGATTTCGGTGGGAGGGAAGCGGTGGTGGGTTGCGCTGGGCGGGGAGAGGACGAGGCCGGGGAGGGCAGAAGGTCGTTAGTTGAGGCGCCGAGAGGAGCAGTGCAGATGGCCGGAGGGGGAAGCGAAGGGCGAGCGGAGGCTGCGGAGTTTTCCGGGGAGTGGAGGGGTGTCCACGCCGACGACTGGGGGCGGGGGCGAGCGGGGAGGGACTTCGGTGGGCGGCTGGGTGGGGGAGGGGTGGGCGCGGGAGTGAGCGGCGCGGAGGCGGTGGGGGAGCCCGGGGGCGGGGCCTGCCCGGCGGCGGAGGGTGCGGGGGCGGGGCTGCCCTCCTGGGCCGTGCGGCGCGCGGGCTCCCGGCGAGTGTGCGCGGGGCCGCGCCTGCGCGGGCCCGGGAGGAGGCTCCCGAGCGAGTCGGCCCAGGCGGCGCAGCCCGCTGCTCCCCCGCGCCCTATGTGAGGGAATCGGGGAGGCCCGCGGCGCGCCGGGGAGGGCGAGGCATGTGCACGGGCCGGAGGGTGCTGAGGCCGCCCGAGGAAGAGGAGGACGGTGGCGGCGGCGAGGAGAGCGGGGGGCTCGCGGCGGCGGGCCCGGGCCGAGGGGATGCAGCGGACTGTGTGTGTCTGACTGTAGCTGACGCGAGGCGGCGAGGAGGCGCCGGAGATCCGCCAAAGGGGCAACCAGGGGGCGGCCGCGGTGGCGGCCGCGAGAAGTAGCAGCAGGACGGGCGGCGGCGGCGGCGGAGACGGCAGCCTTGAGATGCATTTTCTTCTCCAGCGGCCATGTTAACCAGGAAACCTTCGGCCGCCGCTCCCGCCGCCTACCCGACCGGTAAGGAGGCCCGGGCCCCGCTGCCCCCGCCGGCCCCCGGGCCAGCCCTCGTTGCGCCGGCGCCCGCTGCCAGCAGGACCTCGAACAAAGTCTGCGCCGCGGCTGGGCGGCGCGGGGTTCCCCGGGTGGACGGCGCGCCCTCGCCTCAGCTCATTGTTAACACGCGGGCCCCGAGGCTCCTCGGAGCGGAGCCCTCCGGCTGGACTGGAGCCGTTCCTGACCTCCCCAGTCTGGGGCTCGGCGATGCGGCGGCGCCCGGGTCGGCAGTCTAGTCCCGCTCCGGGCCTACGGACGCCCGCAGAGTGGACCGCCGGCCCGGCTCAGCCCGGCTCCCTGGCGGGGTCGCGAACTCGCTCGCGCGCGGGGAGCCCTACTTAACTTTGCAGCCGCTGGAGCCCCGCCCGCGGGCGCGCCCGGTTTCTGCGTCCCAGGCCTCCCGCCGCTCCCGGGGCGCTCGTACTCAAGGTCCCTGGCTCGGCCCGGGGGAGAGCGGGCTCCGCAGCCTGGAGGGGTGGGGTGGGGCGGGGCGGGGCCACGGGGTCCCAGTGACTTTCTCCCCTTGACCCTCTTTTGTCTCCTCCCGCGTGTGGCTGCCAGGCCGAGGAGGGGACAGCGCCGTCCGCCAGCTTCAGGCTTCCCCGGGGCTTGGTGCGGGGGCCCCCCGGAGCGGAGTGGGGACCGGCCCGCCCTCCCCCATCGCCCTGCCGCCTCTCCGAGCCAGCAACGCTGCCACCGCAGCCCACACGGTGAGACCCAGCCCGTGGGCGGCTGGGAGGGGGACGAGGGGCGGGAGAAGGGCCCGGGGCACTAGCACCCGGACTGGGGAGCTTCTGCAGCCGGGAGAGGGGAGAGAGGTCGAAGTGCGAGTGTCTCCACGGCCCTGGCCAGTGGCCTCTCCGGGACGCCGCCCTCTGGAACTTGGGCGAGCCCAAAGCTGCAGCCACAAAGGAGGATTCGTGGCACGGGCCCCTCACTTCCCCTCCGGAGCCCGCCCACCCCTGCGCTCCTCTTCCTTCGAACTTCCTCCGGCTCTTTTTCCCCTCGTTTTTTTCCCGGTCCTTGCTTCCTTGAGCTCCTTTCCCTGACCCGATAAACATCCCTCCCCCTCCGCCACCAAGTTGGGTAGTGGATATTTATAGAAATAGATCTGTGTTAGGGTCAGCCCGGCTGTCCTGCCCGGAAAATAGATCCCCCAAAGAGCCTCGCAGGCCTGGCCTCAGCCAGCAGGGAGCACCGCCAGTTGTCCCCCGCGTGTGGAAGCATGTTTTATGAGTGCTACAGGTTTGAGCATAGCAGAAATTGTAATTAACATTAACAAAAATAAGAGCCGCAGCTGCAGTCAAAACAAGCCACCCCTGTAGGTTTCTGAGTTGGGTATTAAGAAGGAAAGGGCCAGCTTTGCTTCCCAGGGAGGTGGGAAGGGCAGGGCACTTGACAGGGCCAAGGTGGAGGTGAGAGCCCAGCACCAGACCCGTGGCTGCAGAGATCGATCGGCAAGCTGGACTTGACTTCAGCGTGTACCTCTTTTCTCAGTCCCAGAGAGAGCCCTTGGATGGTGGCTGACAGCCTAGCAGAGCTGTGCACCGGAGGAGGTGATGGTTTCCAGGGTCTTGTTTACATATTCCTCTGGATCTTTCAGAGGAAACGCCTAAGATGGTGCTAAATGAGGGGCGCTTGCTAGGGATATGGCTTTGTTTGCCAAGTGAAAGTTAAGTTCTTGTAGAAAAGGCCATTTCTAGCCTACCGAGGGGTAGCTCTGAGGGTCATGTGCTCTGCGGAAACTTGTTTATCAGGGGAGAATTTGTGAGGGAATGGCCAAACTGGAATGTTTTCTGTTAGACCTGAACATCTGTGTACAGTTCGACAGGAAAATGTTTTCTTGTTAAATCATCTTTTTCTTTCTCCTTCTCTTTCTCTCTCTCATGACACATCTAGACCCAGGGGCTAAGAATTCACTGCACAGAAGTTAACCAATCTATGGGGGCTGTGGTTGATGGAAGCAAATCAGTAGACTGCTGATTCTGTGTGTTCTTGTCACCGTGATGTTTTAGTTGAGAAATTGCCATTGGGTTTTAGGTGTTTCGGTTTGTTTGTTTGGTTTGGAGTCATCTGACAACTTGGAAAGTATAACATCCAGTTTTTTTCCATCTCTGAATGTAATCACATGACTTGGTGTGACCTGGAAACGAAATATTACTTGGTTTGCATCTGGATTCTGGTTTTTTAAGAGTGAGCTTTGCTTGATCAGAACCTCTTTGCAAATGAAATGTGTATAAGATGATGGAAAATGAAAGGTGACTACTAGAGGAGTAGTCTGTGGGAGACCAGAAATGAAAAGATATGTGGGTGTTTCTCAGCTCTCCTAATGATAGTGCTTATATTTTGCTGTGGTATCTATTTGATTCACCTAAAACTTTAATGTGCCATTTATTAGAAGCTTGATTTTGAAAGTATGAATTTTGGTTCTGGTTGTTGTTTAGTTTTGATTTTATTTACACAATATTGCAGACTTCCTCAAATGGGTGAGTAAAAGGACCACGGGGTTTTATGTCGTTCTACTCCTTCATTTTTTGGATGAGGAGAGCAGACAAGTTAACTGGTTTGGTCGAGATGCCTGAGCTAATTTCAATGAAAGCTGGAGCTAAAGCCCAGGCCCTCCTAAGTCCAGCTTTACATACTGCTTGACTGCTAATTCTAGGAAGTTGAACTGGTTTCTTTATAAATGCACAAACCTTAAAGATCCATGTTTCTGAGATTTTTAAAAGTTCTTAGTTTTTAATTCCACAGCAGTTACAACTACGAATAGCTATTAATGATTGAGTAGGGGAAGCACTATGAAGAAGAAACTAGTGTTTGCCTATGTTTTCCTTTGTGAGTGATGTAGTAGGTAGATAAATACATGACTATGAGAATTATAAACTTTGGAATTTATCTGGTGCATTGCCCTCTTGTTCCTTGTCTCCATGGATATCTTGTACGTTAGTCATTTTGTTTATCTCTTAACTATTCTGATTCTTAATAGTTTTTTCTTTTAATGTTTTATGGGGGATATTAATTTGCTTATTTTAAAAATTCTGAAATATTAGTATTGTATCACTTTTATAACTGCTTAATGTTTAAAGCACTCTCCAGTTACCAGTTTTACTGTTGTAAAATAATTGGAGTTGAATGAATATTCCCATTTTAAAAAATAGTAGAGTTTGGTAAAAGAAAAGTAGACATTTGACTCAGGGCCACACAGACCATCAGTGTTTGAGGAAGAGCTAAAATTCCGATCTTTTTGGACTCAGTTCTATTCCCATAACACTATATAGCATTTCTAAGATGACTCCAGTGAAATTTTAAAACTCCCAGAAATGTTAACACAGGGAAGTATGTGTGATTTTCCCTTTTATTTTTGGAAGAGATTAAAACTACTAAATTGGCTAGACTATTGTTCTTATATAATTTTTAGTGCAAAGATGTTTCATGGTCAGAGAGGGCTTTTTTAGGTATCTCTGCTTTAATCCATACATTTTAGGTATCTAACAATTACATCCACTCACTGTGTTATTTTTAAATTCAACAGGCACTGTGGGAGATAGGCATTGGCAAAAAAGGAAAAAGCAAGTAAGAGGTTTTAAGTATCCTTAAGTTTATGGTATAGTCCTGGCCTATGTATTCTGGAAATGTTTTGGCATTTCTAGGGTTTTTTTCCCCCTTTTTATAGAACAGTTAATTGTGCTTCTGACCCAGATTGTGATTGTAGATTCCTATGGTGTTTAAGACAATACCATCCTTTACTGGAGCCCCTCAAATGAATTTCTTAACATCTGGAAAGTTTTTAAGATTCCACATGTCACTTTTAGGTATTTAGTTGATGCTGTTACTCTTTTAATGGGCTGTCCTTGCCTCCATGTCTCTGCTTACGTATTGCAATCCTAACATTTTGTGACTTGAGTCACCAGCGACAAGTCTTGATTCCCTGGGTGTTAACTTCATGTTTTCTTATGAAGGTACAAAAGTAGTTGTCAAGAATAACTCAAAGAGGTGAGAGTTAAAAACGAGTTGCTGACATATTCTTCCATTCAGCAGAAATTAACTGAGTGCTTACTGTATGTTTGGATTTATGTCAATAAGGATTTTAAAAGATAAGAGGTGACCCCACCCTGGAACTGCTCACATCCTGGTTGGTATATCAGGTGTGAAAACAGGTGTGAAATGAAATAAGTATTAATATATCAGTGCTCTGTAAGCACGCTGGAAGGGAAAGGGACCTTTTCAAAGAGGAGGTGAGAGTTGAACTGGCCATTGAAGGGTGAGTAGGAGTTTTCCAGATAGCCCACATTAACAAGGAAATTTCAAGCAGCACTTGGAAAGGACAATAGTTCTAGCTCTCCTTTCAGTTCAGTTCAGTCGCTTAGTTGTGTTTGACTCTTTGCAACCCCATGAACCGCAGCACACCAGGCCTCCCTGTCCATCACCAACTCCCGGAGTCCACCCAAACCCATGTCCATTGAGTCAATGATGCCATCTAACCATCTCATCCTCTGTTGTCCCCTTCTCCTCCTGCCCTCAATCTTTCCCAGCATCAGGGTCTTTTCAAATGAGTCAGTTCTTCACATCAGGTGGCCACATTATTGGAGTTTCAGCTTCAACATCAGTCCTTCCAATGAATATCCAGGACTGATCTCCTTTAGGATGGACTGGTTGGATCTCCTTGCAGTCCAAGGGACTCTCAAGAGTCTTCTCCAACACCACAGTTCAAAAGCATCAATTCTTTGGCGCTCAGCTTTCTTCACCATCCAACTCTCACATCCATACATGACCACTGGAAAAACCATAGCCTTGACTAGACGGATCTTCGTTGACAAAGTATTGTCTCTGCTTACTCACTACTATACTAAGCACACTATGCCTTTTACCTTGTTTAACCCTCCTAACGCCCCTAATGAGGCAGCTTTGTTACCCTCTTTATACCGATAAGGGCCCTGAAGTTCAGAGAGATTAATTGCCCAAGGTCATATAGTTTGAAGTGGTGGGGCTTAGATTCATTTCCCTTGTGTCTAATTGAAAATCCCTGAACACCTAACCATTATGAAACATGACCTCACCGAAAAGAGAGGAATATAGAAGAGAGTGTGGTGTCTCCGTGGGTTGTAGGGAATCCAGCTTATTATCCTCAGAGAGAGTGTGACAGTGGTAGGTGACACTGGGAAGACTCAGGTCATTTAGGCTCAGCATTTTAGAACCTCGTGTTCTTGCCTGTAAGTTCTTGAGTTCTTTGTGGAAATGGAGTGCCCACATGAACCTTAAGCAAAGTCAAGGGCAGTGTGAGTGACATTTTCAGTGGTAACTCCAGAAACATCATGGAGAGAAGAGACGGTGAATTCTAGGCTTAGAAGCAAAAGGACACGTGAGGAGGCTGCTTCCGTTGTCCCAGTAAAAGACACAAGAACGCCAGGTGGGATAGCATGGCTGGAGGGGAGTGGGTCAGTTAGAAATGACAGTGGGGCTCCATGGTGACCTGGGAAGGTACAGGAGATATGGAGATGGACTGAGTGACTATTTGGGAGGGTGACTCAGTAGGTAAAGAATCTGCCTGCCAATGCAAGAGACCCAAATTTGATCCTCTGTGGGGAAGATCCCCTGGAGAAGGAAATGGCCACCCGCTCCAGTATTCTTGCCTGAAAAATCCCATGGACGTTGAAGCCTGTTGGGCTACAGTCCATGGGGTCGCAAAGAGTTCACCACAACTGAGCACAGCAGCACAGCCTTTTCTTGGTCAGAAACTCAGGGTTCTGGGAGGAAGAAGTGGTTTGAGTGGAAAAAGTGTGAGTTGAGTTTGAGTTGCCTGTGAGGAAGGCAGCTGATCTGTAGTTGGACACAGATGAGTCTTGAGTTAAGGAGTCATGGATTGGACTTGTCTAAGCTGGAGGTGTTCCGGGAGTAAAAAGCCACAAGCAACTTGAGGCTTGAACCCTGGGGGATCTCTGGAACCCTCCTTGATTGCTGCTGTGGAGGAGACCAAGAGAAGGTAGTTGGGAGAGACCGAGGTCCTCCAGTTGGCAAACTCTAGTTCTAGTCACTCAGCTTTTGTGATGGTATTTTAAATTATGCAGAACATTAAAATTGCTATTATAAAAATTGACGTCGGTTTCTGAAGCTCAGAATGTTTTACGTTGCCCTCTTTTTAGAACTTCCTATAGCTCCAAGGTCAATTTTGTCCCCAGTGAAGCCTCATGCTTTTGTACTGTGTATACTGGTCATGTTGGTTTTTCTTCGGAAATCTCTCCAGGCTGCCCTGAAGAGAATGGTTCTCTAGGAGACATATATTTCTAATTTCAGGTCCTTTCATTCCTGGTACTTGAAAGACCACAGTGGGGAGGAGGAGAGGTACAGAGAGTGAGGCTTGGACAAAAAGCATTGGACAAGCCTGTACTACTTTTATATATACATCCAGGACTTCCCTAATTCATTTTTATGAACTGCTTTGCTTTTGGCAAAGAATGAGGATAAAATAACTTGTCTAGCTACACTGACAGAAGATAAGTTCATTTAGCATGGAATACCATCTGTGAGTTTAGTAGAAGGGTTCAACTAGAAGTCTTGCAGAAATCTACGAAGTAAAATCCCTCAGTCAATGAAATCACACTTCAGACAGGCCCAAGTACTGAACTGTATTCTCCTTTGTTTTAGAAGATTGCAGAGAAAGCACATGCCTCAGATAGTGCATCAGTTAAAGAAAATTTGAAGGTCTTGGATTCCTAGTAAGATGGACTTGGAATTTCATTTTGTAATCTGCTGCTGCTAAGCTACTATGTCGCTTCAGTCGTGTTCGACTCTGCGACCCCATAGACGGCAGCCTACCAGGCTCCCCCGTCCCTGGGATTCTCCAGGCAAGAACACTGGAGTGGGTTGCCATTTCCTTCTCCAAAGTGAAAGTGAAGTCGCTCAGTCCTGTCTGACTCTTCGTGACCCCATGGACTGCAGCCTACCAGGCTCCTCCTCCCATGGGACTTTCCAGGCAAGAGTACTGGAGTAGGGTGCCATTGCCTTCTCCGATTTTGTAATCTAGGTAGTCCCAAGCCATTTCTTGAATTATGATATTACATAGAGTACTTCTATGCATTTAGTGATATGTAAAGCCCAAGAGATAGGGTTTAGGAGATGATGGGAAAAACTGAAAGTTGAGGACTTCAGCTAATTGACTGTATACTCCTGAAGGGCTGTGTGGCTAACCTCAGAGAACACTGAATGAATGAGATGGATTGCAAACAACAAGTTGATCTTTAAGCTTTCATATAAAAAAAATCATCTGCTGGGATGCTTTTAAGACTTGTGAGTTATTGTCTGAGTCTGGCAAGATTTCCTAACTGGGAGGGGATCCTGGCTGTTAGTTTTCTTCCACCCCTCACCTCTTGGCCATAATAACGCTTGAGAGAAATCCCAAGTAGATTCTCTGTAGGAAGGCTGGGCCCCCTGGCTTATGCCATCACTTGTTCATACAGGAATGTTCAGGGATGGCTTGTGTTCCTGAAATAGAAATCACTACATTGTATTCCTTGTTGGAAAGCTGAGTATCCCAGCAGCGGGGAGAAATACATGTTTTGAGAGAGCCAAGCCACTGACCAAAGGAAGGCCCGAGTGTGGCGGTTGGATTGTTGGGCTGGATGGCCTTAAATGGTCATCACAGTCAGTACAGCCCAGACACTTAAAATAGGTTTGGGGTTTACAAGATACTACGGTGCATATCTACATGGGAATCTTTTCCAGCCTAAAAGTACAATTCTCTGCTTCTGGATGTACTTTCCTAGGTGTAATTAGTTTGATTTGCAAGTAGTGGAGAAGACCAAGAAGGAAGATAGCAGTGTTCTCAGAATAGAGCTAAATGCCAGAGATGGAGTAGAGAACGAGACCGGCCTGGTCCCTACCCTCATGGTAATAAAGAAGCTACTAAGGGAAGTGTGAAAAATGTTGTAATCCGGGGGTGGGAGAGCCAGTAGAGTGCCGACGTGTTCATGTGCTTTCTGTATCCTTTCATCTTGATGTCAAGTATGGGTTGAATGGAATGTCTATGATACCACAGTGCCTGTGCTGAACATTAGGTAGAGAATGATGACCAAGAAACTTGATCTCTGTTTCCACTGAGAACTTACTCTAAGGACCCTGAAAACATGTACAGCAAACTCTTTGTTAGGTGCAGCAGTTCTGGAGTCCTTTCTTCCTTTCCAGATCCCTAGTTTCATAGCCATCCCCAGCCCCTCAGCCTCTTCTGCCTTTGTCTGAGGCTATCTGCATCATGACGTCCACTTTCCCTGTGGCAGTGTTGGCGAGGTCCTTGCTGCATGCACAGCTCTTTCCTTTGAAGAATCCTGATACCGACTGTACATTCAAACCAAATTGGATTTCGTAAAGGTGGGGGTGGGAGCCAACTTAAACAATAGCCCTTTTGAACAAACCGCTTCTGTTCCATTGATGTTCCCTCTCTGAATTCCAGATTGGCGGCAGTAAGCACACAATGAATGACCCCCTACACGTCATCAGCCACGGACTGACCCAGGTTCAACAGCTGTTTGAGGATAACAGTAACAAGCGGACAGTGCTCACGACACAACCAAATGGGCTTACCACGGTGGGCAAAACGGGGTTGCCCGTGGTGCCGGAGCGGCAGCTGGAGAGCATCCACAGACGGCAGGGGAGTTCCACCTCTCTGAAGTCTCTGGAAGGCATGGGGAAGGTGAAAGCCACCCCCATGACGCCTGAGCAAGCAATGAAGCAATACATGCAAAAACTAACCAGCTTTGAACACCATGAGATTTTCAGCTACCCTGAAATATACTTCTTGGGTCCAAATGCAAAGAAGCGCCAGGGCATGACAGGCGGGCCCAACAACGGGGGCTACGATGACGACCAGGGATCCTACGTGCAGGTGCCCCATGATCACGTGGCTTACAGGTACGAGGTCCTCAAGGTCATTGGGAAGGGGAGCTTTGGGCAGGTGGTCAAGGCCTACGACCACAAAGTCCACCAGCACGTGGCCCTGAAGATGGTGCGGAACGAGAAGCGCTTCCACCGGCAGGCGGCCGAGGAGATCCGCATCCTGGAGCATCTGCGCAAGCAGGACAAGGACAACACCATGAACGTCATCCACATGCTGGAGAACTTCACCTTCCGCAACCACATCTGCATGACATTCGAGCTGCTCAGCATGAACCTCTATGAGCTTATCAAGAAGAACAAGTTCCAGGGCTTTAGTCTGCCTCTGGTTCGCAAGTTCGCCCACTCCATCCTGCAGTGCCTGGATGCTTTGCACAAAAACAGGATAATTCACTGTGACTTGAAGCCCGAGAACATTTTATTGAAGCAGCAGGGTAGAAGCGGGATTAAAGTGATTGATTTTGGCTCCAGTTGTTACGAGCACCAGCGGGTCTACACATACATCCAATCCCGTTTCTACCGGGCCCCGGAAGTGATCCTCGGCGCCAGGTATGGCATGCCCATCGACATGTGGAGCCTGGGCTGCATCCTCGCAGAGCTCCTGACCGGTTACCCCCTCTTGCCTGGGGAGGATGAAGGGGACCAGCTGGCCTGTATGATTGAACTGCTGGGCATGCCCTCCCAGAAACTGCTGGATGCATCCAAACGAGCCAAAAATTTTGTGAGCTCCAAGGGTTATCCTCGTTACTGCACTGTCACGACTCTCTCAGACGGCTCTGTGGTTCTCAATGGTGGCCGTTCCCGGAGAGGGAAACTGAGGGGCCCACCAGAGAGCAGAGAGTGGGGGAATGCACTGAAGGGGTGTGACGATCCCCTCTTCCTTGACTTCTTAAAACAGTGTTTAGAATGGGATCCTGCAGTTCGCATGACCCCTGGCCAGGCTTTGCGGCACCCCTGGCTGAGGAGGCGGCTGCCAAAGCCTCCGACAGGGGAGAAGACGTCTGTGAAGAGGATCACCGAGAGCACTGGTGCTATCACATCCATTTCCAAGTTACCTCCACCTTCCAGCTCAGCTTCCAAACTGAGGACTAATCTGGCACAGATGACAGATGCCAATGGGAATATTCAGCAGAGGACAGTATTGCCAAAACTGGTTAGCTGAGCTGAGCCCCCCAATGCTGGTAATTCTGAAAGATACGACATTGCTGAGCCTTATTGGGTTGAAAAAGAGTAGCTCAGACCTGTTTTTATTTGCTCAATAACTCGACTCATTTGTATCTTTTTGGCACTTGTTTTAATGTAAGAAAGTCGTTTGTTTTGTTTTATAAAATACATGGGGACAATGCTTTAAGTTTTTATACTTTCTGAAACTGTTTTTGTGTTCTAAAAGTACGATGAGCCTTACTGTAATTAGTGTGGCAGAGTAATAAACATCAGTGGCAGGCCATTGATCACGTCATGACTGCCGCGCATCTACAGATTGGTGTCAAAGACATTCACTATGTCTTCATGGTTCATAGTGTTTTCTCCCCGAGGTGATTGCCTCTGAAGGCCGCCCCCCCCGCCCCAAGCCCTTCTCTCTCCACACTCCAGGTTCACACACAGGTGCAGCATGTCCTGCTTCGTTCTCCGTAAGTTAGCTGGGTGGTAGTGATGGTGGGAGGAGGATGGTCAGGACGAAAATGGTATTGTAAGAAAAACTGCACCTTAGAGGTTTTTTTCCCTGAAATAGTGCTCAGAGACAAAATCCCCACGGTTGCAATGCCCAGTTAGCATTTTGACGTTCTAAAGGCTGGCCAAACAGACCTGGTGGATGAATGGAAACACGTGTATCCCTCCAAATTCTCCAATGTGATCAGCGAGCTGTTTTGCAAAGAAGTCTCGTTTAACAGAATTTGGTTTTGCGCCTAAAATTAGAAATGTATTCCATGAACTAACTGTTCTTCCCTTCTCTTTGCTTTTCTCCCCGCTGTTCCTCTTTCACCACACATCTGTTCCTTGCATCTAATTTCTTTTCCTTCCTTCAAATACATATCCCAGACTGTTAATACAGAAAAGAGACATTTTTAGCTGTGATTATGACCATCTTTTTCATATTCCAAGTTAAAAAAGAACAGCCTAGCTACTTAAGGTGGGGATTTCCATAGTTCCAAAGACAGTTTAGCAGACTCGAGTGCGTTCACACTTCAGGTGCCACAGTAAGGTTCTTTTAGCCTGGGAAAACATCACCTCTTTAAAAAGAAAGAGGGTTGAAAATCCTCTTCATCAACAGACGTCAATTGTCCTTGTCCAGCAAGGCCAATTTTAACAAATTCTAAGGAGGAAAAGTTCAGCCTCAAGTTAAATGGTTTGACTTACTCTATGCATCATTAGAATTCCGTAGACATTGCATTCCTCTGTTTTATTTCACTTTCGTTTGGATTGCACTTGATTGTTTTTGTGGGAATGACACTTTACCTGGAAAAGTGACTCTTGAGAGTTAGGTAAAAGAATATTTTCTCCTCTGAATAATAATTATTTTCACAGTGAAAATTTCAGTATTTTATCACTAATGTATGAGCAGTGATAGGTATCAGTTTCAAGGCACGTGAAAAAATTTAGTTATGTGCAATTTAATATGGAAAGATTTTTGCCTGTTTGGACAATAGGTTTGGGTAGTTTAAAATAGGATAAATACTCTTTTATGCACAGATATTGTATGGATTGCCTGTAAATTGATTTACAAGCACTTAAAGCATGGTCCCCAGTGAGGCCAAGAAAGTTTCCGGTTAAGTTCTTTTAATATTAATCCTACAGTTTCTCTTGCTTTAAAAAAGAAAAAGAGTAGTTTTGAACAAAACACTTTACTTATCTTGAGGCTTTGTCAGTTGATGGTGGAGAAAAATGCTCAGGAAATATTACAGATATTTGCCAAAAAGTCAGTAATAAGATTAGCTTATTAATAAGGTAGTGGTGTTGATATTTGCTTTACTATTTAAGGGTGTCACTGATAATTTATACTTCTGTATTTAGAAATTATAGCTTCTTTCCCCTAGTCAAATTCTTTAGCCTGTTGTACACATTTCTGTATAATCTGTGGAAGTGCAATAATGTTAGTTGCATTTTAATGATGCTCATGTGATCAGTCAGTGGCTTATAGAATTTAAAGATTGTGTATTATTAAAATTTTGGCTTAAAGGCATAAGATGTATAAGACTTGCAGTGGCTTTATAAAACCATAAGCCTCTTAATGATGGTTAGCATCTGTAGGTCATTAAAACAAACAGAAACATAAAGGCTATTTTCCCCTTGCAATGCTCCTCTTCTGCCGTCTCCACTCACAAGATTTTCACTGAAACAAATGAACCTGAGCCTGCCATTAATATGAATTTCCCTGTAGAGTGATTATCCATGTTAAAATTTATAAACAGACTAATACTGCTTGTCTCCTCCCCCACCACACAGAACTGGTTCTTAAGATGCCAACAGTGCATTTGTGACTATCTTTATTCACAAATGTAACCGGAAACTTCTAAGCCAAACTAAAACGTGCAGCACTATGGGGCTCCCCCCCACCCCGCACCTCCTAAATACAGTGAAATTTCCCTTATTCACAAAGAGCCACCACGTTCAGTGTTTAGTGATAGAGCTGCTTTTTTAAGTCTAGCTTAATTATAATGTCAAAGAAAAAGACAAATGTTGCATCGTTGTGATTTTAAAACATAAATCAATGAAGGGCTCTGATAGGCTACTAGGAGTTGGCTTGGAAACAGTCCTTGGTCTCACAGGTTACCATTGTCTAGGGATGTCTGAGCTGTTTTCAGATTCAGGAAGAGCACAGTGTGGTCTGGTCTTTGGTTGTGGTCTCATCGGGCTCCATTTCTTGCATCCCCAGAGCGTGCATTACCACTTACGTGTATTGCTACAACAGTGATGCAGGACAGTGTCGATTAACAGTAGAGGAGAAATTGTGCCCTTAGTGATAACAATGTGCCTTTTGTTCTGAATGCCATGTTGTAGGGCATGCATTTTTTGGCCTCTTTAACTCTTTGAATACTAGGCAGTAAGAATGGAACCCACCTCTGCAAAGAGACATCTATCTGTCTTAAACATCCAGATACTGGCCTTAATAGAAACCATAAGGCGTAAATCATCGTCAGGCACCAAAAAAGGTCACCACTGGTTAATTACACATGGAATTCCTATGTTTAAGGGGTTAAAGGTGGTCTTTGTTGTATCTTAACATCAGACTGATTTTTTAAATGATATTTTTTTTTGTTATGCTAACACTAGACAAAAATCGACTGTATTTGTAAAAATTTACCTCAAACCATTTAATTTTATAGTGTGATTAATCCCAGGGCATTTGGTATGAACCAAAGTGCATTCCTTTTATATATGCCTGGCTCTAGTAAGGATGGCCAGGGATTTTTACAATTTGGGTGCAAGGCACTTAAGCCACTTTTAAACTTACTAGGTGGTTTGGAGTCATGTGGAAGGACTCCATCAGAATGTTAGGAAACACTTTAGGCATCAGTAGCATTGGGCCATATTGGAATCTTCAACGTGTGAATTATTTTCAAGAGAGCATTCATTTTTGCAATTTTTTTCATCAAGAATATTCTGGTAAGCAGAAGACTTAAACTGATTTGGTTGGTAAAGGTTTTAATATTGCCCAACATAATGCTGTGGTAGCATTTAAAAAAAAAAAGTATTTGTGAACTCTGTTTCTTAGGGGCTTGTACATCTCTGCTATGGACATAGATAAAATTAATTGTAATTATACTCAGCTCAACTGCTACAGTTATGTCTAGGCAGTGGCTTGGATTTCTATCGAGCAACAACTTAGACACGTGACTGTAATATGCTGCAACTGTGTGTACTGAAAATATGTGAAAATGGTTGAATGTGGACTGTGTATATATGTATGTAAAAATTTCTGTGAGATGCTGCTGTCGCCACTTAACATGAAATATGTTCTAGTGGATTTTAATCCTAGTGGCCAGTTCTATGATACTGTATGTATTGTACAGCTGATGACAGGAGTAAGACTGTTCAGTGAATATTTGTTAAATTTTATTGTCGTGGCCAGAGATAATTTCAGAATAAAATTTTAATGTCCTACCTTACTTTTCTCCCCTTTTCTAACTGTAATTTTACTCCTATTTCTGGTGTTAGTCTTGGTCTAGTAGCCTGGAGAGAGTTTAGAATACAAATATTTTTCAGCAGTCACCAGTTATTTTTTTTATTAGTTCCATATAAATGTACAAATGCCAAGTCAGAAAGGCTGGAGTTTTAGTTAGATCACTCTTGCTTTTTCTCAATGTATTCTGTTCTTTTACCTTTAGTACTTTTGTGAGCCTCTGCTATATTCTCTGCCTTATATTTAGTATCTTGTAGAACTTCAGATCTTTTTTGTGTGTGTGTTTGTTTTTTAATTTCTTTTTAATTTTCAGGGCCTTGGGAGCAGAGTTGAAATTATTTCCCACGGGTCTTCATTCTTCCCTGTACTTAAAGTCCTGGTAAATTATTCTTAATGTGCTCTCACCAGCTCCCCTATATTTTTTTTAATGCTTATGCTTTTGCAGTTCTTGTACTCTGTGGTCTCTTTGGTTCACATTTTTGGGAGTTTTTAGTGGCTCCTCTAGTCATGGCTGGATCAGAAAATAAGGCCTGTGAACTGCAGCTAGCTCATGATTTGTAAGTTAATACCAAGCGGAGAGTTTACTCACAGATGACAGTGAGCAGATGCTGTGGTAATTTGTCAGACATTGCAGGGTTATTATGTAGACAAATATTTCCCTCTTGTGGAAAGAACTACCTCACATTTTTATTTACACCTGTCCTGCCAGCAACAGCAAAGGAACTACTTAGTGTGGCTTCCTGCAGCAGAAGGGGGCTATGCCGAAAACAAGGGCATGCAATAGGAGTTTCCAGCCCCAGGCTTGGTCTTATCACAGCCTAGGCCATGGACTTCCGTAACTGCTTCTCTTATTTCTCAGAGTTCTTACCCAGTGAAAAGATACCAACCAACCAAGAAGCCCAGTATATTTGATACAAATGTTTAAGAGATGTGCATTAGGTATGAAAATGAAAGTTGATGGTAAAGCTACAGTTTAAAATGTGGTCCAGATTTGACAGAGCAGATGATGGCTCTTGTGCATTCTCTATCATCAGATCTTCTCAAAGTTCTTAAATTGACAGATGCTACTTTTTATTTGAATTTCTGTAATCTTTTCCCTTTTGGAATAAATACACAAATATTCTTGGAACCTCAAAGTTGTCTTCAAACTAGCACTGGAGGGTGTTCCTAGCTGGCATTGGTATTGATCTTTTAGAGCAAGAGAAATTAGTTTATTTTCTGTTTTGGAAAAAGAACTGTTGAGAGAGATTTGAAAAAAGGGTATTTGTGACTTTGTTTCATTGCTGTTTTAAAAAAGTTTGAATTAACACTGCATTTCCTTTGGGTGATTAGGCAAATAAACACTTGTCATGAGTGATGCTTAACACCTTCCGAAATGAAAAATGACTTGCCAGCGCATTACACATACATAAGAAAATTGCATCTTACTGCAAAGGATTTGGTTTATTTGGTTGGTCTTTGACTTAGTGTTTTGCTGTGCTTAATATCTGTGCTTAACATCCTTAATATCTGTGCTACATTTCGTGTATATGGGAAGAAGAAACATAATTGCCATTCCTTTGCATCTCAAGGACATTTAATGAGCAAACTAAATTAATATTCATTCCTCTGAGGAAAGCTGACATTTTAGGAGTATTAACTAGCCATCTATAGAAGGGAGCAACAAGATATATAATAACTCTCATGTGTTCCAGAGCGTCTTGTATGCTCTTTATGAAGAAACCCCTCCCAGATCTCATGGTGGTATATGAACATCACTTCAGCCTTATTCATCCCTCTGAACTGTAATTATCCTAATTTGATAGATGTGACTTGCTCCAAAGTTACTGTAAAAAAACTGGGCCTCAGGTTGCAATCAGATAAAGAACTTTGCTCTCGGACAATAAAGGAAAATCCCTAATTGTACATCACAACCAAAAAGTTAGAAAGGGGAGAAAATTTGAGCTAGCAGTGGGCATTTCTATTATTTGAATAAATTGTGTATCAGTTTCCAAGAATATTTTTTAAAAGGGGAGAAACTACAAAGAAAAAAAGCAAAATGAAACTGAGGACTAGGGTAGCTTAGTCTTGGTATATCTAATAATTAAATGCACTGTCAGCACACCCTTCAGTTAATTTCAGAAAGAGGGACTTCTCATATTGCCATATGGGGGGAGATTATAATGGCTTTATTCTTTATTGTTCTTAACATATGCTTTTACATATGAATGTATGAAGATATTTTTGACTCTTCACTAAATCTCAGGGATTAAAAGTTAAATTTGACTGACTAGCAGCAGGTAAATCTCTTAAATTCAAACTTACTCAGGTTTCCTCTCCTTTGCCTCCCTATTTAAGAAACAGAATGCCTGCCAAAGAAATATATAAAAATTAAAATTCCAAATATAATTTTAAAATACCAAATTGTAAATAAACCAATTTTACAAACAGAAATATTGTGTCTTTCCTTGCTTTTTACTCCAAATTATTTCCCCTCCTAAGTTTGAGGAGTTTTAAGTATCTAAACTATTTCTTCACTTATAGAAATGAAGTGTGTTATTTACAAAACAAAAACCCATGAACAGGCTTGCATCATTTCAAGTAAGAGCTTATTGAATAGTTTTCTGTTATTTAGGGGGAAATATGATTAGCGTACAAGCAGTTTATAAAGATTTTCAGGAAAAAGTGTATGGGTAAGTTTGGGCTGATATTTTTATCCTTTTTTCTGAAGAGGGATACCTAACCTAATTTACCTTTTATCTAGAGTTCAATTTATTTGAAATTTTGACTTGAGTAGCCTTACATTTTAAAAAAGAACACAAAAACCACCCCCCCCAGATATCCATCTTATTAATATCTATTGTAGATGGCATTCACCTGTCAAATATTTATTAAGTGCCTACTACATGTCAGGTATTATTTAGGCACTAATGATATATGTTGGTGAACAAAACAGTTCTATCTTTAGGTTTTTAGACTGGGAAACCAGCTATTAGACAAGTAAATATATGAATAAATACATAGTTGTAAGCATAAGAAAAGCTGTAAAGAAAAATTACAGTGGTGCCGTGTAGTGGGGATAATGAAAGTGGGGAGGTTGTGTTGTATGGATCAAGAATGGCTTCTCTAGTGAACAGGAAGGAGCGCATGGACAGATATACTGAGCTAAGGGCAAGGCATGTGTGAGCGATTAAAGGAAGGTCCTTGCAGCGGAAACTTGCAAGAACCACAAGAATGAGAGAACCTGGTGTGACATGAAGCTGGGGGACTAACGGCTCCAGGCCATGCCAAGCCTTGTAGGTGCTGCACGTTAAAGATTTTGGTCTCTATCCTATGTGCAAGCAACCATGGGATTTTAAGGAGGAAAATGCCCTGAGCAGATGGACTGTCCCTGGCTGTCTTTAGCAAAATGTGCTGAGAGAGGTCAGAGTAGAGGAAAGAAAACCAATGCAAAGTGTTCTCAGGAGATGTAAATTGAGAGCCTAGGGCAGGAATGGAGATTTTCAAAGAGGATGGATTGGAGGGCTTTTTAAGATGCAGAATTATTAAGGTAGAAATAATAATGGTGTTTCTTTGTGCATGAAAAGTAGCTGTTGCTACTTTAGTGTTTGATTTGCTACATTGCATCAAAAGGAGATAGATACAGTTTCTGGTTTGCTGGAGAAAAGGGTGAAGATTAATGCCTATGGATATAGAGTTATTATAAAGTACTAGTAAGCCAAAATCACTGCAGATGGTGATTGTAGCCATGAAATTAAAAGACACTTACTCCTTGGAAGGAAAGTTATGACCAACCTAGATAGTATATTGAAAAGCAGAGACATTACTTTGCCAACAAAGGTCCGTCTAGTCAATGCTATGGTTTTTCCGGTGGTCATGTATGGATGTGAGAGTTAGACTGTGAAGAAGGCTGAGCACCGAAGAATTGATGCTTTTGAACTGTGGTGTTGGAGAAGACTCTTGAGAGTCCCTTGGACTGCAAGGAGATCCAACCAGTCCATTCTGAAGGAGATCAGCCCTGGGATTTCTTTGGAGGGAATGATGCTGAAGCTGAAACTCCAGTACTTTGGCTACCTCATGCGAAGAGTTGACTCATTGGAAAAGACTCTGATGCTGGGAGGGATTGGGGACAGGAGGAGAAGGGGAGAACAGAGGATGAGATGGCTGGATGGCACCACCGACTTGATGGATGTGAGTCTGAGTGAACTCCGAGAGATGGTGATGGACAGGGAGGCCTGGCGTGCTGCGATTCATGGGGTCGCAAAGAGTTGGACACGACTGAGCAACTGAACTGAACTGAACTGAGTAAGCTATTTATCTCTTGCTGAAATTTGAGGACTTTGAGTCAAATCTCATTTATTAATTGAATTAAAAAAATTTCAGGAATTGTATCTTTAAAATAATTTGTTAAAAAGAAAGAAAAAAGATGGAAAAGGGGGCTTGTAGAGGTTGGCTAAGCCAAATCTCCCCCCAACAGCTATCTTTTTCTTTAGGTTTCCCTTCATTTCCTCCTCCCTCCCTCCTTCCTTCCATAGAAGTCATACTTTTAGTGTACAGATGTTTGAATACAACAAAACAAAATAACCACCCCGCCGCAAGAAAAAAAGAGGTGAAGGAGATAGATTCCAGTTAACTTTATGTTAACTGAGAAGATAAGATTAGATAGAAAACATTAATAAAAGATGAAATCCTGAGCAAGGAAAGGTTATTTGTGCTGCTGCTAGATAAGGAAAGCTTCAGGGAGTGGGTCTCCAGCCAGGTCTTGGTGGTTCAAGTGGTAGAGAGAAAAAGAGCATTCTAGAATAGACTTACTACAGCTGGGTCTGGCATGTATCATACATTCTTCTGGTCATCCAATATTTATTAAGCCCTCTGTGTATATGATTTTTTTCCTTGGCCTGATGTAAGGGCTAGGCAGAGACAGAGCTTTTTTTGTTTGTTTGCTTTTTGCAGAATAAGAAAGTGAAGGATAATTCCTTTGTTTTGAAGGGTGAAGCCTTTTTGTCTTGTGGTTTCCTCAAATGTGCCACATTCTCAAGTCACAACAACTGTACAAATGCATGCTTTGTGAAGAATGTCTTTCCCAAACTATGTTTCTCGGTGGGCCTCAGTTCAGGCCAGATATCATCACTTCCTCTCCAAAGCCCTCCTTTACCTGAGCTTGGGCAAGGTGGCCCTTTCCAAAAGTCTTAGCACCTGGGAGGAAGTTTTGCTGAGTAGAAGGTGAGTGGAAGTGATGTGAGATCCTTTGCCCTGCTTCCCTCCATCTTACCCTCTGGGCATTCACTGCCAACCGAGCAGAGAGGGGTGTCTGGAGATACCATTTTAATAGGGGAGGGGGGCCTGATGTTTAACAGATAATCCTGAAAATGTCAGGTATAAATCATGAGAAGTGTCATGAGGGAAAAGGAGCTAGATATTGTGAGAAAGAAAAGTGGACTGGGCAGTCAGCAAATCCCCCTCTGGTATGACAATGTTGGTGTGGTATTCTGAAGGGTGAGGGCAACTCAGAAGCCCAGGACATGTACACATTGTTGTATTTAAAATAACCAATAAGGGTCTGCTGTGTAGCAGAGAACTCTGTTTAATATTATGTAACAACCTAAATGGGGAAAGAACTTGAAAAAGAATAGATACATGAATTTATATAACGGAAGCACCTTGCTGTACACCAGAAACGGTCACAACATTGTTAATCAACTGTGTGTGTGTGTTCAGTCATATCTGATTCTTTGTGACCCCCATGGACT
>NW_024070213.1:71464266-71487562 GCF_014754425.2 Oryx dammah
TGTGTGTGTGTTCAGTCATATCTGATTCTTTGTGACCCCCATGGACTGTAGCCTACCAGGCTCCTCTGTCCATGGAATTTTCCAGGCAAAAATACTGACTGGAGTCAAAGGGAAAGATGACACAAGATGAGGAGGAGGAAAAAGGGAGGCCAGACCACAGAAAAGGCTGTTTAGACCACGTTGAGGACTTGGGAATTTGTTCTGAATGCCCCAGGAAGCCATTGAAGCATTTAAAGCAGATTTTTAAACAGTCATTCAGATTTCCTATGGAGAAACACTGGAAGGGAGCCAAGTGGAAACGGTGAGACTTGGTGAGACAGTAGAGCTCTAACCGCCTGAGAGAACTTAGGGACAAAGTGTCTGATAGGATTAATAAAGGCCCCACACCACAGTTTCTGTTTAGGAAGTGAGGTGAGGTGGAGGTTAAAAGACCATGCCAAAGGTACCATTTGTGTTGTTATTGTTATAACTAGAGTTGCATAGACTGGGGTGAAAGTGTGTTTTATAAAATCTGACTATATAAAAATTACAGCTAAGTAAAAGATTTCTATCTGACAAATTTGAGAGAGGACTTCTTGCCTATAAAATCTCAAGGTGTACCAATTCAATTTAATTAATCTATTAAGGACTTTTTAAATCACTGAGAAAAACACTAATAAACCACAAGCATGACAAATGATATGTTTGAAAATTTTATATAAGAAATGTAAAGTGACAAAAAAAATTAAAATTGTGATCCAAACTAATGTAAATTAGAACGATGAAAAATTTTAACCTATAAAAATAAATTTAAAAATATTAAAAAATAAAACATCAACAATTAATAAAACAAAAATCCTCCATGCTAGTAAGGGTGTGGGGTGGCTCAAAACATTTATCTGATGCTGCTGGGGTATAATTAGCAGAACCTTTCTGGAAAGCAACTTGGTGACCTGCATGACAACTTCAGAAAATCTCACATCCTTTTACCTGGCAATTCTACTTCCAGAAATATCTCTCAGAATAATCCATGATATAAACAAAGATTTGTGTACAAGGATAATCATAATTATATATCAGTTCAGTCGCTCAGTTGTGTCTGACTCGCGACCCATGGACTGCAGCATGCCAGGCTTCCCTGTCCATCACCACCTCCTGGAGTTTGCTCAAACTCTTGTCCATCAAGTCGATGATGCCATCCAATCATCTCATCCTCTGTTGTCCCCTTCTCCTCCTGCCTTCAAACTAAGGAGAAACCTTGTATCCATCAGAGAATTGCTTAAAGTATAAGAAATTTATGCATTTTCATGGGGAAAATATTCACATCAAAATATTAAGCCAAAAACTTTCCCCTTCGAAAATAAAATAAGATTCAAAACTGAATGCCCTCTCCTCCAAAGGAGGCAGAGGCAGAGCGATGGCAAAGAAAAAACAAAGAGAAATAGACTAGTGTTTTAGCAGGGAGTTGATTTTAATTTTAATTTTCTTTAGATAGTTTTCATCAATTTTCACAACGAGCATTCACATCTTAATATTTTTTAAAATCTAATATACTTTAAGAAAAAGGTATTTGTAAAGAAGACAAAAGAGAAGTAGATTGCTATGGATCCTGTGAACAGAGCACTTTAGTAATGAGTAGGCAGTTCATTTCCTGTCTCCTCCGGCTCTCGGGCACATACCTGGACCATTTTGGCTCCTAACGCTTGCTCTTCTCACCTCCAGTTTCCACCACCTGGATGTGGTTCTCCCCCTCTCTGCAGCCTGGCTAATGCTTGCTGTCCTTAAGCCTCAGGTGGCCATGCTTTCCCTGCCCTCCCTGTCCCCCCACCACTCAGGCCTCCCCAGGCTGTCTGAGCTGCTCCACTGTGTTTCCCATTAATAACCACAAGCCCCGCCTTCAGAGACCTTCAGCTTCATTGTTAGAACTGGCTTGACTGTTGGCCTTTAAGTTTCATGAGGGCCAGGACTGCTTACCATGGAATCCCCAGAGGTTAGTATAGAGTTTGGGGCAAAATGGTGCCTCAGTAAAAACTCTTGAGTAAGTAAAAGTGCTTGGAGAGGGTCAGAGACCCTCTCCTAAAGGTTTCAGGAGAGTGAAGGAAATGGAGTGTTTCCTCAAGTGGTGAAGGAGGGCCATGTGAGGAATGGTGTGGTGGGTGCAGATCCAGCCCCAACGGTGGGTAGATGCAAAAGTAAATCAGGCTGTTGAGCCTTCTACTTAAATTCTCCAGTGCCCTCTCATCACACTGATAAAATGCGCCATTTCCTTGACATTCCTTCAAAACCCTCCATCTGTTTCGCCCCACTTTCCAACCTTATTTGACTTCATTCTCCCCAGCTCAGTATGCTCTAGCCATGCTTGTCTTCTGTGTGTCCCTCGGATGTCTGTCTCATTCCGCCTCAGGACCTTTGTACTTCCTGCTCGCTCCACTGAGACACCCCTCCCCTCCTCGTGTGCTGCTTGACTCATCATCCATTAGATCTGACTCCACCTATTCAGATAGCACGTCCCTGGCTACCCTACCAGTGCCCTTCCCTCCACCCCCAGTGCTTCTCCATCATACTGCCCTGTTTTATTTTCTTTTAAGCATTTATTAGTATCTGGAATTATCTTGTTTGTAAGTTTAATGATTGTTTATTGTCTGTCTCCCTCATTAAGTGTAACTTACATTAGACTAATGTTCAGTTGCTCAGTTATGTCTGACTCTTTGTGACCCCATGGACTGCAGCATGCCAGGCTTCCCTGTCCTTCACTATCTCCTGGAGTTTATTCAAACTCATGTCCATTGAGTCAGTGATGCCATCCACCCTCTCATCCTCTGTCACCCCCTTCTGCTCTTGCCCTCAATCTTTTCCAGCATTGGTCTTTTCCAATGAGTTGGCTCTTTGCATCACAGTGACCAAGGTATTGGAGCTTCAGCTTCAGCATCAGTCCTTCCAGTGAATATTCAAGGTTGATTTCTTTTAGGATTGGCTGGTTTGATCTCCTAACTAGAGATCACGCTAATTCTTGCTATCTCTGTATTTCCATCGCCTTAAATGGTGCGTGGCACACAATGTGTGTGTGTGCGCGTGCTCAGTCGCTTCAGTCATGTCCAACTCTTTGCTACCCTATGGATGGTAGTCTGCCAGGCTCCTCTGTCCATGGGGTTCTCCAGGCAGGAATACTGAGTGGGTTGCTATGCCCTCCTTCAACATGCCTCTTGGATCCTGCATCGGCAGGTGGGTTTTTACCACAGGCGCCACCTGGGAAGACCAACACACAGTAGGTGCTCCAGAAGTATTTGCTATTGAGAGTAAGGTCTATGTATATTTGGAGGAAGTGAGGAAAAAGACTGTAGCAAGGGAGAAATTAGAAATATTGTATACCAGGAAGGCAGGCAAAGGTGCCGTATTTAATGTCAGCCCTGAATAGTGGCTACCTAGAATCTTGCCTTTTTCCTCTGGGTTCATAGGAAATAATGCTATGATTGATTAGCAGTGTCTGCCATGGGCATAGGAAAGGTTTAGTGGTCGAACAGACTTTTCTATATTCCACTAAGCGTTGCCTCAGGTCTTGTCTTGATGTGTGGATGTTGTATTGAGGACATGGCAGAGACTAGACCTTAGTTAATGTATAGGTGTTTGATTTTCTCTTTTTCATGAGGAATCAACATAACGTGAAGGGCATAAATGTTTTTTATATCAGTACGACTTGTGTGTGTGTTCAGTGGGATGGGAGGACAAAAAAGTATTTCCTATCACTGTTAGATATTTCAGGTGGTATCAGGATGGTAGCTAATTCTGGGTAAAAATTTATTACCAAGCATCTGGCCAGCAGTAAAAGGTGGACTAGTAGAGATGACAGGGAGGAAACTGCAGATTTTCATTCTTCAGATACTTGCTGTCTCCTTTGAGCCTTGGAATCTGCAAATTTCTTACTCCCCGAGCTAATTATTTCCTCTTGAGAACAGTAAGGCGTTTTATCAAGATGGCCGCATCCCTGTGTGTCCTGACACATGAATGATGAATAATGGGCATGATTAACCCGGTGACCTTCATAAGTGATAAAAAGGGAATATCCACATGGGAGGTTTTGCCTTCTTCGAAAATCAGGAGCTTCTTCCCCTTGGACTTTACAGAGGCAACTTCTTTATGACACACAGTGCGCTGCACTCATTTCTTGTCTTTTTCATGCATCATGCACTCTTGAAATGTGGATTTTAAAACCCAGTGCAGAGTGTTTGACCCCCAGGCCCTGCCCCAGGATCTGCTCAGCACACACCATTTAACTATGTTCAGATTAACCCCTGGGCACCTGCAAGTCACCTCGGTGTTGCAACCATCCCAGCCCGAAGGTTTGGAGGGCCCTATACCACTGCCGCATTCCCCTTTCACTCTGAGCACATGCTCAAGTTGATCTTCCCCTGAACTGCTGCCAGAGAGGAAGGGAAGCCAGCCCTCTGTTTGGAAGTGGCCCAAGCATCCATGACAAGCAAGGAGCCATTGTCTCACACAGTGTCATTCCTCCAGTCCTGTCTGTGATCAGCCCACCATTGTGCCTTCATTTGCCCTCAGGAGCATATTATGGTGGGGCTGCTGCTCAAAGGACCACCCTGTGGCAGGCAGAACGATGGCTCTACCAAACATGTCCATGTCCTAATTCCCAGAGGCTCTGAATATGTTAGAGGACATGATATTATGGACTGAACTATGCTTGCCCCTCCCCAAATGCATGTGTTGACACCTGTTATATTGTGGTAGAATAAGAAATGTGTGCTTGATCTTAGTCCCTAGTTTCTGACACAAGAGCTTCTAAGACCCTTGGAATCTCCATAGTGATAAGAATGTCTTTGTAACCTAATGAGATGACCGGTGACCGGGGGCCCCTAGGTGGTATCAGCATAGGGGTGGTCACTGGCAAAACCAAGTCCTACCCTCTGATCTCAGGGGAGGGAAGAGGGGTTGGAGAGTGAGTTAGTAACCTATCATGCCTGTCTGTGACAAAGCCTTCATAAAAATCTCTCAACTGGAGGGTTTGGAGAGGTTCTGGGTTGGTGGTTGGCATCCATAAGCAGGAAGGTTGGTGCACCCTAACTCCACAAGAATAGAAGCTTCTGTGCTCGGGACTCTCCTAGATCTCACCCTTATGTGCCCTTCCATCTTTTATTATATCCTTTATAATAAACTGGTAAACTTAGGTAAAGTGTTTCCTTGAATTCTGTGAGCCTTTATAGCGAATTGGACCTGGGAGGGAGTAGTGGGAACCCCCAGTTTATAGCAGGTTGGTCAGAAGTGCAGGTGACAGCCTGTCTGGAGTGGGGGAAGGATTGCATAGGACTGCACTGTGCGCATAGTACAGTCCTATGCAGTCTGCACTAACTCCAGGAGTTCAGTGGTAGGACAACTGTTTGGTGCCTGGAGAATTGAAGAATTGGTTTTTTGAGATCAGGAAAAACCCCACACTTTTGATGTCAGAACTGTTATTAAGTACTAATAGTTGTGGTGCACAGGCTTCTTTGCTCCTCAGCATATGGAATCTTCCCAGACCAGGGATCAAACCTATGTCTCCTGTACTGGCAGGAGAATCCACTGACTGGTGGATTCTTAACTCCTGGACCACCAGGGAATTCCTGCAAAAGTATTTCTGAGTAACAGTTAATTCTGCCCTTTATCAATCATTACTTTTGAATGTGTATGTGATTTTCAGGGTGCACAGTTACTGAAGGCAGCTTCCCATGACTGTATTTTGAAGGTCAGGATAGCTTCCCCATTCTTTCTGGTTTTCTATTCCCTCTCGTCAGTAATCTGTTTTCATTAGTTGTTTAAAAACAACAACCCTTATATCTTTCCTGACTTCTAAAAGGTCAACTTTCTAGGTATGCCTGGTTCCTAATATTTCATCATCTCTGGGGAAATATAAAGAGCCAGCACTCCTAGTCAGGTGGACACACATTCTCCTCTCAACAGTTGGAAGAAAGTGATTGTCTTATTCCATCCGCCTCTGTTCTTTGACCTGCTGTGCCATTTTTTATTTGTATCAGTTGCTTGCACTGACTCTTCCCACACCTTTCTTAAGACCTCTAGCTTTTCTGCAGCCTTAGGTAATGCTTTTAGAATTCTTTCCACAGAACATACATTTTGAAGAACTTTAAAAGAAGATATCTGTATTTAAAATTGAGACTGAAGATGATTATGTGCTTGTAGGCAGACATAAATATTGTGGTTCTGCTCTCTTGAGTATTTTTAAAGAGTGCTGGAAGTTTCGCCATGATTAGAATAGGTTTATAACTGCAAACGGTTTTAATGATAATATCCTGAAATGCCTTTACTCTGCACTCATATATAAATCTGGAGAAGGAAATGGCAGTCCACTCCAGCACTCTTGCCTGGAAAATCCCATGGACGGAGGAGCCTGATAGGCTACAGTCCATGGGGTCACAAAGTCGGACACGACTGAGCGACTTCACTTTCACTTCATATATAAAAGGTAACAAAAAACAATGATCCTAAGAGTATGCCTTCCTTTAATTTTCACACTTATTTCAATATTGAGACAGAATTTGGCTGAAGTATTTAAGATTTTCTTATGATTTTGAGTTGTTTAAATATTGATACATATTTTTCCAAACATGACCTCATCGGAGAGTCACTGTATTTGGCTAAAAATTAACAAGATTTATAAGCTTATTAAAAAATTCATAATGCGGCCAAGAAAGAATACTTGTGCACAGAGCTACCTGGCTTATTCTCATTGGTCTGTCTTTTGTGATGTCAGGTGAATAGTTTCATTATATCTTTCTATTTCTGCTCTTGAGCAAAGGAGCATGTTGCTGAGACTTAATCATATGAATGTTTAATTAAATTTTTGTTCTCTGACATCAACCATTTGTGGAAGCCACTGGGTATCCAAAAGTATATTTATAAGCTTCATTCTATTGTGGTTTTACATTATTCATCAAGTAAATATTTACTGAGTGCCTTTGTTTACCATTGCATCTCAGGTCCCAGGACAGGAATAAAAGTTAATGCTAATAGTTCCCAGTAATCAGGAATATTAATTATATCCTGGGCACTGCTCCCCATGGTCTTAGGATGTAGGTGTGGTAGTTCTCCCAGTTTTACAGATGGGAAGCTAAACCACAGAGAAAGTAACTCGCCCAAGGCCTCATAGCTACAAGTGGTACCGCTGGAATTTGAACCCAGATTCTGTGTCTCTACCTACTAGTTGCTGAGTGAATAGCTAAGTAAGATATTAAAGACTCCCAAATATCTCCAAATGGAATGAAAACTACTGGAAAATGAAACTTTCTGGCCGGTTTGGGAGGATTCCATATTCCTCATCGGGTTCCTCCTATTCAAAAAAACACACCCAGCATTGCTCAGCTCCGCTGATATGGAGGGACTCCTGCACACAGCTCTGGAGACTGGGACAACTGAGTCCCCCCAGCACCACTGACCTCCCACAGAAGATGCCATGAAGAAGACTTTTTAAGACTTTTTAAGTCTTTGTAATGTGTTTAAGGCATGAGTGAGAAACTTCAAAAAAAAATGCAAATTCTTATTACATGCAAAATGATTGCTTTTATAATGTTACTGTCTTTTAGAAACCTTTGCTATCGATGTACTGCTGTTCTTGGACTAGCTCTGAGTTTGTAAAATGGGTGCAAGAGCAGACGTGATTGCTAAGAATATAGCAGTGACCTCTATGTAAAATTTATAGGCCTGGAACACACTGTGCAGAGGCTTTTGATCAAGATCTTTGAAAGAATTGCATGCATACACTTCAAGTAAAAGATCACCCTAATTATTTTATTCTTCACACAAAGGATCTTTGTGAGTAATTGGAAATTCTTTAATGAGCTTTGATTTATAACACTGTTTTTAATTTGAAACTTTAGATTATCATAATCCTAGTGGTTGTCAAAATAAGGACTATGATTGATCTAGCATAAATGCTAAGTTTGTGCCATTTCCAGGTGTGACAGAGAGGAGGGTGTGGAAAGCAGTATTTACTGAGCGCTGCCTGTATGCCGGACTCTGCTTGGGACGCTTTACTGTCACCATTGTACTTCATCCTCAAAACACCCTGAAAGGCCTCTGTATTTTATCAGTGGGAAAAACTAATGTTTAGAAAGTTTACACAGTTCTACACCTGGTAAAAGCTAGAACCCCAGATCCATTTCCTGGTCTATCCTTTCTCACCACTGTTCTACACTGCCACTGAGCAGACGAGCCAGCCAGGTGAGGGCTTCTCAGAGGAAGCCGTGTTTGAGCTGTCCCCCAGAACCTGAGTAAGGGGACTCCAGTTGAATGAAGAGAGGAAGAGCATTTCAGGCAAAAGAAAGGAGGTATGGGAGAGTGTGACATCCACAGAGAACTAAAAATAGCTGCCCAGGCCTAGAGCACAGTGTGTGTTTATGAGGCTTGTAGGAGAGCCAGTCATGAAGGTAGGGGATCCTACAGGGCCACCAATGCCAGGTAATCCCAGGTGCTGCCACACACCTGCAGGAACTGGAATCACTTCCCCTCCAAATTACCACTGACCAAAGAAAGTAACTCTTGATTTATCAGACAAAGCAAGAGTGGGATAACAAATTTTTCCTGAGATGACTTCTTAGCTTCTTGCCAACTTTTCAGCTCTGATTCCTCATAGTCAACATTCCACAAATGTTACTGACATAGTTCACTTGGCCCAGAGAATGGAAAAGACACTAAAGAATGGAAAGGATTCTTGCTTTCTAGAGGCTGGTGGCATCATTTCATGTACATCTGAATCCATCTTCCTTAACCAAAGTTGTAGAAGAAAGGCACTTTAGTAAATCTGAAAAACTATGAAATAATTTAATGAATTTGAATAAATAGACTCCATGAAAATAGACTGCAGATCTTGCTAGTGTATTGTTGAACCACTAATACCCAGCATTTAGTAGTTTCCTAAACAACTCTCTTTAACAAACAGATTTTGAAAACTCCTACAAAATTCCTATAAAATGTTTTGGTCTTGCATCAGATTTATAAATTTTTCCATATATATTAATATACTCAGAAACCTTTTCTTGCACAGTAGTTTTAAAATGTGCTCTTCAAGGAACTGAAGGCAGGGGATATTCCAAGGAAGGTATACATATCACAAAAATATTTGTATTAGCTGATAACTGTACCATGTCATTTTGTCAGGCAATATTTTGTTTGACTTTTAAAACTGTCTGCTATATTGGGATGTCACTATAACTGTGATGTTTTAGATTGGCATAATGCTTTTCTTTATCTTCTTTTTATTGATCTTTAACTTTTATATATATTTTAACTAGTAATAATTTTATAATGATCTGAGGCTCTTAGAAAAGGGTTCATTTTTGCTAATGAGAAATACGTTGGGGTTTGAAGTTGCATTTCAAATACTTGAGCCTTCCCAGGTGGCTCAGGTCTGTCGTAAAGAATCTACCTGCAATACAGGAGACCCAGGGACCCAGATCCAGGTCATTCCCTGAGTTGAAAAGATCCCCTGGAGAAGGGAATGGCAGCCCATTCCAGTATTCTTGCTTAGAGAATTTCATGGACAGAGGAGCCTGGCAGTCTTCACTCCATGGGGTTGCAAAAAGTTGGACACAACAGAGTGACTAACCCTTTGAAATACTTAAAAATATATATAGTGGATTCAGTTGCATGATTCAGTCAAACTTGGAACAATTTATCCCCCAATGTCTTCCTCATCCCATAGTACCATTCTTTACAAAATAACTAAAATTGTGTTTTAAAATGACCTTTATTTAAGTGATAAAATAATTGTGTATAAGTTAGAAGCGGGACTAGAGAGCCTGGAAATTCTTGGATGAAAATTCTTCTTGCTATCTTCCCATAATGTTGTGGCTTTTAAATATAGCACCATTACAGAGCGTCTCTCCAGCAGGTGCTGGTGGAGTGTGTCTCGGGCAGGGAAACAGCTGGACAGGCTGGATGCATACTGTGGGAGGGAGGGCTGGGTCACTGCAAACCAGCTTCCAGTCTTATTCCCCTAGGCACTAGACTGAATTCCTTCAGAGAGATGGAGGAGGACCTGAAGAAAATGAGCAGAATGATAGGAAGACTAAAAAGGCAAAGAGGCATAGTTAGTAAAACTAGAAATATTTGACCTGGGGAAGATAGGAGGATATAAAACTAGTTTCAGATATTTGGAGAGCCTAAGTAGAAATTCAGCGTGAGCCTATGGCTGACCCTCAGTGGAAGCTATAAGGAGTTTTTTGCCCCAAAATAAGAAAGAAATCTTATGAAGGACAGGGAAGGCTGGTGCACTGCAGTCCATGGGGTTGCAAAGAGTCGGACTTGACTTAGCAACTGAACCACAAAAATGAAGGACTCACAAAGGTGTGCAAAGAGACAATAGGAATTCTTGTTCAGGATGGCAGACAGAGCACATACATGCATCTCTTTTTGGCTCTCAAACCCCATAGTGATGTCAGTCAAGAGGAACAGAAAATAATACACGAAAGATAGTCCTGGGCACAGGAGAAGGGGCATTGGGAAACTAGAGATAGAGACACATTGCTCAGAAGTAAAAACTACTTGGAACTCTATTAACAGATTCAATCGCATTTACAGGAGAGGGCTGCAGTCAGGGCCAGAGTTATTTTTTCCTGGCAGCAGACTCACAGAGAGGCTCAAAACTTGGAGCATGAGAGAAAGTTGGACAGAAGTCAACTGTGGAATAACTGTGAGTCATAGCCTGCATTCCCCTTCCCTGCATCACATGCTTAGGCTAAAACCAGAGGATTAATCTTTGAAATAGTTGTGAAGTGTCTGCTTAGGATGTAGCCCTAGAAGGGGTGATGCCCACTCTGAATAAAATTCTCTTTCAGGCTGGGAGGTGAAAGGGAGGGGCATTTTCCACCTGCCCTCTCCCCTCAAGGCCTAAAGCAAAGTCTGCCAGTCAAAAGGCCCACCCACATGGACAGAAGGTGAGACCAACTGAGGCAAGCAGAGCTATCTGTATTAAATAAGCTGGTCTGCCTCAGTTATAACTATTAATTGATAATGAAAGGATCTGAGAAAAAATGAGGACAGAAAGGCAGGTAGCAATAAACTGACCCTGGTGGAAATAGATAATTCGGAAAGATTTCTTTAAAATAATTCTATTTCCTCAGAGAAGAAAATTTTAAAAAAAAAAGCATTTGTGAAGCAAAATGGGCTGCTAAGGAAAAGAGCAATTTAAGCTAAAAAGTGTCCTTAAAATGAAAAAAATAATTGTCAAAGTTAAAAATTCAGTGGATGAACTATCTCTGCATGTAGGACAAAAAGTTAAAGGGATGGAAAATATGGGAGGGAAAATGAAGAGATTAGAGAACAGTCTAAAACTTCTAATATCCAAAAGGATGTTCGAAATGAGAAAACTCACGAAACAGAGAAGCACAATAAAGAATTTCTAAGTGTGAACACATAGGACTTCAGATTGTAAGGGCTTAGAAAATGCAGATGATGAATGAATAAACTCCCCCTAAGACACATTCTTGTGACATTTTAGGCACTAGGAAGAGAGGGAATATTCTGAAAGCTAATGAAATAGGTCACTCGAAAAGAAATGAAGATCCAGGGGGCCGTGGATAGATCATCAGCAACTCTATATGGCAGCGAAAAAACAAAACAGTAAACAAACAGCATGTCTGTAAAGGTTGAGGGGAAAAATGTTTTTGAATCTAGAATTCTGTACCTAGCCAAACTATCAGTCGAGAGGGAGACATTTTCAAACATACAAGAGCTCAGACAATTTACCACCCACAGACTAGTTCTGAAAGAATTACTCAAGCAAAACAAAGAGAATCCAAGTAAGAGGAAGTCATAGGTTCCAAGGAGCAGTGGATCTAACCCAGGATTGTAGTGAAAAGCAATGCCAAAATGAGAACTTTGAAGCAGACCTAGAGAGCCTTCAGTTCAAATTAGAACCAGAAGTCAGAGGCTCTGTGAAGAATCTCTCTTGGTAGAATATGGGTTTCTTCTAACAAATACAGTGATTAAGAAGTTGGGTGATCTGGTGACAAGGCAAAGGCATGTTACATCATTATAAACCTGTGTCATCCTAATCCTCTCCAAACTTACAAGTTATTTTCTACTTCCAACAGTAAAGACTTACTGACAAGAGTTACAGGCTTAATGGTACTTCTCAGTTCTACAGTGAACAACATTGCTATACAAACAGTATTGTGGATACTGTTTTTTAGTTTTCAATGAAAAGAAAAAGAATTTATAGACAATGCATCCAAAAGTAATTGGAGTTACAGAACAAATGTAAAACTAATAGTATTCTGGAATGGAGGTTTAAAGAGAAGGGTAGAGAGCTTAAGTTTGGGGCGTAAGTGCACACCTCTGAGACTATCACTATAATCAAGATAATGAACACATTCATTGTGCCCAGAAGTGTCTTCAGTTCAGTTCAGTTCAGTTCAGTCACTCAGTAGTGTCTGACTCTTTGTGACCCTATGAATTATAGCACGCCAGGCCTCCCTGTCTTCAGATCCTTGCAATTCCTTCTTCCCACTTCGCTCCATTCCTCCTCCTCAGGCAACAACTGTTCTGTTTTCTGTGAAAACAGTTTGGTTTGCGTTTTCTAAAATCTTAGGTAGATGAAATCATATACTATGTACTCTTTATATGACTTCTTTCATTCAGCATACTTATTTTGAGATTCATCCAAGTTACAGAGGGTATCAATAGTGCATCCCTTGTGTGGATAAACCACAATGAAGAAACTCACCTGTTGGTAGAAATTTGTTTTTTTCTCTGCAGTTTTTGATCAATTACAAATAGAGCTACTGCATTCATATATGAATCTACTGATATATGGTTAAAAAAATGTTAATATGATAATTTACATTGATTTTTTAATGTTAAGCCCATCTTGCATTCTTGGGATAAACCTTTCTTAATTGCCTTTTATTACCCTCTTATTTATAGTGAGATTTGATTTTATTATTTTTTAAATTGCATTTGGTCTATAATCTCCCTCCTTCATCTTCCCTCTAATTTTTTTAAACTTTTTGTTTTGTATTAAAGTATAGCTGATTAACAGTCAGGTGGACAGCAAACAGACTTAGCCTCACGTATACAGTATTTGATTTTTCAAAATATTGTTTTGAATTTTTACATCTGTCATGAGAGAAATTACAGTTTTCTTTTAATTTCTTTGTCTAGTTTTGTTATCAGGATAATGGTGGCTATATAGAATGAGTTGGAAGGTATTTTCTCCTCTTCAATTTTTTTTTGGGAAGAATTTGTATGAATTTGATAGAATTCTTTCTTTAATAGATATAAGACTTTTCAGGTTATATCTTTCTTCAAATTATTTTGGCAAGTACACTTAACATCATATCTACCCTCCTAACAAATTTCTACGTGCACAATACAGTATTAATATAGGCGTAATGTGGCACAGTAGATATCTAGAGCTTATTTATCTTGCATAACTGAACCTACACTGTTGAACAGAGCAACACCTTATTTCCGCCAACACCAAACCCCCCGGCAATCACCTTCTACTCCCTGTTTCTGTAACTATTTTACATATATAAGTGGATTCATGCAGTACTTCTTTTGTGACTGGCTTATTTCACTTAGCTGGCGTGCTGTGATTCATGGGGTTGCAAAGAGTCGGACAAGACTGAGCGACTGAACTGAACTGAATGTCCTCCAGGTTCATCCACATCATTGTATATGGCAGGATTTCCTGAGTAACATTCCATCATATGTAATACCACATTTTCTTTATCCATTTGTCCATCAGTGTACATGTAGTTTGTTGCCATACCTTGGCTATTATGAGTAATACTGCAATGAACTTGGAAATGCAGTTATTTCTTTGAGATTTTCCTGAATATATTTCAATTCTCTTGAGTATATTTCAAGTTTGAATATATTTCAATATATTCTCTTGAATATATTTCAGTTTTTATTCTCTTGAATATATTCCCAGAAGATGGACTGCTGAATCATATGGTAGTTCAGTTTTTAATTTTTGTGAAACCTCCGTACTACTGATGCGGTGGCTGCATCACTTTACAGATTTACATTGCTAGCAATGTACAAATATCCCAGTTTCTCCACATCCTCACTAGTTGGCTTTCGTTTTTATGATAATAGCCATCCTGACAGGTGTGAAGTATTTCACTGTGGATTTGATTTATATACATTTCCATGTTGATCAGGGGTTTCCCAGGAGGTGGTAGTGGTAAGAACCTGCCTTCCAATGCAGGAGACGTAAGAGACAATCTCTGGGTTGGGAAGATCCCCTGGAGAAGGAAATGGCAGCCCACTCCAGTATTCTTGCCTGGAGAATCCCATGGACAGAGGAGCCTGGTGGGCTACAGTCCATGGGGTTGCAAAGAGCTGGACACGACTGAATGACTGCGTACTCATGCAACCGTGTTGATTAATGATATTGAGCATCTTTTCACATATCTTTTGCCCATTTGTATATCTTCTTTGAAAAAATATCTACTCAAGTCCTTTGCCCATTTTAAAATCAGATTTTTATTTTTATTTTATTTTTTTGCTGTTAGTTAGCAGGAATTCCTTATATACTTTGGATATTAACCCCTTATCAAATACATGGTTTGAAAACATTTTCTCCCATTCTGTAAATTGCCTTTTCACTCTGTTGACTGCATGAAAAGCAATTGACTGTTTCCTTTACTGCACAGAAGCTTTTCAGTTTGATGTGGTCCCACTTGTCTCCCTTTGATTTGTTACTTATGTTTTTAGTGTCATATCCAAGGTATCATTGCCTACACCAATGTTATGAAGATTTTTCCCATTTTTCTTTAGGAGTTTTTTAAGTTTCAGGTTTTATGCTTTTAAGTCTTTAATCCTTGTTAAGTTAATTTTCACCTATGGTGTAGAATAAGGGTTCAATTTCATTCTTTTACATGTTGAAGAGACTATCTTTTTCCCATTGTATATTCTTGGCACCTTTGACTGCATATGCATTGGTTTATTTCTGGGCTCTCTATTCTGTTTCAATGGTCTGTTTTTATTCCTGTACCATACTGTTGTAATAGCTTTGTAATATATTGTATTCTGTATTATAATATGTTTTAAAAGCAGAAATTGTGGTGCTTCCAGCTTTCTTAGGATTGCTTTGACTTTTTGAAGTCTTTTGCTGTACTGTGTGAATTTTAGGATTAGCTTTGGTAGTTTCTGTCTTTCAGAAAAATGTTCTATTTCATCTAAGCTGTGTATAATTTTGGCATGAAGTTGTTTATATACCCTTATAATATCTAGAATCTGTAGTGATGTCACCTTTTTCAGTCCTGATATTTGTAATTTGTGTCTTCCCTCTTTTTATCCTGACCAATCTGGCTAGAGGCTTATAATTTTTATTGATCTTTAATATCCCCTTTCAGTTTCAGTGATTTTCTCGATTATCTTTCTGACTTCAATTTTATTGGATTCCACTCTGATCTTTACTATTTGCTTTCTTCTGCTTATTTTGGGTTTATTTATTCTTTTTCTGGCTTCTTAAGGGACTGTTGAGATCACTTATTTGAGATATTTCTTCTCTTTTTAATAAAGGCATTTAGTGTCACAAATCCCTCCCACCCCATACAAATACTTCTTTAATGACATCCTCCCAACTTTTTTATGTTCTTTTTTTTTTTTTCAATTAGCTCAAATACTTTCTGTTTCCCCTCTGCCCTCTTCTTTTATCCATGGGTTATTTAGAAGTGTGTTGTTTTGTTTGCAAAAATGTGGGAGTTTTCCAGAAATCTTTTTGTTATTGGTTTTTGATTCATTTCTGTTACACTTAGTTGGACTTGAATTCATTCGCATTTATTGAGGCATGGTCTGTCTTGGTTAATATTACATGTACACTTGAAGAGTGTATATACAGCTGTTTGGTGAGGTATTCTATAAATATCAATTAGGTCATATTAGTGGATAGTTTTGTTCAGGTCTTCTAGCTCTTTACTGATTTTCTCTCCATGTTCTATTGATTATTAAGAGAGGGATAGTGATATTTTCATTTTGGTTGTAGATTTGTTTATTTCTCTTGGCTGTTCAATGAGTTTTTGCTTCATGTATTTTGAATTGCTTTTGTTGGGTACACAAACATTTTAAGATTGTTATGTACTCTTGATTTGACTTCTTAGTCATTATGAAATGACCTTTGCCCCTAGTGCTATTCTTTGCTCTAATATTTACTTTGTCTGACATTAACGTAGTCACTTGAGCTTCTTTTTGATTCATCTTAGCCTGTCTGTTCGGTTTACCATAACAAAATAAGACAGCCTGGTTGGTGGCTCACACAACAGAAGTTTTTCAAGTTCTGGAGACTGGAAGTCCAAGATCAGGGTACCAACAGGGTTGGGCTGGTGAGACTACTTTCTCTGGAGTGTAGATGGCTGCCTTTCCACTGTGCTCTTGCGTGGGCTTTGCTCTGTGTGCTGAGGGCAGAAAGACAGAGAGGAGGATGACCTCTCTCTAGTGTCTCTTCCTCTTCTTGTAAGTCCTATGGGATTAGGGCCCTACGCTGATGGCCTCATTTAACATCAACCACCTCTTTAAAGGCCCTGTTTCCAAGCATATTCACATTGAGAGTTGGTGTTTTCACATAGGAATTTGTGTGTGTGTTTTGGGGGGATACACAATTCATTTTGTAATAGCATGGTGTATCTTTTCTACCATTTATGTTTAACTATTTGTTTCTCTGTATGTAAAGCACATTTCTTATAGAAAGAACATAGTTGGATTTTATTTTTTTACCCAACCCTGACAATCTCAATTGACTTCCCTGGTGGCTCAGACGGTAAAGTGTCTGTCTACAATGCGGGAGACCTGGGTTCGATCCCTGGGTTGGGAAGTTCCTTGGAAAAGGAAAAGGCAACCCACTCCAGTACTCTTGCCTAGAAAATCCCATGGACAGAGGAGCCTGGTGTCCATGGGGTCGCAAAGAGTCAGACACTATCTAAATAATATTTAATATGATTATTGATATGCTAAGGTTTACATTTACCACCTTGCTATCTGTTTTATTTATTCCCCCATCATTTTTTTAATTTTTCCTAATTTTTTGCCTCTTTTGGGATTGACTAAATTCTTTTATGATTCTATTTTATACCCTTTTGTTGTATATAAGCTATGACTTATTTAAAGTTATATAAATGTGTATATATGTATGTATACATGGGTTTCCCTGGTGGCTCAGACGGTAAAGAATCTGCCTGCAGTGTGGGAGACCTGGGTTCGATCCCTGGGTTGGGAAGATCCCCTGGAGAAGGGCATGGCAACCCACTCTAGTGTTCTTGCCTAGGAAATTCCCATGGTTAGAGGAGCCTAGTGAGCTACAGTCCAAGGGGTTGCCAAGAGTCAGACATGACTGAGCGACTAAGCACATACATACACACACACACACACACACACCCCCCAGTCTACCTTCAATAGATGTATTTAACTCCCCATATAATATTTTTCTAAATTTCATTTTGGATAGTTTGTATTACTGAGTTTTCAGGTTCACTAATCTTTACTTCTGAAATGTTTATTCTGCCATTAATCCTACTCATGTAATTTTTCACCTCAAACATATTTTTGCATTTCTAGAAGTTTGACTGGTATCTTTTTAATATCTTCCATGTCTTAACTTTTAAAGCATACAATACGCAGCTATAACAGCTGTTTTAATATCCTTGTCTGTTAATTCTAACAGCTGCCTCAGTTTTAGTTTGGTTTCAATTGACAATTTTTCCTCATGTTATATTTTTCTGCTATATTACTTTCCTCATAATGTTTTTACTGTATACGTATTTTGGCATATTGGGTATTTTTCCTGTTGAGTGTATTTTAAAAAGATTATTATTCCTATAAATCTTCTTAAGCTTTGTTTGGGGATGCAGTTAAGTTACTTGAAAATAGTTTGATTCTTTCAGGTCATACGTTTAAGATTTGTTAGGCAGGCCCTCAGCAATACTGAGGTTAGGACTAACTTTCAGTTCAGTTCAGTCACTCAGTTGTGTCCAACTCTTTGTGACTCCATGGATTGCAGCACGCCAGGCCTCTCTGTCCGTCACCAACTCCCAGAGCTTGCTCAAACTCATGTCCATTGAGTCAGTGATTCCATCCAACCATCTCATCCTCTGTCATCCCCTTCTCCTCCTGCCTTCAATCTTTCCAAACATGAGGGTATTTTCCAATGAGTCCATTCTTCACATCAGGTGGCCAAAGTATTGGACCTTCAGCATCACCATCAGTCCTTCCAATGAATATTCAGGACTGATTTCCTTTAGGATTAACTGGTTTAATCTCCTTGCAGTCCAAGGAACTCTCAAGAGTCTTCTCCAACACCGCAGTTCAAAGGCATCAACTCTTTGGCCCTCAGCTTTCTTTATGGTCCAACTCTTGCATCCATACATGACTACTGGAAAAACCATAGCTTTGACTAGACAGATCTTTGTCGGCAAAGTAATGTCTGCTTTTTAATATGCTGTGTAGGTTTGTCAAAGCTTTACTTCCAAGGAGCAAGTGGACTAACTTTACTGCACTACTAAGGCAAGGCTTTTCTGAGCTCTCAAGGACCTGTGAAATATAAAATTTTCCAGCCTGGCTTGTGGGAAAAGGCATCATGCCCCACCATAAGTGAGCACTTGATTCATGCTCTCTCATCCTCTGGATCTTTCTTTCCCTGGTCTTGCGTTGTTTCCTCATTGTATATGAACCACTGGTCTGATGAACACTTGAAAGGAAACATTTATAGATCTTGTCACCATATTTTTGCAGGAACCTAAAGGGGATATTTTAGATGAGCTAATTAAAAGCGTTCTTCTCAATTGGGGCTTGGCAGTCTTGTTTACTACCTTTCTTGGGTACAAACCATCACTATCAACTTTCAGGATGGGATCAGGATGCGTTGGCAAGTCCTGCAAGAACTTTGAATAACCAGGTAGAAAAGTCAGTGGCCCTTTCTTCCTCAGAAGTATCACTTCTGTTTAGGGTGGTGATTTTTCTTTTCTCATTGTTTTGGTTATCTGTATTTTCTCATTTTTTAAAAATGGTTATATTTAACTTATGTTTAGGGGATATTTCATAACAATCAGAACAAAATTTCACCCCCTCCTCAAATCATCATTATATTACTTATTCTGTTTTTCTGGCTGGCTGCCTCTGGGTTGTTAGAAGGCATGGCCAAGATGTCATCAGCTGGCCCTCCCAGGGGCTTGCACTTTCGCGAGCAGTTGGGGCCCAGGAACCAGCTCATCCTCCTTGCTCTGCAGCCTGGTCACACCCCTCTCTTCTTGAGCTGCTCTTACACCTTGTATCTTCCCTTCCTCTCCAGATCCCCGCACAAGACCAAACCCCAGTCCTTTGGAACAAGCCATTCTGATGTTCAGGCTTGTTTCTTGTCTCTCAGCTCATCTCCAGATTTTCTTCTCAGAATCGCACAGACTTACCCTTCAGAGTGTTTTTTTTCCTTCCTGTTATCTGTACTGCCTGTCCCTACTTTATGCTGTGCTTTACCCATATTTGTGTCATTTTAATTAGTCCCGTAAGCCTTGGTTTGAACCACCCCCATTCTTCTCATTGATCACTGTGCCAGCTGCTTCCTCTACTTGTCTCAGGCTCAATCACTTTCCCCTCCAGCCTCTTCTCTTTTGTGTCTGGAGTCTATTATTAGTGAATGTGTTATCCTCATTTTCTTTTCTGTTGCTTTTTTTTTTTGTCTTCTGTGGATGTCTTGAGATTCTCTTATTCCTTATTTGCTATTCTTACTGACATCAGGCGAAGAAAGAAATCTGAGACAAGACAACCTGCTCTTTCCTCTATCCAGGCAAACTTCTACTGGCATCTCTCCTTCATTTCCAATTACTTCACTTCCTCTGATTTTGTCTTTTTCACATCCAATTTGTAATCCATATTTTCCTGTCTTTCTTGCTATCCTAGAACTGCTAGAATATACCCTGACATGTAGTACACATTCACTAAATATTTGTTGAGTGAAAGTAAACAAATGAATCAGTTTTGATTACTACCACCTGAGTTGTTGATATTTGATCTTCTTTTAGTTCCTGGTAACGGATCCAGTTGGTTCATCATTGTTTATTCCAAATATTATTCTATCATTTGCCTTATTTCAGGCCCCATACAAGCCTTGCATTTTTCATTCTCTACAGAAAATTCTCTTTCATCTATGGCTTTTGCATCTAGAATGATATTCCTTACCATGCATGTTGAGGTATATTTTTTAGTTAGAGGGAAGCGAGGGCTTTTCTGCACAGAGAAATAGATATTTGAATATTGGAATAATATTTAATTAATTTAAGCTACAAATTTGAAACTATAATATTCTTAGGCCTTTAAGATCACTTTTTAATTCTGATTTTACTTATAAACTGAGTAATTTTTATAAAATTTAAAACCAGATTAAAATCCCCTATATAGTTAGTCATATTAATAAACTCTCAATTAAATTCCCCTAAGGTTTTAACAATATGCACAATTTAATATATCCCAAGCAACTCAGATGCCTGATAAGGCTGATTTAAACCTCAACAAAGTGCAAGTACCTGTAAATCTAAAAATTGGCCCTTAAAAACATAATGAGTCAAAACATTCAGACTGTAAACATCAAATTATCAGAACTTTGCAACTTAAGATAATGAGAATAAAATTAAGTATAAATTCAAATTGAGATCATGAAGCTAAATTTTTTATATTCTCTAATATGTCAGATTTTCTTAAACATTACTAATACTTTAAACACACAAATTATAAGTTCTATTCCTAAGCCTATTAATAAATAGTATTAATTTTATAGATCTAATTTACTTCATGATCTATATTTAATTCTAAGCCTCCTTTAGTTGTAAGATCATTTCCCAATGAGGAGGAGTGTTTTTTTTTTTTTTTTTTTTTAATCTCAAGTACACTGAGGCTAATGGGTTAATAGACTTGAGGCTGTGATATAGTTACTTATTTATCAAATGTTCAAGACCAGGACATGGGTCACAGGGTTACAAACTTCTAGAAGGATTCTGCTCAAATGAGTATTGTTTTATCTCCTGTCCTTTTTCTGGGATTGATTTGGCATACAGTGTCCTATGGCCTCTTTAACTCCAAATTACATCTTTACCTGTATCTTTCATAACATCTTTCAACTTATATATTTTTTGATAGACTCAATTATGTATTTCTGTTTAGTTTGCCACAAATTGCTTTTATCCTTTGGTTAGATTCAATTTCTTTCAAATTTTTATTAATTGACTCTTTTGGTTGTAAATTCCAATTCAAACTGAAATTAGCAAAAGTAGCACAAAAAAAATAATAAATAAAAGTAATCTACCAGCTCACACAACTGGAAACTCCCAAGAAGTGGCAGGTGCAGGCATGACTGAATCAAGGGGTGCAAACAACCAAATAGTATCAACAGGAATCTTTGTTTCTGTGTCTCTCTCCCTGGACAAGGAGAGGAGGATTCTTGTCTAGATTTGGGCTTGCTAATATTGTTCCACATGGTAACACAGGACTCCAGGAAAGCTCCAGTCTTATGAGGTATTGGCAGTCAGAAATCCCAAAAGGAGAGACTCTAACTCTCAGCATCCTTATCAGTCCCTCCAGAAAACCCTGATTGGTGATGCTTAGGTCATGTGTCTTCTTCTGGACCAATCAATGTGGCACAAGGAATTTTTTTTTTTTAGTCGCTAAGTTGTGTCCAACTCTTTTGTGACCCCATGGACTATAGCCGGCTGGGCTCCTCTACCCATGGGATTTCCCAGGCAAGAATACTGGAGTGGGTTGCCATTTTCTTCTCCAGGGATGGAACATGCATCTCCTGATTAGCAGGTGGATTCTTCACCACAGAGCCACGAGGGAATGGGATATTCTTATTAAATACCCTGGGTCACAATCCATCCCTGTGGTGTAGGTAGCAGGGCCCCTTGATTGACAGACTCAAGGGAATCATATGGGATTGGAGAGGGCAGTTCTCTGCGGTAAAGGATGCCAGACAAACCAGAAAACTGGCAGATGCCCATTACAGCACAGAATATATTCAGATAATTTTATGAGATTCATGTATATCAAGTCTTTGGCTGTTCCTGCTGCATGCTATAAACCTTATCTGTCCCAAATGGACAAGCACTTGGCAGTTGATTAACTCAGTCCTTTCTTCCCTGGCATAGCACTATTTCATTTTTTGCATTGCTCAGTTACAAATCTGTCTTCTGCCTTTCCTGGAACTGCTAATACATTACAGTCTATATCCAAGTCATATAAGGTCTCCTATATTTGTTTTGAATGTGGAATCATCACCATGTTTTTCTAGAACTCTTTTTTCCTATAGATACATATTCTCTGGGATAAATTGTTTCACAGTTGAGCCAAATTCCAGGGCATCCACTGAATTACTACTGAAGAGATGTCCCTTTAGAATCATCCCCGTTCATGTAATAAGTTGGATCCAGTGCATAATCATACCATTAGATGCTTTTAAAATGAATACTTACGGTGAGTTTTCTCCTCAAAAACTCATTCCTGCTTTTATCTTTTCCTGTCAGAAGATGGTGGGCTGCTTCTCGTTTCCTGTCCTCTTGGAGTGATGATAATGATGACAGTTACAATAGTAAAGTGACTACTATTTACTGAGTAAACCAGTGTTGGCCTTGTATTAGATATTTATGTATGATATCTCTTTTAATATAAACAACATGCTAGAAGGCAAATATCCAATCTCCATTTTATAGGGAGACAAGCAGTCTCAAAGTGGTAACATAGTCAAGGCCACACGGCCTGTATGTGGAATATCTAAGCTTTGAAATAAGGTCAACCAAATCCCCAGGGTCATGCTCTTTACCCCTGTGGTTAGACATCACCTTTATTTCCCTTTCCTTTCCTCCTTCTCTATCTTTCTGACTTTGCTGTCTTTCTTCCAGCCTGCTCCAATTTCTCAATCCCCACTTCCTCCTCCAGGTAACATTTGCCTTCACCATGATGGCACTCAATAGACAGTTGTTGATTAAATAGTTGTGTTTACTGAACAGTCTAACCTCCCATAGTAATGGTCATTTGAGCCCATCAGCATTCTCTGAAATTTACAGTTATTTTTCCCAACTTCAAGTATAAGTAAATTAAACATAGAAAATGAAAGACTAAACAGACATCTGGGGTCAGCTCTATGGGGAAGATGTGATTGAGGCCATAGAATAGGTCATGCCCAAACAGATTTTTTGAAAGCCCAGAAAAGCAACTACAGTTGTGACCCTTGAACAACCCAGAGGTTGTGGGCACCAGTCCTCAGCATAGTGGAAAATCTATGCATTGCTCAGTTACAAATCTGTCTTCTGCCTTTCCTGGAACTGCT